>NC_060267.1:89660457-89960457 GCF_021613505.1 Equus quagga
CCCGTGCTGCCCGTGGCGGCGGCGGCCGAGCTGCCCGCCCTGCCCGGGGGCCCGGCGGGCGGCGGCGCCGGCGAGCTGGCCAAGTACGGGCTGCCCGGGCTGGTGCAGCTCAAGAGCCGCGAGTCGTACGTGCTGTGCTACGACCCGCGCACCCGCGGCGCGCTCTGGGTGGTCGAGCAGCTGCGGCCCGAGCGGCTCCGCGGCGACGGCGACCGCCGCGCGTGCGACTTCCGCGAGGACGACTCGGTGCACGCCTACCACCGCGCCACCAACGCCGACTACCGCGGCAGCGGCTTCGACCGCGGCCACCTCGCCGCCGCCGCCAACCACCGCTGGAGCCAGAAGGCCATGGACGACACCTTCTACCTGAGCAACGTCGCGCCCCAGGTAGGCCGCGCGCCCCCGCGGAGCCTCGCTTCGCCCCTCTGCAGAATGGGCAGCTGCGGGCGCCCGCTCTCGGGCCGGGAGGGACCGAGCCCGGGGGCGAGCACCCGCTCTGCAGTCGGACCTTAACACAGCGCCCCGGCCTCCCTGAGCTTGAGCTTGTCTGTAAAATGGGGATAAACTTACTCACCTATCTCATGCAGTAGCGCTGACAACTGAAGACACAATGCATACAAAAGTACTATAATGAGGGAACTGAGGCTCAGACAGGCAAATGATTGCCCCAGTGTCACACAGCGGGAGGAGACCCAGGGAGCCTGTCCAGGGGACCCAGAGCTTTCAGCCACTGTCCTATCCTGCCTGCCATCCAGGAGTAAAAGGCAAGTTAGCTGGCACGCAGTTAGTCGGCTGTTAGGAGCAGTCACTGTGCTCCTGGACAAGCCACCCCACCTCTGGCCCTGTTCCCAGCAGGACCCGGGCACCAGTGGAATGAAACTGATGTGGGGCTCTGGGTGACGCCGGCAGGGTCCAGGCCTCTGCACCTGACTTCTGTGCTCCCAGCAGCACAGCCCCCTGAGCATTTGACTCGACACTGCGCTGAGGACTGGAGAGCCCAAGTGATGGAGTCAGAAGCAGATTCCCGACAGTCCCGGCTGCGCTCTGCAGTGCTTGGCTGGGAAAAGGAAAGCAGAGATGGTCGGGAGAGCTGGCCTTCTCAGGAGCCCCTGGGGGCTGGGGCAGGCCTCAGTTTCTCTCTCAAAGATGTGCCCCTCTCCTTCGTATGGCTCTTTGGAGCTGAGAAACGGCTTTGAGACCTGGGCTACTAGTCCTCCCCTGCTAGATGGGGGCGAGCCAGCACCCCCTTGAGCTCTGTGTGAACTCCACCCTCATGGCCACATGGCCTAGAGTGACTCCCCTTCCTTGAACCTCAGTTTCCTCTACATGCTCCCCCCCACCCCCACCAATCTCCTGGCTTGATGTCAGTGCCCACCCCTCAGGGCCTGGGGCAGCCCCTCCCACAGAGGGGAAAGGCCCCAGCCACAGTTCTCTGAGCCCCACCTCTCCTGCCAGGTGCCCCACCTCAACCAGAACGCCTGGAACAACCTGGAGAAGTACAGCCGCAGCCTGACCCGCACCTACCAGAACGTCTATGTCTGCACGGGGCCACTCTTCCTGCCCAGGTGAGGCCAGAGCTGAGGACCCTGGGGACACCGGGTCCTCCCTCGCTAGAGGCCTCCTCCTGCCACTAATCCTGCCCAGGCTTGGTGTCACCACTCCCAGGTCACCACTCATCTGGTTTCTTGGCAAGTCTGTCTATTCCCTGCCTTGGGCCGCCTAGTTCTACTTCCACAGCCAGACACCTTTGGGGCGCCCACCTAGACCCTGTCCCCTCTGCCCATGGGCATCAGGCCCTAAATCTGCCCTTGCTCCTCTCCCCTACGTCACCTCTTGTCACATCCACCCAACCCTGGGTTCTCCCAGATAGAAACCCTGCACCAACCTCGCTTGCCTTCAGTCTCTCCTCTGCTTGGAGCAACCCCCCGACCCTCCTCCCGGAGCTATGGTTTGAACTCCATCTTCCTGACCCTGAGCCTTCACGCTCGTTCCTCTGCAGCCGTCTCCCAGGGAGAACGGACTGAGCTCCTCTGGGCATGCTGTGGTTTCCCTGGGCCACTGAAGACAGGAGTGAGAGAGGCAATGGGTTGTGGGAGAACAGCTGGCTCCCGAGTCCACAGGCCTGGGATGGAAGCCAGGCCCCGTTGCCTAGTCTCTGCGTACTGTGGGCAAATGACCTCAAGGTCCTCTCCACCAACACAGGGAGGATGCCCGTTATCTATCTCGTGGTTCTTTAGGGGACAAAGTACGAAGGCGGATGTCACCCTGTTCAGGGCTGAGGTGGTGGCTGGGGCACTGATAACCTTGAATTAGCAAGTGCCTGATATGGCTGGGAAGTCCCCCAGCCAGTGTTCGGGCACCGCTATGTACCAGGCCCCCTTCGCTGGGGCTGACATTCAGCCCTCCCAGCCTTGCCCACTGGGTGCTCACTCTCCACGGGGAGAAACAGACAGTGATCGCATGTCCATAGGGATGAATGCGAGTCTTTAGAAGGCCTGATTCCTCCAACAGCATTTATTGCTACCACCCACCCTGCTTGACCCCATGCTGAGCACGAGGAAGTCAGGGTAAGAGTACATCTCTGCCCTGCAGGGAGCTCCCATCCCCTAGGAGCTAAGCAGGGCACAGAAGCCTCAGGTGGAAGGGCCAGTCATGCAGGTTGACACAAGGTGGAGGTCGGGTCCGGGAAGGCTTCCTGGAGGTGGTGGCCTTGGGTCCGACCAGACCCTCTGGGAGCCCTGAAGGCTGTGTGTGCCTGGTTCTGCCTGCAGGACTGAGGCTGACGGGAAGTCCTACGTGAAGTACCAGGTCATTGGCAAGAACCACGTGGCGGTGCCCACCCACTTCTTCAAGGTGCTGATCCTGGAGGCAGCAGGCGGGCAAATCGAACTCCGCTCCTATGTGATGCCCAACGCTCCCGTGGATGAGGCCATCCCCCTGGAGCGCTTCCTGGTGCCCATCGAGAGCATCGAGCGGGCCTCGGGGCTGCTCTTTGTGCCAAACATACTGGCAAGGGCGGGCAGAGTCAAGGCCATCACTGCAGGCAGCAAGTGAGGATGGCGGCACAGCCAGACTGTGGGGCTTGGGGGCTGGGTCAGATTAAAGGTGGTTATTTTTGGAGATGAGTCTTGGCTGTGTCTGTCCTAGGTGACCTGCCGGAACCTCTGGCTTCACCGCTGCTGCTTCCTGTCCTGGGCCTGACGGAACCTTCAGCTGGGCCGGGCGCCTGCCTGCGTGAGGCCCGGCTGCAAGGCAGCCAGGGAGATGAGGATGGCTTCCTGGAAGAGAAGCCCAGCAGTGGGCTGGGGCCTGCGAGGCTGGCAGGCACCCTGGCTCCCAGCTGCCTTCAGTGCCAGGCCACCCAGGAGCCAGCCCATGGGGTCTGCCGCCTGGTAGGTTACGGAAAGGCCCAGCTTCATGCTGCCCATCTGCTGCGGGCCGGCTGCGTGCCCTGCCGGGAAGGGCCTCACCTCTCTGTTTCTCAGTCTCCCCCTCTATCAAACAGGGATGATCCTAATCATTCCTGCCTCCCAGGGTGAGGCTCAGGGAGGTGATGGGCAGGAAGTTCACAGCCCTCAGTGCAGCTGTTGGAAGGGTGGGAGCCAGGGTTCCTGCTGGGAGGGTGCAGCTCACAGGCTCACAGCTACCTGGCCCCGGCAGGGCCCTAGGGGACAGGAAGACTGGGACCATCCACCTGTTTAGTCACTATCCTTTAAGACCCACGGAAGCAACAGAGCCTCCCCAGCCAAGTGCTCACAGGCCCAAGACCAAGGCTCACAGAGCTGGCTGCATACTGTCCCCACAGGGCTGAGGTGCCAGGGAAGCCTGGCAGGAAGGCTGCCCTGCCCAGCACGGTCACACACAAGGCAGTGGGACACTGGGCAAACAGCTAAGGGAACGTAGCCCAGAGCAGGCATGCGCAGGTTTCCCAGTCTTCCAGCTTGGGAGCAGCTGGCCCCGCACCAGCACCCAGCTCACCCGCATCCTGTCCCTGCTGCGGGTCAGCTGGGGTGAGGCCCAGGTGGTGAGGAGACCACCCCCAGAGAAGGCCGGCTCAGGGCAGCCTCGGGTGGGTGACAACAGGGAGAGCTGCAACCCCCTTCGGACAGACCCCAAGGCCCCCGCCCCTGGCTGGGAGCTGAGGCGGGGGAGGCGGGCGGCTCACCTCCGTGCGGATGGTGCGGCTGCCCTGGTTGGGGCAGGTGTTGACGTACAGATCGAAGAGGACACTTGGCTCAGCCACCTCCAGGTTGGGGTCAGCATCCACACCAGCTTCCAGCCCCTGGAGGCCCCCGAACACCACGAGAGCGTGCCTGGCACCCACAGGAGGGGGTCACTAACTGCCCATCGAGGCCCCACTGAATGCCGCCCCCAGAGCTCTCGGCCCCCTGCACACAGCAGAGGCCCAGTCTGCACAGCTTTGCCCCCCGTCCCTGCCCCAGCCTGCACCCACCTGAAGCTGGGAAGCTGGGCAGAAGCCACATCTGAGCCTCGCTCTGACGTCCCAATGGTCAGGTCATACCCATCCTGGAAGGGGGCCTCAGCAAACACAGCACCTAGGGAGGCCAGCTCACTGGGTGGCCTGCTCCCCACAAGCCACAGCCACTCGGGGGGGGGGTGTGGTGTGGTGTGTGTGTGTCTGTGTGTGTGTGTGCACGCGCGGGGGGGTGGGGGGGGATGCAGGTAAACAGGCCACCCCCAGGCTCTCCACTGCTCTCGGGAAGGCAGGGACTAAGCAGGGAGAGCCCATGCCAGTGCCAGATGGGGGAAATAATGCAGAGGGCGCATAGCAAGGAGCTCTGAGAATAGCTCTGAGTGCACCTCTGACTCATCTGGTCCTTTTGCCCCCATTCCCAATCCCACGGCAGACATCATTAATCCATCATGGTACTTTTCCTCAGAAGTCCTTAACAGCATTCCAGGCAGCGCACTCAGGGAGACCAAGGCCCAGAGAAGGAAAGGCACTTGCCCAAGGACACACAGCAAGTTAGCAGGGAAAGGACCTTGGTCTGACTTTTGGGTCAAGCAAGGCTCTCTGTGGCCTCCCGGACAGAGAGGATGGATATTCAGAGGAGGAGCTCTGTCCTTACTGAGGCAGGATGCCAGGCGGACCGTGTAGCCCCAGTAGAGACCAGCTTTGGTGCGAGGGTCCTGTGACGACACAACTTTTCCACGGCAGGTCTTGCTTTCTGGAGGGGAAGCAGAGAGGCTGTGAAGACGGGGTGAGGGGACAAGAAAGCGGAAGGAGGCTCCAAGCCCTCAGGCCGGCCAGGTAGGGGAAGCCTTCGGACACCTGGGAGCTGCCTCTGGTTCAGTCGCACCGTCACCCGAAGTCCAGGCTCCAGATTCTTGTCAATCTTCACCTCCTGGGAAAAGAAAGTGATGCTGTTCCCTGCACGACCAGCAGGAGTCACTGCTCTCCCAGACATGGGATCTGTGGAGCTGGCGAGGGACCTGAGGGGTCCAGGCCAACCTTCACCGCCACCCCCATCCCTGGCACCTGGGCCAGATCTGCTCGTAAGAGACTATTCGTGCAAAATGACCACAAGATACTGGCCCAGGCTGGGCATGGAGTAGGAGGTAAATATTTCCTGAGTAGATGAAATCCCACTTTTCTATGTTTTTGTGGCTATGTGCCACTTACTAGCTGTAGGAGTTTAGGCGGGTCACTTGACATCTCTGAACCTGGTTCCTCATCTGTCAGACAGAAGACCTTCGGTAAACAATAGCTGTCGTTAGGCTGCACAGGGCCTGGCAAGAAGTGAACGCTTCATGCGTGGGAGTCGTGCTGAGTAACAACTGCCGTTCTGGAGGTGTGCCGACTGTGAGCTCAGGATAGGGCCTTTTCTCTCCCTCTTGGGGGTTTCTCATGCCCTTCCCCTTTCATTTGTGTCTGGGTCATCCTGGTCTGCTTTTAGCCAGTTATTTCTGGTCTGTTCTTTGAGGGGAGGGATCCCACACATTGAAATGTTTCTCCTCCGACTCTAGGAGACTTGAGGGTAAACAGGTGGTAAGCGAACGCTCCAGTCCCCAGCTCGGCTTGGCCTCACGAGAGCAGCCCCAGAGTGAGTCTAAACTTGCTTTGGTGGGGTTCTGTTTTGTTTTTAACACAACGTCTGTCTTCTGTTGATGTGCTTTTTTTTTTTTTTAATTTTTTTTTTAAAGATTGGCCCTGAGCTAACATCTGTTGCCAATCTTTTTTTTTTTTTCTTCTCCCCAAAGCCCCCTAGTACAGAGTTGTAGATTCTAGTTGTGGGTCCTTCTGACTGTGGCATGTGAGACGCCACCTCAGCATGGCCTGATGAGCGGTGCCATGTCCGCACCCAGGATCTGAACTGGCGAAACCCTGGGCTGCAGAAGCAGAGCCTGTGAACTTAACCACTTAGCCACAGGGCTGGCCCTGTTGATTTGCTTTTTAAAAAACAGTAAATTTGCTCCTGGCTTTATCTATCAAGAGTCCCATTTTAGGCACTTCTCTGGCCCAAATCTGCATTACTGGGGGATCAGCAGGCGGAGACGCCTGATCCAGGGCTCCCCAGTCACCTGCCCCTGCCTGTCCTCCGTAGCCAGGGTGTGTCTGGGAAGGATGTCCCAACCCACCCTCCAATCCTACCTTCTTCATGCCACAGTTGACAAAGGAGCCCTGGCCTGGCCGGGTGGGCCGGTCCACCACGACACCCTCTCGGAACTCGGATTCCTCATCCTGACGCATGTGGTGAGGGCTGTCTAAGGGGTTCAGGAGCCCTGTGGTGGGGAGGGACCGGGAAGTCTGGGGGTGCAAAAGCACCTGAGGGTTGTGGCAGGGAACCCTGGTCCAAGTGCCAGCTCTGCCACAGACCTGCTGCTTGCCACCAGGCACAGCACCTGCCCTGCCTGGGCCGATTTCTCAGGGTTGGAGGGATGATCCACGGGAGACGGGGGTCAGTCAGGCCCCCAGCCTTACCTGCAAACTGCAGATCCTGGTGCTTGGGGAAGAATGCCTTTCTCAGGTACCTAGCAAAGGAGGCGGAGCTTAGGAAGTTCCTAGGCGAGGCCACTTCTGGCCTGACCTGCGCCTCCACCACCCCTCCCTCCTGCTCGGGAAGTCTGCCCTTCACCCCCTTACTGTGGACACTCCAGGTACTGCAGGATCCGGGCCAGCTGCACGCATGCCTGTCCCTTCTTGCCAACTCCCCTGAATTCTCCCTCCACAGTCCTGGAGAGAAAGACAGGCTCAGGAGCCTTGGTGTTCCCTTTGACAGCTCCTCCCCAAGTCTGACTTCTGCGGGGCCCCCGCTTTCAACTCCACCCACCAGGGTGACAATGGGGGCATTGCAGGCAGGGTTCTCAGCCCAGGCAAGGAGGCAGGGCAAAGGGTGAAATCAGGCCAATCCTGGCAGGTCCCCTCCTCCTTGAGCCCCAGAGACCCAAGTGAGGATGGCCCCTCACTTGGCATCTTGGCCCTCTTCATCGAACACCACAATCTCATCCACACAGAAGATGGCGCAGGCTCTGGCAATCTGGCCGGCCAGGTAGGTCCGAAGCTCAGGCGACTGGGCGTTGTCCAGGATGGAGCCCGGCAGGGCCACGCTCAGGGTGTAGGGGCGCCCTGGGCAGGGGAGGGGTGCTCAAGGTCAGTCTGAGACGCCAGAGCCATGCCCTCTCCTCCCTTCCTCTAATCCCAGAGCCCAGAGTTAGAGAATTTTCCCACTGAGAGGAATTTTGAGATCAGCAAAATAGATCCAACTCCCCTCTCCTGGCCTCCATCCCCCCAAGAGGAAAATGGACTCAGCGATCTCCAAGGCTCGCATGAGCAGGGCAAGGCCAGGGGGTGGTTAGAGGCATTGGCTAAGTTCCCAGCCTGGCTCCACCCCTTACTGCCTCAGTTCTCCAGCTGTCAAATGGGAATGATAATGAGAGCCAATATTTATTTTGAATGACTTTTTTTAATGTGTGCACACTTACCCAATAACCCTAGGAAGCAGGTGCTACTATGATCCCCAGGTTGGGGAACCTGTGGCCCAGAGAGGTCAAATCTGTGGCCTAAGGTCACAAAAAGGCAGGACAACTGAGATAGGGGTTCAGGCCTCTGGTTCCAGAGGGACCACCACACTCTCCCTCCGAGAGTCATCCAAAGGGAGCCACATGAGCTAATGCCCATAAAAGGCCTCACCAGTGTCTGAGACAGCTGACATGCTCAGTCACTGTCCCCACCGTCACCATCACTGGGCTTACAGGTCTGTACGGCCCCTGACCCTCCAGAGCATCAGGTCTGGCCAAGGAGAAGATACAATTTGTTAGGGTAGATCCAAATGTACTGACGTGGAAGGGCAGCCAGGATGCAATGTGGGATGAGAAACACCAGGCCCAGAAGTGCACGATCAAGGGCTCTCACTTCTGTAAAACTGTGTCTACACATCTCTCTACGTGTGTCTGAGCGGGGACAACAACATCTGGAGAAACGTTCACTGCCAGGCTTGCTGGGACTTTTCTTCATTATAGTTTTCTGTATGGTTCGAGGGGTTTTGTTTTGAGGATGTATTAGTTAATGAGGAAAAAAAGAGGCATTCTTATTATGGAATCGAAATAATTAAATGAAAAATGAAATTAAAGTTCTCAATAAAAAAAGCAAAACATGGGGCCGGCCCCATGGCCCAGTGGTTAAGTTCGCACGCTCCACTTCGGCGGCCCAGGGTTTGGCTGGTTTGGATCCTGGGCGTGGACGTGGCACCACTTGTCAGGCCAAGTTGAGGCAGTGTCCCACATGCCACAACCAGAAGGACCCACAACTAAAATATGCAACTATGTATTGGGGGGATTTTGAGAGAAAAAGCAGAAAAAAAAAAAAGGAAGATTGGCAACAGTTCTTAGCTCAGGTGCCAATTTTTTTTTTTTTTAAAAAAAGGTAAAACATAACTATTGTCACGAGGATGAGGTCTGGAGGCATTAGCCCCTGAGACATGATTCCTTCTCTAAGTAGGAGGTCAGCACTCAGTTCTCGGGGTCTCTCCATCAGGACAAGGCGTCTGGACCCACTGCTCTCTAAGGTCCCTTCCAGATACAACATTCTCTGCCCTGCCCAGGGCCCAAGCTGCTCACCTCTGTCCTCGCCCTGTGCAGCTGCCTCCTCCTCCTGCTGGCACTTTGCCTGTTCCTCCTGTGCCCGCTGCCGCTCCAGTTTTTTCATCAGCTTGAGATCCTTCCACTTCTTTTTCTCCTCTTTCTCTGGATAAGAAGACATCCCAATTGGTGGAGGGAAGAGGGACTTGGAGCAATCCCGGAGATGGTGCCCTCTCCATAGGGTCAGCCTGAGCTCTCCAGTGCTGCTGCTGGGTGAGCAGCCAGAGGAACCTCCCAGGACTTCTAGCCCCTTCCTCCCCATTTTGGGTGCTGTGGGACCCACAGGGGACAAACCTGGGGGCTCTCCCTAAGGTTCAGCTGTGCACTGCTGGAATGGCCTGGGGAAAGGGTGAGCACAGACTCCCCCCTCCACCAAACTCCCCAGCCCCTTACTTACTCTGTTTCTTCCATTTTCGCCACTCGACTCTTTGCCCGTGTTCACCCTGGAGTGGGAGTGGGAAGAGGTACAGGAGTGAGGCTAAATGGTCAACGTGGGAGGAGTCCCACTTGCTGCTCCACAGCTGTCTCCTCCCTCTAAATGGGGGCGGTGAGGAAACCAGGGAACCCCTACACGACGCTGCCCCAGGGAGAGCGAGGCAAGGACCTGCTGCACCCCAGTCCCTGAGACGACACTTGGCATACAGCAGGCACTGAATAAGTTGCTGAATGAGTTCCCACTGGAGAGAAGAGAAAACTGAGGCTCAGGGGAACGAGACCTGCGCACGTCACCCTGGGAGTCAGAAGAGACACGCCACGAAAGGGATCGGGATTGGGAGTAGGGTCCCACCTCCCGAATCCGGGCCGGCCAGAGGAGCCTCGAGGGCGTCCGACAATGGATGACCTGCCGCTGTCCCGGCTCTGGCTCAGACCCCGGCTCCCACCTCCGGTTCTCATCGGGGCGGGGGCGCACGCGGCCACGAGCATGCGGCACCTCGGGGCTTCTGGCCCCAGATCAGCGAGAAGTAGGGAGCGGGGTGCGCGGCCCTGCCCTGCACGCGGCGCGTTCTCATGCCCCCACGCCGGTCCTGCTTCGGGGTCCCAGCTTCTACCACCCACCGGGCCGCAAGGCCGCTTCCTCAAGCGTTCCGCCATGTTCGCCGCACGTCTTCGCCCACGCCCAGCCAATCACTCTCACCCCTTCCGGCCACACCTCCTCCGAGCTGTCCAATCGGAGAGCCAGCGGCGCGCGGGGGCGTGGCCTAGGCGCCTGGCTGCTGGGGGAGCGCGTGGGCTGGGCTGGGCTCCCTGGGTGCGCAGTGCCCGAGCTGGGTGGGCGGGGCTCATGGCCGGCCTGGGGTTTAAATGGGCAGCGTTTTGGGTACTGTCCTGGTCCCTTGGACGACTGGAGAGCCGCTCTCTGGCTCTGGACGACCACGACACTCAAGCCTCAGCTTGGTTTTATACCTGGGGACCCTGACGCCCAGAGTTGGAGTGTGATTCAGATCTGGAAATGACCTCAGAGATAATTTAATCCAGTTCTTTTATAGATTCGTTCATTTACTCCCTCTTAATTAGCAGACTTTAGTTTTTAGAGCAGATTTAGGTTTACCGAAAATCGAGTAGATAGTACAGAGAGTTCCCATATAACCTGTCTCCCCCACTTGCTTTCCCCTGGTGTTAACATCTTGTGTCAGTGTGGGCATTTGTTATAGTTAATGAACCGGTATTGATACATTGTTATTAACTAAAGTCCATAGTTTACATTAGGGGTCACTTTTTGTGTTGTACACTCTGTGGGTTTTGACAAATGCGTAAAGTCATGTATCTACCATGCATACGTGGTACTGTAATATCATACAATATAGTTTGACTGACATAAAGATGCTCTGTGCTCCACTACCCTCCTCCAAGCCCCTGGCAACCACTGATCTTTTTGTCCCTACAGTTTTGCCTCTTCCAGAATGTCATATAGCCGGGATTAGACAGTATGTAGCCTTTTCAGACTCCCTTCTGTCATTAAGCAATATGCATTCGAGGTTCCTCCATGTCTTCATGTGGCTTGATAGCTAATTTCTTTTTATTGATAGGTACTATTCCATTGTATGGCTATGCCAGTTTATCCACTCACCTTTTGAAGGACATTTGGTAGCTTCCAGTTTTTTTGTTTGATTTTGGTGAGGAAGATTGGCCTTGAGCTAACATCTGTTGCCAATCTTCCTCTTTTTTGCTGAGGCAGATTGTCACTGAGCTAACATCTGTGCCAATCTTCCTCTATTTTATGTGGGATGCCTGCCACAGTGTAGCTTGACAAGCGGTGCTAGGTCCATGCCTGGGATCCAAACCGAACCCTGGACCACCGAAGCAGAGCACGCAAACTTAACCACTACACCAGCAGACGGGCCCCTGGTTGCTTCCAGTTTTGGGAAATTATGAATAAATATGCTAGAAACATTCATGTGCACGTTTTTATGTGGACATGAATTTTCAGCTCATTTGGGTAAACAGCCAGGAGCCCGACTGCTGGATCCTACAATAAGACTATGTTTACCTCTGTAAAAACTGCCAAACTGTCTTCCAAAGTCATTATTCCATTTTGCATTCCTGCCAGCGATGAATAAGATAAGTTTTTAAAAAATTAATATATTTGAGCCAGGATTCATTCAATCAACAAATATTTTTGAGCAAGGTCTATTTTGGGGCAGGAAGTCCTGCGCTAACCGCCAGGGACATAATGGTAAGCGAAAGCAGATACTGATCTGCAGTTTACAGCCTGGCGGAGGAGAGGTTAATTTCTAATTCAATACATGTGTTAACATTCCAGGGGGGTTTATTTCGCCATTCTCCCCTCCCCTATCCGAATGAGAAAGCAAAGTCATTCTTGCATCTGAGGGAAGCTCTACCGTGTCAGGCTTTGTGAGGTTACTGAGTCTAAGATCTGGAAATCTGTGGAGTCACAGATTTGAATTATAGGCAGATTCTGGAATGGTTCATGAGACCTAGAACCTTGGTCAGGGTGGTTCCGCCTAAGAAGTCTATGGGTTTACCCCGTCGAGGACTTTCTTAACATCAGCCTATGTGTAGTATGGCAAAGGGGCTCCAAGCCTGAGCCTCTGGTATTTTTGTCACTGACTAATTGCCCTGAGGAACTCAAGGGTGGGTTCAGAAGCATTTAACTTTAAGAGATCAATCACCAACCACCCTGAACCAGACCGAGCTCCACCACCAGAGCTCTGTCTGTGGCCTTTGCTTTTTTTAATGCTAAGGTCTCCCCACGAGGAGCTTAGGCCTTATTACCGTCACCTGCAGTGTATGTGGAAGCGTGTTTTCCAACTGAGCCTGCGCGAGTGAATACCCACCTGCCCCTTTTGAATATTCATGCCTCATCGGAAATAAAACATCCCTGCTTCCCTTTGTTCCGGGAGAACCAGGACTTTGGAAATGACTCCACATGGTCTCCTATTTGCCGCAAATATCCTTTACTTTGCGAGACAACTACTTCTGGTGGAGAGTCTGATTTACCTCGCCAGGAGGGAACCCACTTTGGTTTCGGCAACATTTCCATGAGGCCGTCAGGTTCAATAATTGGCTGAAACGATTCACAGCCCTTGGGAAAGTACTATACTTATAATGACAGTTTTGTGATAAGGGCTCCGCCTCAGGAGCGGTCCCATGGGAAGGGTATACAGAGTGAGGCCTCGGGGGATGGGGTGAGCGCTCCCCGCCCTCTCCAGATGTGCTGCCTCCCAGCACATGGATGTGTTCCCAAACCCAGAAGCTCCTTGAGCCTCACTGATGCAGGGTTTCTATGTGGGGTTTTGTCACGTATGCATCGTTGATTAAATCATTGGCCATGTGACTGAATTCAATGTCCGGTCCCTTTCTCCTCCCTGGGGGCCTGGCGCTGGGGCTGAAAGTTCTAACCCTCTAATCACATGGTCAAGCGGACTCGGTAGGAATAACACAAGATACTCCTATCCCTCAGGAAATTCCAAGGGCTTTAGGAGCTCTGTGCCAGGGATCAGGGACAAAGACCAAATATGCTTTATTTTACCATATGTTCCCGTCAGCTCCCCCAATTAAATATATCATATGAGCAAAACCCACGGGCTTGCTCTGCAAATGCAACTTCAAGACAAGTCCCCAGCACCACCTCTCAAAAGAACTCAGGAGCTGCCATTGCTTTCCAGGGGGACGCCCATCCCAGGGATCAAATCCCATCTACCTTTGCCAGCTGGATGGCCTTGGGCAGTCACCTCACCTCCCAAGTGGTTTCCTCTCTTGTAAAATGGAGACAGTAACTCCTGTCTCAGAGGGTTGTTTAACGAGCTGATGGGCATCGAAGTGCCTGGCACACAGGGGTGCACAAGAACACCGGCTACCTCCTTCCTCTCCTGTCTCATTGTGTCATCCCTGGCCCTCCTGGCCTGCACTCTGACCCCTGTGGGAGGGGCCTGTCCGTGTCTTCCCTCTCACTCAATGGAGGCCGCTATCTCCTACACACACGCACACACACACACACACCAGTAACACAGACCATCTGAGCCCTGGTTCAGGTTCGAGGCCTGGCTTGACCATTAACTAACTGTGTGACTTTGGAGAACTCCCAGGTCCCCATCTTTGGGCCTCAATTTTACTCCACAAAACATTTCTGTACAAAGAGGGGCTGGGATCTGAGTTCGCTGGGGTGCCTTCCATCCTGACCACGTCCCCATCCACAAGTAGCACCCGAGTGTGAAGCACAGAGAAGCAGCTAAGGGTTTGGTTACTTAAAAGTTTATTACGGGCAAAAGGTACTGGCTCGAGGACTCAAGCCAAAGGCAACTTCCCACGGCCGAGGTTAGATAAGGAAAGGGAGGGATGCCCGAGCCTCAGCTGGGGCCAGCTCAGGGCTGGGGGTCAAGGCCAGAACACTGTCGTATTCTGCCCACTGAGTCCCAGCCAAGACAGGGGAGGCCCAAGGGGACCCAAGACCCTATGACCCAACCTGGGAAGGGGCAGGGAAAGGCACAGGTCAGGCCTCCCTCACCTCTGTGACAGGAATATAGGCACCATGGGGAGGTGCTCCTGACTCCCCCAAGACCAAGAAGGGGGCTCTTCCCTGGGGACATTCTGTGTCACAGAGAAGGTGTCCACCAGGACCATCTACCCCCAACCTGGGAGTGGCTCAGACTTGGACAAACACGGAGGCCTGCAGAGCGTGCGGGACCAGGTAGGGCGGGGCCGAGGGGGCAACGTCAGGGCCCGAGCTCATCCTTCCACTTCTGCAGCTTCTTGTCCATGGCCTGGAGTGTGGATTCATCCTGCACCAACACAGACGGGTCCGACCCTCTCCCCACACCCCCAGCGGGCCTTGGGAAGCTCGGGGAGCCCTTCCCTCCTCCAGCCCTGCCCTTTACCTTCACAAAACAGATGCGGATATAATGGTCAAAGTGCTTGCGATGGGGCGCACTGTAGAAGATGGAGACCGGGATGGCCCCCAAGCCCTGGAGAGGAGGGAACGCATGCTCAGCACAGCCCCACAGCCCGCAGGCCTCGGCGGGGGGATGGAGAGCTTCCACGATGGGCGGGGGAAGGCCAGATAGCTTCAGTGCAGCGCCCTCCAGTGCCGTGTCAAGGTCGGAGGAAAAGAAACCCAGAGCATCATTCCAAGTCCCTCGTTGTGTACAGAGGGCAGATGGGGGCCGAGAGGGGGGACAATTATGTGGCAGGTCCGCGCAGAGCCAGAGAGGAAATGAACCTTAGAACCGTAGCTCTGAGCTGGATGGATCAGAGTTAATGGGCCAATGCCTCACTGAACAAAGGGAAGACCAAGGCCCTGAGAGAGCAGGAATTCTTGCCAGCCCACATGGTATCTTTGTGCAAATTAAAAATAGACTCCTTATTCCTTGAAATGGATGCAACCCTGTACCAGGGCTCCTCGCAGAGGCTGGGCTGGATTTTGGCCCATGAGCCCCTTGGTCGGGCACCCTTGAACAGTGCACAACCTGTAAAACCATATCCTAGGGGCTCCGGCAGAGGCCCAGCCTACCTTGTTCTTTATCATCCACTTGACGAAGCGGCTGTCGTACGGCTCATCTGTAGCGCCTGGCAAGTCAGGCATCTTGCTCTCTGCCGGACAGAGGCCATGCTGAGCCCTGGGCAGCCTCCAGCCCCCGGGACCCTGCCCAGCCTGGCCACTCCCACTCACTCAACTCCGAGATGTCCGTGATGAGGAAGTAGCTGCCCTGCGGGATGATGGGCCTCAGGCCCACGGACTGCAGGCTTCGCATCACGTGGTCGCGGCTGCGCTGTGAGGCCTGTTGAAACTGCACGAAGTAGCTGCTGGGTTGGCCAAAGTGCAGCTGCTCCCGCTCGAAGCTCTCGGCTACTGCGGCCTGGGGGGATGGACGAGCAGTCAGGCGGGACCTGACCCTGGAGCCCTCCTCCCCCCACCGAGGGGTACCCTGCCCCTCCTCACCTGGGCCTGCGTGGGACAGTGAAAGATAGAGTTCTGGTGTACAGTGTGCAGGTGCTTCAGGAGACGACCCGGGCCCAGCACCCAGCCCACCTGGACCAGGAACACAGGTAGGGGCTGAGGTCCTTCAGGGCCTGGCCAAACCTGTTCTTAATTCCCAGGCCAGCCTCACCTGCCAAGGATCATAGCAGGGAGGGGTTACACCCACCCTCATCAACTCACCTTCCAGCCAGTGGCACTAAAGGTCTTGCCAGCGCTGCCAATGGTCAGGGTGCGATCCCACATGCCAGGAAGGCTGGCTGCCCAAAGTCAAAGAGAGCAGCTGCTGAGATGGGGGAGGGGCGTCAAAGGGCTGGGGGGGGGTCCCCGTGGGCACTCAGGCTCTCAACACCCTCACTCCGTTCTGTGCTAAGTTATTTACAGGACTTATTTCAGCTCATCCTGACGGCAACCCTGGGAGGCAGGTGCCATTGTGTTTTCCTGTTCTCGGAGAGGTGAAGTCACTGCCCCAGGTCAACCACTTGTGTGGCTCCTCCCACCCCTCAGTCCCAATCACCAGGCCTCTGCTGACTCCCAGATTGGGCTCAATGTCCTGCCACAAGTGTCCAGGGGAATGGGGGCACCCTGGCTAGCTCGGCTCACCGATGCTGACGTGCTGATACCCGTCGTAGACCAGCCACTGGTAGACCTCATCGGCGATGCAGACCACGTCATGCTGTTGGCACAGGCTGGCCACCAGCTCCAGCTCTGCCCTGGAAAACACCTGTGGGGCCCGTCCCCAAACAGAGAGCCCTGCTCAGGGAGATGCAAGGATACGGCCAAACCCAGTGCTAAGGGCTTTTGCTTTTCTGCTCCATCCTACTGAATCCCCGTGTTGACCCTGCGAGGTCTGTGTGAGATCATAGAAAACACATGTATTGGTCTCTGCCCCCAGTTCCTGGCACAGAGCTCCTGAAACCCTTGTAAATTCCTAAGTGCCAAGAGCACTAGGAGCATCTTTTGTTCTAATGAGGTGACTCTGGGTGGGCTCCTGGATGGGGGCTGCTCACCAGAAAGAGCAAGCCATGATTAGAAGTTTGGAATTTTCAGCCCCGCCCCCCATCCTTCAGAGAGGGGAGAGGGGCTAGAAACGGAGACAATAATTGATCCTGCCTACGTGAGGAACCCTCCAGAAAAATCCCAGTCGTACGAGCTTCCAGGTTGGTGAACAATCCACGTACTGAGCGGGTGACACACCCCAACTCCACAGGGACAGAAGCTCCTGTGCTCAGGACCCTCCCTGACCTCACCCTGTGTATCTCTTCATCAGGTTGTTCAGCTGTGTCTTTATCGCCTAAGTGTTTCTCCGAGTTCTGTGAGCCGCTCTAGCAAATTAATTGAACCTGACGAGGGGGTTGCGGGAACCTCAGATTTATAGTCCCAGGTCAGAAGCACAGGTGACAACCTGGACAGCATCTGAAGTGGGCTGGAGGCAGCCTTTACCTGTGGGAGCTGACACTATCTCCAGACAGACAGCGTCAGATTTGAATTGAGTTAAACTGTAGGACACCCAGCTGGTGTCACAGAATCGCTTGGCGTAGGGGGACCCCACCCCCATATCCGGCGTCAGAGCGTTGTGAGTGAGGAAGTAGTGTGAGAGAGAAGAAGAAACACAGGTGGAAGATGGACCATTCCTTTACATGGATCGGTTCTGTCATGTTCCCATTTTACAGATGAGAAAACCCTCTGAGAGTTGAAGTCACTGTCCCAGGGTCACAGGGAAGTAATGGGGGCACCCCTTGGTGGTGCTGGGCTCCGCCAGCCCAAACCCTGACGCCTTCCCCAGGGATTCCTGCCCTGTCCCTGGGACCCCTGGGAGACCTGGTCCTCTGAGCTCATTGCAGGTAGTCCTCCCACCTCACAGATGAAGAAACTGAGGCCCCGTGGCAGCACAGCAGTAACAGAGCAGGGACACCTCGTCTGCAGGGGTCTGCGGAAGGGGTGTCTCAGGTACCTTTCCTAGGGGGTTGCTGGGAGTGTTGAGGATTAGGGCTTTGGTGCGAGATGTGAACTTGCTGGCCAGCTCCACGGGGTCCAGCTGCCAGTCGCTGCAGGAATCCAGTTCCCCATCCCGAGTGGGGCTCTGCAAGAGGAGGTGGGGGGGATGGCAGTATTCACCTCCCTGACATTCAACACTAGGCATTTGTCCCCACCCTCTCTCCTCTGGGGCTCTGGACACTGCTCTCCCCATCCTGGAGGAACTGGCCTCCTTCACTTCCTTCCCCCTTTCCCATCTCCCAGGGTCCAATGCAGCACACTCCTTGGACCCCGCTGCCCACCCCAAGCCCCAACCATCATCCTCACCGGCTTCAGCGACACAAACACAGGGCGACCCCCCGCCATCAATGTCATGGGCTCATAACAGTCGAAAAACGGCTCAATGATGATGACCTGGTACAAAGGTCGGATCAGCTGGGGTCAGCACCTCTGTGACCCCTCACTCCCACCCAGCCCTAGCCTTGCCCACTTGCCTCATCTCCTTCATCCACCAGGGCCTGGAAGGCTGTGAACAGGGCCCCGTAGGCACCCATGGTCACCAGCACGTTCTTGCGCGGGTTTATCTCCTGTCCGAGAAGCTTCCCAAAGAAACTTGCCAGGATCCTCGTCAGTGGTGGGTAACCCTGCCAGCACAGTAGGGGTCAGCTGCCTGGCTCAGCCTGGCCCTCCCTCCTGCTCAGTGGCATCCAGCCAATTCTAGCACCTTCCAGAAGCAGGCCTGGGGGCAAAGTCAGCTCCGGTGGAGTGGGTTCTTTCATCTCTTCTGTCAGCGCTTGCCAGGGAGCCTGATCTGTGCCAGGCCCAGCGCCAGGGCTGGGACTTGGTGGAGAACCAAACAGGGTATGTGCCTTCCTGGGGCACAGTCCAGCGGAGCCCCAGCGTAGGAGCAGCTCCACACTTGAAACACCTCCCTTCAAGTTGAAGAAGCACATTCGTGCCATCTGATCCTCCCAGCAGCCTTGCTGGAGAAGTATTATTTGATCCCCACCATTTGACAGGTAGAAAAATAGAGACCCAGAGGAAAGGAAACAACTTGCCCAAGGTCATGCAGGAATAGGACTTTTGTTGCAGCTTTGGAAGCACCCTGCTTTGAGAGGAAGATTGGATCCATATGCCTGTTTGCTGAGGACACTTATAAAACTCAAGGCCAAGCCAAGCAACTGAAACCTGAGGTCTAGAACCTAACTAAATCATTCACTAAACCAGATGCGACTACATAAAAATTAAAAATTTCTGTACAGCAAAATATACCATGAGCAAAGTGAAAAGACAAAAAAACACTGCAACATAAGAGAAAGAGGTAAGATATTTAATATATAAAGAGCTCTTACAAAGCAACAAGACAACGTAGACACCCAAATGAAAACATGGGGTAGGTCTTGAAAGAAAAAGTGCTGATTCCCAATAAGCAAATGAAAAGAACTTTCCTGCCAGCTCTGAGACTAGTCTGTTGGTAGGGATGTGAGTAAACCTTACTGGAGGGCAATTTGACAATATCCATTACATGTTTCAATGCTTACAACGTTTGATTCCCCACTTTTACTTCTAGGGATTTATCTGAGAGAAACACACGTATGTGTGCAAAGACATACACACAGATATTCACTGTGGCATTGCTTATAATAGTGAGATATGCAAACCAGCCCATCAGTGCAGGACTGGTGACATAAATCACAGCACATGTAGGCAATGGAATACTATGCAGCCACAAAAAAGCATGAGGCTATTTCGACATGTTGTCCAGGACATATTATTTAGTGAATTCCGACAGGTAAACTTGTCCATGACATGCTGTTTAATGAGATAAACATGTTACAGAAGATTATTTATAGTATGAGTCCATTTGTATTAAAAAAATGCAAATCTCACATGTGAGTACATGCATGTGTGTGTGTGTGAGGAGGTATTTATATAGCATCTAGTAAAGTTAAAAGTTAAAAAGTCTAAACACTCTCGGCAAAGCAGCCAACTGCTGGCAGTGGTTATCCGTGGACGCTGGAACTGGAGGGAACTTCATCCAGGAAGTTCTCATGCATGCCAAAGTTTAAGAATGAGGCTCTCCTCCAAGGGGTGCCAAATATTTACTCTGACACTTTGCAGAAAGAGTTTGGATTTAGAGTCAAATCAATCAGCAGCTGTCTCTTAGGGCTCAGCTCAGGTGTCACCTCCTTCAAGAAGCCTTCCCTGATCTCCCGGGTTTCATTCCCTCCTTCCTGCTGCCACAGATAACCCCATCCTCCTCCATCACAGTGTATCAACTGCCTTTGTTTTCTGCTTTTGTGTTGTTTTTCTGTCTGCCTTTCCCCAGACCATGAGCTGTCCCAGGGCCTGGAACACAGGGGACACTCAGTGAACACTGAACTATGGTCAGACTCAATTCCCTGGGCTCTGCCCCATGAACCCTGACACCCAGGAGGGCTTGTGCCCAGAAAGGCCTGCTCCTTCCTCCCCCCGGGCCTCCTAGAGGCTTGTGTCCAGGGGCCCCGGGAGGCGTTGGGAGACTCACAAATGCCGTGGTGTACTGGTTGAGCATGAAGTCCCCGCTGACGGCGTGCTGAAAGGCCTCCACGGCGAAGGCTGGGGGTGGGAAGTCGGGAAAGCCTTGGCCCAAGTTCACAATATCATCCTCACTGGACAGTTTGATAAACTCCACCCTGGGGAACAAATGGAGAGTTGGCCGGCCCACCCCTCCACCCCGACCTGGATTTCCACCTGTTTCCAGGACAAAGAGCAATGCACTGGGCTCATTCTAGAACAACTGGACAACTAGCATCTGCCCTGGCCTGAAGGTCTGTGGAGGCTCAGGACTTGTCCCACACTTTTTTTTTTTGAGGAAGATTAGCCCTGAGCTAACATCTGCATCTGCTGCCAATCCTCCTCTTTTTGCTGAGGAAGACTGGCCCTGAGCTCACATCCGTGCCCATCTTCCTCTACTTTACATGTGGGACACCTGCCACAGCATGGCTTGCCAAGCAGTGTCATGTCTGCACCCGGGATCCGAATTGGCGAACCCCGGGCCGCCGAAGCAGAATGTGCAAACTTAACCGCTGGACCACCAGGCCAGCCCCTGGTCCCACGCTTTGAGATTAGGTGGGCCAGGGACTGTGCCAATGACTTGTCTCAGCCCGGGGGCTTTCAAACTCTTGACCATGATCCATCATCTTTACATCCCAAACCCTGGAGAGCACAAACATGGAATCAGCATTATCCTTCTGGCATGATCTGCAGTATTTCCAACCCTATCCTACGCTGTTTAGAAATACTTGTTGAGACCCTCTAAGTGGATTGCACGACCCCTTAATGCATTTGTCAACACCACAGTTTGAAATGCATGCTCACATAACCTTCCAGTAGTCTCTGGGGCACGTCCTGTTCCTCAGTCACAATGGGAAGGGAGAAACTGAGGTTCGGGGTGACGTCCCAAGGGCTCCTGGTTAGTGCACGGCACAGCCAGCCTTTGATTCCGTCTGTCTGAAGCCAAGTTTATGCTCTTGACCTTTACCCTGGATAGAATGGGTCCCCACCAGCCCTGCCATCTGCCATCTCTGGCCCCCAACAACCTTTCTTCTGGCCCTGCCTGGTGGCCAATTCTTCAGGGAAACTGGGAGACAGGCTGAGACTCTGGATGAAGGGCTGGTATGTGCTGTGAGGTTGGTTGAGGGCAGAGGAGTCAGGCTGGGCTGAGTTGAATTTGCATAACAATAAATATCATTATATCTAAAATTGGTCATTTTCTCCCCAGAGCTCCACAATGTCTCTGAAGACACACAGCTGCTGAGGCTCAGAGAGGCCGGTGGCCTGCACAGCAGCTAACGGCACAGCCGAGGTAGAAAATCAGGTGATGGATGTTTCATGGTGGTTGGGTCAGGGGAGCCAGGCTCAAAGGCCCTAGAGAGACTGGCTGGCCTCTAGGTAGGGTCTCTAGGGTCCTGATCCTAAGGCCACCACCCTGGGGCCAGCAGGAACCTGGGATCTTCCTTTGCCCTGACTCTCACGGCCCTCATCCCTCCTGACACTCCCCTCCTGTCCCGTGCATTCTCCCAGGCTTGGTCCCACTCTGCCCTGCCTCTGCATGAGACTTAGACTCCCCTGGCCTCGGTCTTCCCCTCTGCACAGTGGGGGTGAGGGGGTCGCATCTGCCTGGTCTGTGGGCCAGGACAGGTTCTTGCCGCCTCTCCCAGCCATCTCCTCGTCTCCCCACTCTGAGTTGGACTTTACCTTATCTGCAAAATGGGCCACAAGGCTGCCCAGCCTCTTCAGAGAGAGGACAGAGGATGGCAGCCTGCGGATCAGGACCCCGGAGGCCCAACCTATAGGGCAGCCGGATCTATAGGGCCTTTGGGCCTTGCTCCCTCTGTCCCAAAGCCCCAAAAGCCACGAGACATCAAAGGAGAAGATGGAGGTGGAAGATCTTTGCAAAACACAAGTGCTGTCCATGAGGAGAGTTTGAAAGAAAAAACGGTCCCATTTTTTGTAGAAACAAAGAGCAATATTTTTTTTTTTTGAGGAAGATTAACCCTAACTACTGCCAATCCTCCTCTTTTTGCTGAGGAAGACTGGCCCTGAGGTAACATCCGTGCCCATCTTCCTCTCCTTTATATGTGGGACGCCTACCACAGCATGGCTCTTGCCAAGTAGTGCCATGTCCACACCCAGGATCCGAACCGGCGAATCCTGGGCTGCTGAGAAGTAGAACGTGCGAACTCAACCACTGCGCCACCAGGCCGGACCAGCGATAATTTTTTTAAAGTGTAGAGGTGTCTATGTTCCTGGCCAAAGGCGGGGGGAGTGGGAAGATCATTCAATCTTTCTTATGCATCTTCCCACTGCGTCTACTGTGTCACTAGTAACAACGGGCACGTGTGCCTTCTGTGTTTGGAACAAGTCAATGAAGGAAAGACGGTAACCTCTGCAAAGGTCTGGGAGGAGCTGCATGTATCTCACCTTCTTAGCTTACTGAGCTCACCCTACTCTGTACCGAGTGTGGAAGAGAATCACCCCTGGAAAGCCCTCAGCCTGGTGCCTGGGTACTGGCTATGGCTGTCATACAGCATTTCACCTTATCCTCCCAAGGCCCTTCAATTGAAATCGAATTATCTCCATTGTGCAGCTGGGGGGGCCAAGGCTCAGAGCAGGTGCCTCTTCAGCCCCAGCGCCACAGCCAAGCAGGGTGAAGCTGAGGTTCGGACTGAAGCCTGCTGTTTCGGGTCTCGCCTCTCCCGGCCTGTGATTGCAGGGCTCTGGCTGCAGCTCTCACAGTCCGAGTACTGCAGCTGCTCCGGGTACCACTGAGTCCCTGCAAACCCAAGGACCGCCAGCCCCTTCCTGCCCCTGCACCCAAGGGGACAGCCAGGCACCTCCCCAGCCCTGCCCGCCTCACCAGGGGTTGTAGTCAATCCCGTCCAGCCTTCGAGCCTGCAGCCTTTTCGCCATGGTGAGCTGGAGACAGAGCAGTGGAAAGTCAGAGTGGGAGGGGCAGCAGCCTCGCTGGCCCTGGGAGACGGCTGTTTTCTGACTGCAGCCTCAAGCTGTCCACTCGCAGGGAGGAGGCGGCCCTCAGCGCTCCCAGGTAGCAGGGCAGCCTTGAGCCTGCCTCCCCAGAACCTGTCCCTGCTCCCTGAGCCCCCGTCCCCACCAAGCCCCTGCACCTGTCCCTGCCGGCCCCCACACCTGCTCCTCCTCATTCACCAGCCTTGACTTGCCCATCTGCCAGCGCGGGCTCCACATGTCCTGACATACACAGCCAGGATTCAGTGGGGTTAAAGTTTGACCCAGGACGGGCTGGAGGCTGAGGAGGAGGAGAGGGAGGAAGGAGGATGTGGGGGAGCGGGGGAGAGATCCTAGCAACAGTGACAGCAG
Organism: Equus quagga; assembly: GCF_021613505.1. Taxonomy (NCBI): domain Eukaryota; kingdom Metazoa; phylum Chordata; class Mammalia; order Perissodactyla; family Equidae; genus Equus; species Equus quagga. The sequence goes on from NC_060267.1 coordinate 89,683,847, forward strand.
CAGCTTCCCTTTATAGAGGTCTGGCTAAGCTCTTCCATTTACTTCTCAGAACACTCTGATGGGCCCATTTTATAGAGGAGAAAATCGAAGGGGGAGGGAGGGGAGTGATGTGTTCAAGGTCACACAGCAAATACACTCAGACTCAGGCCTGAGACAAGGCACATTCTGACTCAGGGAAAGGGGATCCTTGCTCAGTCCTGGGGGGCTCAGGGGCCCTCCTCCAAGCTGGCTCCTCCCCTCCTCTATGTTCCTTCTAGGCCAGCTTTCCCCTCATCAACAGGTGCGCAGACACTGGCCAGGCCTGACGGCTGCCAAACTCGGGTCCTAAGCCCGCCTTGGCTGGGTGACATTGGACAGGTGACTTTGCTCCTCCTGGCCTCAGTCTCCCCATCAGTACAATAGGTGCACGGACTTCCCGTCCCTGGGAGCTCCGGTCCTACAGGCGGGTGGGTCTCAGACGGCTGGCAGAGGGTGGGGCCCGGGCTCTGGTGTTCTCCTCAGCCGCCTGCTGTGGCTAACACTGAGCCCTTCCTGCTTCTCATGCTCTTGCTAGGTTCCCACAGCACCCCTCTCAGAGGTGCTCTGATGATCCCGATCTGAAGATGAAGACACGGAGGCTCAGAGAGGTTCAGGGACCTGCCCAAGGTTGGAGGAGGAGCTGGACAGGACCCTGGTCATGGGGGCGGCAACACAGGCCTGGGGACTGTCTGTATATGGGCCAGGTTCTTCCATAGCCTAGGGGTCCTGCTCATGTGAGCGCTGCGCAGAGCCCAGCTGGGGGCCTGGCACCTAGTGGGCGCACTGCCAACATTGCCAGCCCTGTCCCTTCACTGGATCCCTGACAGGATCACCAGGCCTGGCACTCATTACACATTGAAATAGTATTTTTCTTTTTTATAAGATTGGCACCTGAGCTAACAACTGTTGCCAATCTTTTTTGTTTTTTTCTGCTTTTTTTCTCCCCAAAGCCCCCTAGTACATAGCTGTATATTTTAGTTGTGGGTCCTTCTAGTGTGGCATGTGGGACACCACCTCAACATGGCCTGATGAGCAGTGCTAGGTCCGCGCCCAGGATCCAAACCAGTGAAACCCTGGGCCGCCAAAGCAGAGCACATGAACTTAACCCCTCAGCCACGGGGCTGGCCCCCAAGATGCTTTAAAATGAGGGTGATCTCTGCCAGGGAGAATCACGTTATCCCCAAAATGTGAGTTAACGGTGATTACCTTTGGTTGTTTGGTTAACAAATATTTTTTCTTCTCTATAATTTTCTTATTTTCCAAGTTTTCTAAAATAAACGTTTTATTTTCATGATTAAAAAATGTGGGAGAGGGGCTGGCCTTAGCAACTCAGTGGTTAAGTTCGGCACACTCTACTGCTTCCTGGGCGTGGACCTATGCCACTCATCAGTGGCCATGCTGTGGTGGTGACCCACATGCAAAAAAGAGAATAGCACAGATGTTAGCTCAGGGCAAATCTTCCTCAGCAAAAAAAAAAAAAAAAAAAAAAAAAAAGTGGGAGAAAATCACATTTTAGGAGAATATTTATCAATGTGATATACTGATATCAATAAAATAGGCTACAAAATAGTGTGTACAGTATGATTATATTTTAATCATAAAAATATACCCTAATATACATAATTTTTTCTACGACCATATATGAATAGGAAAAAAAAGTCTGGAAGGAAATATATCTAAAATGTTAAGTTCTCTCTGAGTGGTGGAATTATAGGTGATTTAGCTGCATGTGTGTGCTTCTCTATGTTTCCAAGTTTTTTGGACAGAGACCACACCCATATTTGATCGATTCTGATACATGCATTCTTTCGCATTGTCCTTTCTCTGAATTCAGACGTGTCTTACGATGTATAGCATGAGTTTCACTGGCATCTCCTTCCCTTACTAGTTCATAAAATAACAGTGCATTTACAAGTGACGGCATCACGGATTCAAAGACGTAAGGAATTACTTTCGAATTGCGGATGCATGATATTAAAAGAAAAATAAAATGAACATGAGCTGGGGCAGTGAGGGGAGGTGGGGGATAGAAGTGAAGTGAGGGAAGTTTGAGGAGGGTGGGGTGGGGAAGGAGTAGAGGGGTGCAGAGGCACAGAGAGAGGCAGAACAAAGGAGGCAAACAGAGTTGAAAGTGTTTAGGAAGGAGATACAAATAATGCGGGAATTCCAGAACCTTGGGGTGCTCAAAGAAGTGACCTTCAAATACGTGCCATGGAGAAGTGAGGAAACAGTGCCTGTTCCTGGGCTTATGCATAATGTATTCATTCAGTCACCATTTATTGAGTACAAACTGTGTAGCGAACACTGGGCTGGGCACAGGGGATGGTGGGGAGGCAGCAGCACCAAGTCGACTACTCAGATGCAAGAATGCAAGTTCTAGACTAGAGGCAAGGGCAAGGTAAGGGCCACACCCAGGCTGCAGTCAGGGAAGGCTTCCTGGAAGAGAAGGCTCATGCACAGCTTTGAAGCCAGGACCAAGCCAGATCCCAGGAGCCCCAGGTTGTGCAGGGGGCAGAGCAGCTGGGGTTAGAACACTTACAGTCTGGTGAAAGCACTGGGTGAGGGAAGCTCCAGTCTTCTTTCCCCAGAGGGGCCCCACCAGGTGCAAACAGATGGCTGCCACATTCTTGAACATGCCTCCCAAAGCCACGGGCACTGACAACTCCTCCTCCACAGGGAAAGGAGAAGGGAAGAGAATGTCCCGGCCAGAGAATGGCTCTGAGTCCAGGACCTGGGTCCCAGACACAGCAATCATAACAACCACAACAAGGGCTAATATTTATTGCTTGGTCACTGTGCACCAGGCATGGCCACAAGTGCTTTGTTGTAGGATTATCCCTCAGTCCTCAAAAACCCCGAGACCCCCTCCCCCACCAGCAACCAGAGTGACCTTTTCAAAACGTACATCACCTCTAATGAAAAAAATGATCCAGATGAAGATCCTGGATGGCCCCTCGCATCACAGAGAGAGTTGACCCTATGCCATGTTCTGACTCTGAAAACATACACACCACCTGCAAATTATTCCTGTGCTAAAACCAAATCTAAATCACATTGTGATCATGCCTCTGAGTTACCAAAATACAAGGGACAGAAGAACATGTTAAATGACACCACGCAGATGCAATCAACAAATTCAGAATGATGGAAAGTCTATAGAATAAATGACCCTGTTTCTTCAACAAATAAAGGGAAAGGGGAAAAAATGTCCAGGGCACTAGATTAAAAGAACTTAGACATATATAAAAAACTGAATGCCTTGAAAAAGAATAAAAATCTTGGAGGACCCACTGTGCAACTTCAAAGCTTACCAAAAAGCTACAGGCACTGAGAAGGTGTGGTAGCAACATAAGGACAGACATATAAGTCAATGGAACAGAACTGAGAGTCCAGAAATAAACTCTCTCACATTTATGGTCAATTGCTATTTAACAAAGGTGCCAAGAAAATTCAATGAGGAAAGAACAGTTTTTTCAACAACTGGTGCTGGGACAACTGGGTATCCACACAAAAAAGAATGAATTTGGACCCCTACCTCACACCATACACAAAAATTAACTCCAAGTGGATCACAGACCTAAATAGAAGAGCTAAAACTTTATATAAAACTCCTGGAAGAAAACCGGAGTAAATCTTGGTGACCTTGAGCTAGGAGATACAACACCAAAAGCACAAGCAGCAAAAGAAAAAATAGATATACTGAACTTCATCAGAACTGACAACTTTTGCTTTTCAAAGGATACCATCAAGAAAGCGAAAAGACAACCCGTGGTATGGGAGAAAATATTTGCAAATCATAAATCTGAATTTCTCCAAAGAAGATATATAAATGGCTAATAAGCACATGAAAAGATACTCAACCTCATTAGTTATTGGGGAAATGCCTTATCAAGATACCACTTCAGAGCCCACCCTGATGGCCAAGCAGCTAAAGTTTGGCGTGCTCCACTTCGGTGGCCCGGGTTTGGTTCCCAGCACATGGAACTACACCACTCATCTGTCAGTAGCCATGCTGTGGCGGCAGCTCACACATAAGAACCAGAAGAACTTACACATGCAACCACAAGAAGTACATATGCAACTATGTCCTGGGGCTTTGGGGGCGGGGGGAGAAAAAAGAGGAAGACTGGCAACAGATGTTAGCTTAGGGTGAATCTTCCCATACAAAAAAAAAAAAGATACTACTTCATATCCATTAGGATGCTGTAACAAATAAGATGGATAATTATAAGTGTTTTGAGGATGTTGAGAAACTGGAACTTTTTTTCTCTTTTTGCTGAGGAAGATTGCCCTGAGCTAACATCTGTGGCAATCTTCCTCTATTTTATGTAGGATGCCTCCACAGTGTGGCTTGACAAGTGATGCTAGGTCTGCACCTGGGATCTGAACCTGTGAACCCCGGGCCACTGAAGTGGAGCATGCAAACTTAATCACTATGCCACCGTGCTGGCCCCCAATCTTCCTCTTTTTTTGCTTGAGGAAGGTTAGCCCTGAGCTAACATCCACACCAATCTTCCTCTATTTTTTTGTGGGACACCTCCACAGCATGGCTGATGAGTGGAGTAAGTCTGCGCCTGGGATTCGAACCCACGAACCCTGGGCAGCTGATGTAGAGTGTTTGGAACTTTAACCACTTGGCAACCAGGCAGGGCTCGAGAGACTAGAACTCTTGTATGTTCTTTCTGGAAAAGTAAAATGGTGTAGCTGGTGTGGAAAACAGTCTAGAAGTTCCTCAAAATGTTAAACATAGAGTCAGTCTATGACCCAGCAATTTCCCTCCTTAGCATATACATAAGAGAAATGAAAACATATGTCCACACAAAAACTTGTCTGTGAATGTTCATAGCAGCATTATTCCTAAAAGCCCCAAAGTGGAAACAATCTACCTGTCTACCAGTTGATGGACATCACTTGACAAACGAAATGTGACAAATCCATACAGTGGAACGTCATTCAACAGTAAGAGGGTAGGAAGCACTGATCCATGCCACAACTTGGATGAACCTTGAGAACATACGCTAAGTAAAAGAAGCAAGGCACAAAAGATCATGAGTGTATGATGCCATTTATATGAAACAGGCAAGTCCGTAGAGGCTTAATAGATTAGTGATCGCCTTGGGCTGGGAGTGGGTGTCGAGGGGTGGGAATGGGGAATGACTGCTAATGGGTGCAGAGCATCTTTTTGGTGTGATGAAACTGTTTTAGAACTAGATTGTGGTGATGGCTGCATAAATGTGAATACACTAAAAACCACCGAATGGTACACTTTAAATGGTTGAATTATACGGCGCATGTATTATTATATTCCAATAAAGCTGTTTTTAACAATTCCCAAGCTTTGGGGGAAAAAAAGGCAGTGCCCTTGTGGTGGCCATGGGAATGTGTCGCTCTGACTGCCAGGAGCCTAACGGACGGCTGCGCTCAGAAACCCGACCCCAGTCCTCAGCACTGAGGCCAGGCTCTCACAGGCTGCTCCAGCCAGTGCCTGAGGGACTCTCCAAGACGCTCAGTGGCTTTGCCGGAACTTTCTGAGAACGGCACCTCAGTCTGAGACTTCTCCTTCCAGCCTTTCTTCCTCCCTTCTCTCCTCCAAGGGGGTCAGAGCACAGCCCTCAAAAAGGAGTGGGTGTTGGAGGTTGGGGTGGGGGGCGTTCTAGATTCAGAGACTAAAGGGTCACAATAAGCAAAGGCAGCATGTGAGTCTTAACTGGATTCTGGACTGGCGATGACAACAACAACAATGAAAGCCCACAAAACATAGTTTTGGGACAACTGGAGAAATCTGAATGTGGCCTGCATATCAGGTGACACAACGGACTCAATGGCCAACTTCTCTGGTGCAACAATGTGGGCGGGTTACATAGGGGACGGTGTTCTCAGGAGGCACATGCTCAAGTACTCAGAGGGGAAGTGTCAGGATGTCTGCAACTTGCTTTCAAAAGATTTAGCCAAGAAGACATTTCTCTACAAAGGCAGGGCAGGGAAGACAGAGACATGGGCAAATGGGGTGAAATGTTACCTAGTGGTGAATCCGGGGGGTAGGCACACACGCGGCCACTGTCTGGTTCTTTCGCCTTTCCTGTATGTCCAGCTTTTTCAATAAGCCGAGAGGGAAAAGAGGCAACGTCCAGACCTCGTCTGGGATAGTGATGCAAAGACGCCGATTCTGACTGGTGCTGCCCTCAGTATAAGTCTCTGCTTTAGGGAGCTGCACCTATGACAAACACTGAACTAAAAGACGCTAAGGTGGGGCCGGCCGGGTGGCACAGCGGTTAAGTGTGCACGTTCTGCTTTGGTGGCCCGGTGTTTGCTGGTTCAGATCCTGGGTGCGGACATGGCACTGATTGGCAAGCCGTGCTGTGGCAGGCGTCCCACATAGAAAGTAGAGGAAGATGGGCACGGATGTGAGCTCAGGGCCAGTCTTCCTCAATAAAAAGAGGAGGATTGGCGGTAGATGTTAGCTCAGGGCTAACCTTCCTCAAAAAAAAAAAAAAGTCGCTAAGGTGCTTATTTTCTTGTCAGGCTCTTAAGGAAGGTTTGTAAAGTTTGGTAACTGACTGAGTAAGAAGGGTTACAGGAGAGGGAAGAACAAGCTGAGAGAGAGAGAGAGAGACAGCAAGCACGCACACAGTGGGCACTGTGGGTGGAGAAAACCCCACCACTGCTCTGGGGAACCAGAGGAAAAGCGCTGCTTGGTGGGCTCCATTGTGGCCCCACAAACGGGAGGGGCAGGTCTGATGGGACAGACGTCAACAGTGACCCGGCATCCTACGATAGGAAGGGATCATTAACTTTTTAGGTGTGCTAATGGTATTGGGGATTTCTTGCTTCCTTTTTAATAGTCCTTATATTTTAGAGATATATCCTGAAGTATTTATGACATAATATCTGAGATTTGCTTCAAAATAATCCAGAACGATCCAGATGGAGGAGGTAGAATGAAGATGGGCCATGAATGGAGACTGGAGGGTCAGGATGCTCGACTCTCTCCTGTTTATATTTGGAATGTTCCATCCTCATGAGGTGGAAGTCAGAGCCACAACATGGAAGGAGCCCGAGCCCCTCGTGATGGAGGAAACTTCCCCCCCTCTGGATTTAGTTGAGAAGAAAGCAAGTGAGAGAGAGAGTTAGATCTTGTTTAAGCTACTGTTATCTTGGTTTCTCTTTCATTCACAGCAAACCAGGCCTGACTGATAAACCCTGTCAGTGCCCTCAGCCACAAGCCACCAGGAGCACAGCTGTGACTGAAAAAGTGCAGCGAGGGCAAGCGCACACAGGGAGCCATGGCACGTCTCAGTAAGAGGGTGCTAGAACGTACAGGGTTGGGACTTGGCGGGGAGTGATTTGGGGGAGGGTCTATAGCAGCCAGCATCAGCAATCTTTTTCCGTACAGGGCCAGAGTAAAACGTCAGGCTTTGTAGGACATACAGCCTCTTTCACAGCTTCTCAACTCTGCCGCTGTAGCAGGAAGGCAGCCTTCGCGTGTAAACAGATGAGCGTGTTTGTGTTCCAACAACCCTGCATTTACAAACACCAGGGGCAGACTGGATTTGCACCGAGGGTGCCCCCTGGAGTTTTTAACTCTCAGATCTGTTCACACCGAGCTTCCAGCACTTTGTCAGCCTCAGTTTAGGGTTCCTACTCCCTCGCTGGTCCCTGCGGAGGTTTCTGCTCCTGCGGGTTGTGATTCTCTGAATCTGCCTGTCTGTCTCTCCAGTTCCAGGGGCAGTGGTTTGCCCTGTGACCTCACTTCTCTGATGGAGCCAGGAAGAGGGCAATTTCTCAGTTTGTTCAGCTTTTCACTTGTAAGGACAGACTGACGACTTCCAAGCTCCAGACACACAGGGCTGGAAACCGAAGTCCAATAGAACCTACCTATTCACAAGATTTCATAACTATCAGTATAATGCTCTAATGTCATTATAGAGGAGAAATAAAGGAAAGTAATGTGTAACCCAATAATGTATATTTTAGTATGTAAATGCTCAGGCTCGCCCACACTAGAAGATTCCATGAAGTAGTGAGCTGCTGGCACCTGCTTCTAAGAAATAAGTTCAGTGTGCCTGGGGCAGCCCCCTGGCCGAGTCCTTCTAAACCCCCTCCCAACCCAGCCTCTTCAATGTCCTTCAAAGCATTTCAGAGCTCTGGAAATTAGCAACCTGCCGAAAGGCGGGGCACTGCCTCCTCTGTTCTTCAATCGCCAGCCTCTCCCCAGAATGTTCCCTGGCACAGGGCTGAGACTACGGTGGGGACCAGGCCCACAGGGCCCCGCCATAGGGGCTCACAGTGTCACGGGGGCGAGAAACATCCCACAAGCACTGTCTCCTTCATTCATCCAGCAAGTACTTCCTGACAAGTGCTAAGAGTGTGTTATGGCTTGAACTGGGCCCTCCAAGAGGACGTGTTAAAGTCCTGACCTCTAGTACCTGTGAAGGTGACCTTATTCGGAAAGAGGATCTTTGTAGACGTAACCAATTTAAAATGAAGTCACAGTGGATTCGGGCGGACCTTAGTCCAGTATGACCTGTGTCCTTATAAGAAGAGGAGAAGAGACACAGACACATAGGGAGAATGCCGTGTGAAGACAGAGGCAGAGAGAGTGATGTGTCCATAAGCCAAGGAAGACCGTGGACTGCTGGCACCCCTAAGGCTAAGAGAAAGGCAGGGGACAGATTCTCCTCCAACGCCTTCAGAGACAGCATGGCCCTGCCGACACCTTGATTTTGGACTTCTAGCCTCCAGAACTGGGAGCCTCTAGAACTGTTGTTAAAACCACCCAGATTGTGGAAGAGAGCTGGGAGAGTCCAGGTGCTGGGGAGTCAGCTGGCCAGAGTTCACCCTCTGTTTTCTTAGAATTGAGAGCCAGCTCCCGGCGGGGCCGTGCAGGAAGTACTCCTTGATCCCTGTGGCTAAGAACCAGAGCTGGAGCAACAAAGAGTAGTGTGATCATTACCCGAGGAGGGACATTCCACGATGTGTCATCAGGGGGAGGGGAGGGTGTGCTTTGGCCTCACTCAGTCAAGGGACACAAGGCCCAAGGCCAGGCCTGAGCCCAGCGCTGGTCACAGTCCACACCCCGTGCTTGCTGTGTGTTCTAGGGGGACCAGCCATGGGGGGACTTGCCTGGGATTGAGGGGTTTCTTGGGATATGGGACTTTCAGTAATAAAACTGGGACCATCCTGGGCAAATGGGACAGTTGGTCCCCTTAGATTGGCCAAATGCAGGGCTGGCTGCTCCTGTCCTGTACCTGACGTCCTGCCAACTCCTCCAGATGGACTTAATCCTAGAGGGACCCCTGCACCCCCCACCACCTCCTGATCACTTGGTTCAAAATCTCCAGAGGCCTGGTAGGCTGACCCTCTCTCTGACACCGTCACCCACATCACTCATGTCTATCAATTCTGTCCTTTCTCTGAAAGTGATTACACCTCCTGTGCCCCAAATCATGCCTTTATCATCTCACCAGATTACAGTGGTAGGAACGACATTACCACTAATATTATATAGCCGTAATTATACCACTAATAAATAGAGCTGATTGCTCTAATTTGTTGAGTGCTTGCTCTGTACCAGGCACTGTGATAAGGACTATACATATGTCATTGGACCCTTTCAACAATCCTGGAAAGTAGGTGCTATCCTCACCCCCATTAATAATGTGGGGGATCAGAATCAGTCACCCCAAAATGTGTCTCTTTGGCTTGATTATTATTATTGGTATTATTATTTTTTTTTTGGTGAGGAAGATTAGCCCTGAGCTAACATCTGCGCAAATCTTCCTCTATTTTTTTTCGCAGATGGGTCGCCACCTCAGCATGGCTGACAAGTGGTGGAGGTGTGCGCCTGGGATCCAAATCTGGGGTGCTGAAGCAGAGAACACCAAACTCAACCACTACACCACGGGGCCAGCCTCTGGATTGATTATTTTTAAGAACAAAAGATGCTGTAAGAAACTTTGACCTTCCCCCTAACTGCCTAAAAAAATTTTAGAAGGCCTGTTCCAGGAAGGAGCCAATATCACAAGGTAACATTGTCTATAGCCAGCCCAGTAAACATTTGTTTATCAAACATTTGCTTTGCCATCTCTATGTAAATTGCCTTCCTCCTCTGTGAAGCCCTAAGCCACTCACCCCAAAATCCTCCTTTGTCTTTAGCTGAAGATGGTATTTAAGGGGGCCACTTTGGCCATTCTGGCAAGTCACTCAGTTTTCCTGGGTCTCTCCCATGTATGCATGTTACAGAGCTTTGTTTGATTTTCTCCTGTTATTCTGTCAATTTAAGTTGTAGACCAGCCAGAAGGACCTAGAGGGTAGAGGCAGTCTTCTGCCCCTATAATAGGCAAGGACATTCGTAATAATGATCTGATAACAGCTGACAATCCTGTGGAGCTCCTGGAGGTCAGGGGAGGGTCTGCACCACCCGGTGCCCTGCATGGGGCAGAAACTCACACGGGAAAACATCCCCGCTGTGGCCCTCTCCCCTCCTGTGCCACAACCTCAGCCCCTCACCCTCTCTGGGCACTGCCAGATCTTGGGAAAGCTGGTGCCTTGGGGCTGGAGGTGGCCTGGCTCCCCAGAGGGCAAGGTGAGCCTGTGTTGGACAAGGATACGCTGAACGAGTCTTGAGGCTGGGGCTGAGGCTGGAAACCAGATTGGGCTTTCCCCGCAGGGGGCTGCCAGGGCAGGGGGTGGTGAGTGCTCCCTGGGCGAGTCTGTAGGCACAGGAGTGGGCATTACACTGCACCCTCCATGGGGCAGGTCTGTCCTGCCAAACTCTTGGTACCCACGCAGGACCAGGCCCCAAGCAGACCCCCAGGAGTGGATTAGAACACAGGCTTTGGAGTCACACAACTACATGCTTTGCTGTCTGTAAGAGGCATGATGACCAGACAGTGACAGGCTTTGAAAGAAGTGCTGTGATTGGTCACTGACCATTAGGCACACCTCTCATTTCCATAGCGATTTGTGGACTGAAGAGCTAGCAAGCAGCAAAGCCCATGCGTTATGCAATTACAGATAGTGAATACTTAGAACATGGCAACTCACATTTGAACCGTGTTGTCGAGGGGCTGGCGCTACTTAAATCGAGGTGCCTAAAACTCGTTCACATCAGAAGCGTGCAAAGCAAGGACTGTTGATGATGTGCATGTTTGTGCATAAGGATGTTTCTAGGGCCATCACTAAATTATTAACGGTGGCTTTCTCTGGGATTGGGATGGGGTCTTATAAACTTCTAAACAGCTTGACTTTTTTTCTTTTTAAATGAGCCTGTGAAGCTCTGAAATCAGACGGACCTCAGACTGAAGCCATTTACTTACTTGCTGTGCGACTTCTGGCAAATTACTAAACCTTTCTGAGAACCATTTCTGAAATGAGAATAATGACAGTAGCTGCCTCATAGGGTTGTACTGAGAATCAGGGAGTAACACAAGAAAATCACTTAGCGTGGTGCCTGGCAAAGAGTGCGTGTCCGGCAAATGTCATCATTATTCTTGTTACGACTTACAAATCAGTTTACAAAGAGGTACCGCCGTGCAGGCAGGTCCAGCGCTGTGGCGAGGGGAGCAGAAACGCACCAGGTGACCTTTAGGACACCTTCCAGTGCAGCTTCCCAAGCATCTAAGATCTCAGGATTCCTTGCTGCCAGGTTGGGGGCCAGTAACCTGTGGTCCGTGTCCTCCCCCAGCACACGCCTCCTTCAGCCTGGGCAGCTACTGGCTACCTTCTTGGCCAGAAGGCACCATGACCCGTTACGAGCAAATGGATGACCCTAGGGAAATGCCGCAGTGACCAATACTCTGGTGGCTGACATCAGCTACATCTCCTATTGCAGTGGCCTTGCCAAGCAGCCTGTCTTGATACCGGATAAAGTCCAGACCCTCCTTAGCCTTGTCAGCAGCTTCCATATGCTCTCCTCTTTCAAATGGACAAATCCTTTGCTTCTGAATAGATGTTGCCCACCTTTGCTCAACTTGTGCCCCTGCCTGGCATGTCCTCCAATCCGATCCCCTGGCAGGGCCTAGCCCCAGCCGTCCCTCCTCTCTGAAGCCTTCTGTGTCCGTGTGGGCCCTCCTCTGAACTTGGAGAGCACCCACCATGTGCCCGACCCTTGTGGTAAATTCTCTCATTTTCCCCTCTCATCTTCTCTAATCTTCCACGATCACTAGGAAGGTATGCTCATTCCTATTTTTCTCAAGAGGTGAAAGAACAAAGCTCACTCAGCTGAGACGGCCTGAGCTGGGACTCAACCCTGGTTCGTCTGTTTCCAAAGTCAAAACTCTTTCCCCCCAAATCCCTCTCTCAGGAGGTGGGTGCTGCTGCCTCCCGGGGGACAGGAGCCATGCCTTGCCCCGCTTCCACCCCACATGGCAGCTTGCAAGGGCAGGCAAGGTGACCTCGGCTTTGCAAGCTGGCCCCACGTCACCTGTCAATTCTATGCAATGAGGATTCTTGGTTTCAGTGAATCTCAATAGGGGCACACTTGGTATTTGGGGTGAGTCGGTTGTTTATTGGGCAGATCTGTCCAGCGCCTTGCAGGATGTTTAGCATCCCTGGGCTCAAAATGTCAGGAGCCCCCCAGTTTCTGAAAAAACACAAACCACACCACCTCTGGAGAAGGGGCCTGGGGAGCAGGTACGACGTGTGCGCAAAACCAGTGTGTCACATGAACAACCACAGAAGATGAAGGCTCAGACTTGGATAACGTGGTCCCAGCTGTACTCTGAATTAGCTATGGGACCTTGGTCATGCCGTACCATAGCCTCTCCAGGCTCAGCTTCCACATCTGTACAACGGGGAGAATAATGATAATGCAATCACGCACAGGAACATCTAGCACAGGTCCCAGCTCACAGTAAACTGTCAGTTACAAGAAGCTATTAACATCTAAACCAGCTGCAGCGGGAGAGGAGTCACGTCTCTCCTGCCCTAACAGTCACCGGGCCACATCCCCCTCCCGGATGGCACTGCCAGCTCCCTGAAAAATTTCCAAGACACTCATCCTACTTCTTCATTCCCAGACAGTGGTACGAGCTGTGGATTCACAGCTGCGGTCCCTCTGTGCTTTTCCAGGACTCTGACTTCAAGTCATTCCCCGACTCTGAGCCTCAATTTCTCCATCTGTAAAACTGATGTGATCTCCCTACTTTTCCTGCCAGGGATTAAATATACATATTTATGTGTTTATTTATTATATAATATATATATTTTTCCCCTCCATATGTAAAACTGCCCTGAAGAGTGAGATTTTGAGTTTGGTTCTGGATCCCGTGCGAGGAGGGATAAAGAGTGGGCTACCTACTGTCTGTGTCACTCAGGGTTCGCCACCAACCCCCCTGGCTTCACACAGAAGCCAGAATGAACGTTTCTAACCTGCAGAGTCTTTGATCATGTCAGGAACCTTCAGGTATGAGTGCGTCTCTGCTCGAGTCTCCAGCCTCATCATTTCCCCTTCCGGACATCCTATGCATCTCTCAGTCACAGATTAAGGTTTTCCATAAACATTAGTTAACCGAGCATAACGACAAAGTCTCTCGCTGGATAATGAATTCTGATTTTTTTTTAGCTCTAAAAACAGTGTCCCTGGGGCCGGCCCGGTGGCGCAGCGGTTAAGTGCTCACGTGCGCTTTGGTGGCCTGGGGTTTGCTGGTTTGGATCCCAGGTGCGGACATGGCACCGCTTGGCAAGCCATGCTGTGGTAGGCATTCCACATATAAAGTAGAGGAGGATGGGCATGGATGTGAGCTCAGAGCCAGTCTTCCTCAGCAAAAAGGGGAGGATTGGAAGTAGTTAGCTCAGGGCTAATCTTCCTCAAAAAAAAAAAAAAAATCATACAGACTTAATAAAATATTTTTTAAAAAACACAAAAAACAGTGTCCCTATAAGACAACTGTTTGGTGAAAACTTGTCAAGTCAATGGTTCTGCCCCAAGAGAGGTGACAGCCTGTCTGGGGAGATCTAACAAGCACACTAACTTATACACAGTTCCAGAAGAGAGAGAAATGACTTCTGGAGCCTTGACTGCACATTCTGGGGCCAGGGGGGTTGGTGGCGAACCCTGAGTGACACAGACAGTAGGTAGCCCACTCTTTATCCCTCCTCGCACGGGATCCAGAACCAAACTCAAAATCTCACTCTTCAGGGCAGTTTTACATATGGAGGGGAAAAATATATATATTATATAATAAATAAACACATAAATATGTATATTTAATCCCTGGCAGGAAAAGTAGGGAGATCACATCAGTTTTACAGATGGAGAAACTGAGGCTCAGAGTCGGGGAATGACTTGAAGTCAGAGTCCTGGAAAAGCACAGAGGGACCGCAGCTGTGAATCCACAGCTCGTACCACTGTCTGGGAATGAAGAAGTAGGATGAGTGTCTTGGAAATTTTTCAGGGAGCTGGCAGTGCCATCCGGGAGTGGGATGTGGCCCGGTGACTGTTAGGGCAGGAGAGACGTGACTCCTCTCCCGCTGCAGCTGGTGTGACTTTGGCCTGCTGGCTATAGAAGGCGGCGGGTAATCAGTGTGAAGGACTTCCTCATGGCTATTAACTCCCCTGTGTTCTTCTGTCACCTCCACCTGGATTATAAAATTAGGGAGTCCTACCCTTTGGAGATGCATGAGCTTAAGTGTGGGGTGCAGGGTGGGAAGCCACAGATGTTGCCACATGGAGGCTTTCTCCAGGAGGGAAGAACGATTCACACAGAAGCCAGAATGAACGTTTCTAACCTGCAGAGTCTTTGATCATGTCAGGAACCTTCAGGTATGAGTGCGTCTCTGCTCGAGTCTCCAGCCTCATCATTTCCCCTTCCGGACATCCTATGCATCTCTCAGTCACAGATTAAAAGTCACTTCCTTTGAGAAGTCCTCCCTGACTGCCCCTGGGCCGAGCCAGGCGCTCCCTCCTCCATGCTTCCAAGGCCTCAGCTTCTGTCTACTGCAGGCCCATGACAGATGCTAACTGCTGGGTAGTCTGCCGCCCTCACTAGACTCCAAGGACAGGAACTGTGTGTCTGTCCTGTTTCCACCCGATGCTCAGCCTCTGGCAGTTCACTTAGCACATTGTACGTCCCCCAAAGCATTAGTGCTGATGATCCCGGGAGGCTGAGGAGTCGGGGAGCAAGGCCTTGTGGAGACCCCCTTTGGGCAACTTTCTTTACTTTTTAAAGATCGGCACCGGAGCTAACATCTGTTGCCAATCTTTTTTTTCTCTTCTTCTCCCCAAAGCCCCCCAGTGCATAGTTGTATATTCCAGTTGTAGGTCCTTCTGGTTGCCCTATGTGGGACGCCTCCTCAGCATGGCCTGATGAGCAATGCCATGTCTGTGCCCAGGATCCAAATGGGAAAAACCCTGGGCCACTGAAGCAGAGCGTGTGAACTTAACCACTCAGCCACAGAGGTGGCCCCTGGATAACTTTCTTAACCTCTCTCTGCTTCACTCACTCATCTGTAAAACTGGGCTCATCTGAGTGTAAAACACAAAGTGGGACACATGGGAGCCCTCGGGTCAGCTACTATGGTCATGGCTGTTAGGTGTACAGGCCAGGACACGGAATTCAGGGAGGGCTGTGCCAGGTCCACAGTCTCAAAGTTGGAAAGGGGCTGCCCTGGATTCCAGTCTGGACTCTGGCCTCCAATGTTTGCCTCTCTTCATTCTACACTTCAGGTTGTCTCCTGTTTGTTGCACATGTTCAGTCAGTAAACAGCTAATAAACAGTTACCGGAAGCCTGCTGTGTTCCAGGCCCCAAGCTTGGTACTTGGATAACTAAAAAGCTTCTCAGTGGGGAGTGGGATAAGTGAGAACGTGGGCATTAGTGTGAAATCCTCCAGGGCTCCAATTCCAGCTTCTCCACTTCCTGGCTATGTGATATTACTAAGGTCCCTAATCTCAGAGCCTGTTTCCTCCTCTAAAAACAGGTAAAAATAAGACCCCCTGACAGGAGAGCTGAAACCAAGCACTGGCTCAACACTTGATGGATGGGATTATCTTCATCATCCTATTTTTAAAATAACCAATCTGTGCACAAGGTAGTGAATTCTTCCCCCTTGCCCAGGTACCCAGGACCCCAGTTCTCCTAACCGACGCCACCACAGTTAACTTCTTGCGCATCGTAGAAGCCGGCGGGTGCGCACACCGGCAGACATCCACACCCGACACACCTTCTGTTACACAAACCGTAGCGCCAATCAACACTGTTCTTTTTGTCCCTTCCTTTTTTCCTCTAAGTTATCTTGGAAGACGTCCTATATGAGTACATGTTGAACACGTTTCGTTTTAGTGGCTGCACAGTATGTCACTGTATGGGTTATTTTTTAACGTAGCTGCCGTTACTATTACCAGTCTGGGAACTGAGAGGACTCAGGATCCGCAGAGCTGTAGAGCTGGAGTACGGGACGGGGTTCCAGCCCAGGCTCTGCCCAGAATTCGCCCAGTTCCCTTGGGCTCCATCTTCCCCACCAGTACGATCGCGGGCGGTTGGGGGCGAGGGATGTGGGTGCAGAGAGGACCAGCCTGGCAGGTCCCAGTGTCCGAGTGAGGGTCAGCGAGAAGCGCACGCAATTTATTCTCACCAGCTGCTCCCGCTGGGTCAACATTTCGGCACAGCTATTTCGCTATACCAGAAGCATCAAACGCCGAATGGACTCTGGTATAATCGAGCTCGGAACCGGCTACCAGGCCCTCCAGCCGCAGCACCCGACCTCGGGGCAGCAACAGTTAAGCACCAGCTACTCACCTCCGCCTCGCTCGCTTCACTCCTCGTCCCCAAGAGCGCCCTGAAGGTTACAGCCGTCCGTGGCCCTTTAAGAAGGTCGAGCCCGGGCTCCGCTACTTCCGCCCCAAAGCAACATGGCGCCAGCACGGTACGGAGGGGTGTGGACGCGAAGAGAGCTCCCCTCAAAAAGATGGCGACGCCCTGGCCGCCGCGTTCGCGCCCGGCGGTGACGTCACTTCCGGGGCGGAGGAGGCTGAGTGGTGCAGTGAGGGACAAACAAAAGGAGGCGCCGGAGGGGCGCAGCGGCCGGCCGCGGGACGAAGCGGCAAGGGCCGGGTGCTGCCAGCTGGGCGGCCGGGTGCGGCGGGCTCAGGTGAGTGGGTGGGGTGGGGAAAAGGGCGCGAGCTGTCATCTCTTGAAACCCACTCCTACACGTCCTTGGCCAGCTGCCCGGCCCCAGGCGCTGGGCAGCTCGGGCTCTGCCCGGGGCCAGCTCCCTGGGGGCTTCCCGCGGCAGTTCAGTTCGGCCTACCTCCGGGCTCCCGCATCCCCGGGGTCTCCGGGGCCCCACCCTCTTCTCGGTGCCGCGGCGCGCGAGCCCCCTCCCAGGCACCCCAGTGCTTCCCTGCGCTTTCCATTCCGGGAGTTTCCGCCTCGGCTTCTCCGGGTCCTCTTGTCATCCCCTGGGTTCCCCCAGATCCTCACCCCTCCACACACACACTCCCCCTTCCTAGAGGTTCCACCTTTGGACTGTCTCCTTGGCAGCTTTTTTCGTTTCCAAAGGGTCCCCCTGCTGTCTTCTCCTGGGCTCCTGGCCCCCTCCTCTTTCCCCGGACCCCTCCCTCCTCTTGATCCGGCGGGAACAGTGCCCTGACTTGAGGGTAGGATCCCTGGCTAGGCTCTTGGGGCCTGTCTGGGCTGGGGTTCCTGGGAAGATCGGCCCAGGGTCCGAGGCTCCGGACCCTGCCCGTGTCCTTTGCGTCTTGATGGGCCGGAGAGCCGGATCTGATGAGGTCCGGGCTGGAGATCTAGAAAAGTTGGCTCCCGGTCGGAAGGAGCATAGCTGCCGCTCCTTGGGGTTCATGATGATTCTGCTCCTTTCTTTGACTGCCTCTTGCCCTTGGTCTGGACTGGAGTGAACCAAGGGCTAGTTCTTAGCTGATGCAACTGCTGCCTTTTTTGGGAAGGAGGAGAAATGGTTGGGGGTGTCGACAACCTCCTCCTGATGGGGACTTGCCTGGAAGGGTGGGGCCGTTTTTCGGTGACCACACTCTGACGCCTCTTCCCCAGGAAGCCTTTTGGGGATGAGGTGTGAGGATGGAGAGGGAGAGAGCTTGGTGAGGGAAAGCGAATTTTGGCCTCAATGGCGGAGGATGGGTTTGAGGGAGCTGAGAGGCTACCAGAGGCCTCTCCCACCTTTTCCATTAGGAGGACCTTAAACCTCTGCCAAACTGTTTCCTGCCCTCTGAGCAGACAGACTAGCAGACAGACAGACTGAAGGCAGGAGGAGGGCTGCTGGTGGTGATACTTCCTGTGGAGGAGATGGGGGAGTGGGAGTTTGTGCAGAGGGCCTGGGCAGTCAGTGCCCGTGGCTCAGTCACACTGGCATTGCCTTCGTGAAGGTCAGGTCTTCTTCTGGCTCACGGGGAGAGGCAAGGACAGGTGACTTGTGGTGGAGGACTGGCTTTTGGAGAGATGCTGGGGCATGAATCACCAGCCTTGGCTTCCCTGTCTTCTCGGTTTGAGAGATTCCTTGGGGTTGGGTCTGATGCCCCTCTGCCTGTGGGCTGTGGGACACAGAGCAGGATCCAAGAATGTTTATGACTTCTCCTGGGAATTCAGCTAGGTGGTTTGCACTCCATCTCTTGGGCACACCCGCTAGGAAGCAGTTTCCTCTGCAAACTTTGAACGGCCTTTCTGGACTGTGGGGTATCCTGAGGACTGCCCTGGTAGGTCAGAACCAGGGGAGGTCGCTGGGCCTTGGGTGGCTGCCTGGCTTGGCTCGGACCTCCCCTATAGGAGCTGGAGGGAAGGAATCAACCTGGTTCCCCACTCCCTCTCCTGAGAGTGGAGGTGATGCCAGGTTTCCACATGGGGACCCTGAGGCATGGGCTAATGGTATAAGACCTCATGGGGAGTCAGGTGGGATGGATATGGGGCCCTAGAGCCCAGCACACCATCTCGCCACCCCTTGACTCATTCATTCATTCATTCATTCAGTCAGTCAGTCAGTCATCCTTTAGTAAGTGCTTGGCCTGTGCCAGGAATAGTGGTAAGAGAACACAGTCCCTGGCCTCCTCTGAGCTGCCATCTAAGACGAGAGGCAGATAGGGAAACAGCAATACGGTGGCCAGTGTAATAATGGCGACACAGAGACAGCCCAGAGGAAGGAGGCATCAGCTCTGGGGGAATATGCAGGGGTGGTCAGCCTGTGTTTCTTGGAATAGGAGGGACTAGAAGAATCAGTGACAGGGAGTCCAGAGCCGGAGTTCTGGTCCGGGCTCTGCCACGGGCGAGTGACTGGACAGCCCAGCGTCGGTGGGCATCCCCATCCTTGCCGAGGAGGGTGGGTAGGGGCAGAGGCCGGTTTGGATGGCCTCTGTGCCTCTGCAGCGCTAAGTGCTTTACGGTCACAGTCACCTGAGTGGGGTTGCTGGCTTATTGACCTGTCCCCCTGTGAGGCTGGAGGCTGCCTTCTGCTTCTTTTCTCCCAGTGGAGTGCCTGGTGCTGAGTAGATGTGATAAATGCTCAGTGGCATCTGTGGTTGCAAGGCTCCACAGTCCCTCAAAGAGCCGTTCGGGTCCCTTTGTCTGCCTGTGTCCCCTCTTCCCCCACTTCCTCCTTCCTGCTAACTCCTCCTTCTCCTCGGGCCACACTCCCAGCTCCTGGCTGGTGGAGGTGCTCCCCCTTCCCCTGCAGTGGTCTGATCACACTTCTCTCCCTACCCTGCCAGCTTGTCTTGTTCACGCGTGTAAGCAGTTCTGAGCAGAGTGCCTGGCATGTAAGTAGATGCTCGCTCAATGCTCCTTGACTAATCAGTGATGGTTGGAGTTGTGTTTGAGTCGAAGTGGTGTGTCTGGGCTGAGGCTGTGTCTTTGCCTGGATGCAGCTCACCCCACCATAGCTCATCTCTCCCCACTTCCCACGTCCAGTGGGATCTAGCCAGGCCAAAGCACTCAGCGTTCTCTAGATGTCACGTTCTCTCCCCTCCAGGCAAACATACTGTTCCTTCTGCCTGGAATTCTCTCTCCCCAACTCCTCCTCTTCCTCGGGAGTCAACTCAGGCAGCACTTTTTCCAGGGAGCCTTCCCTGACCCCCTTGGTCAGGGTCCAGTGGTTCTCCCATGTTCCCATAGCTTCTGGGTTCCGCCCAGCAGAGCCCTGGGCTCTCAAGAGCCAGCCGTCATTTTTGACTTGGCGTGTCCCCAGTAGACTGTCCAATTCTCTCTTGTCAGCCCAGAGCCCAGCCCAGGGCCTGGCACCGGTCAGGTGCTGAGAAAACGGCCGCACAGCAGGTAACGCTGATAGTCACACTCAGCCCTGTTGACGTAGCTCTTGCTTCCTCGTAGGGAGGGAGCTTCCATGGAGCGAAAGGAATGCCAGGACCCTGCCCAGACAGATGTGGGCCAGCCTCAGCGCCGACAGCCAACACGCAGATAGCAGAGCCGTCCACGGGGTAAGGACTGGGCCCCTCTCCCTCCAGGTCAGCCACCGCCTCCGGTCAGGTGCCTTCCCCACCCTGGGGAGCACAGGGCAGTGTTTCCTTCTCTGTGGTCCTTTGCTCTTATCGCTGTAGGTCCAAGGCATCTAGGGCAGAGGTGGTGGGAGACAGAACTCTTCCTCCTTCTCCTGCCTCAGTGGCCAGCTGAGAAGTATATGGTTGCTGGACTCTTTGAACGCCGATGTCAAGCTTCGTTGCGAACCTCTGTTTTTTCTCGCTCAGCCCAGATCTTGTCAGTCTGGATTGTTGCTGCTGTCTTGTGATCACATTTCCCAAGGTGTGTTCCATGGAACACCAGTTTTTTTGGTCACGGTGGCTAGATAAGTCTGGAAAAAATAACTTATTGTCTTTGCCGCAGGACTTCTCAGAGCCTTGAACACATTGACCTGAGTATGATGAGGATCTGAGAGGGAGCTAGCAGGTCGTGTTTCCCCACACTCGCTTGATCACGTGGACATATTTGGGGACTGGTTTCTTGGCCTACACTTTGGTTCCCAAAGGCAGGAGAGGGCACTGGTTAGGACCCAAATTTTGTAGTCACACCTGGGTTTGAGTCCCAGCTGTCACGTGCTTGAGGAGTGACTCTGGGCCAGTCACTGTACTTCTCTGAGCTTCAGTTTCCTTATCTATAAAAGGAGATAATATTAGCACCTTCCCTTCCTTTAGGATATTTTCAAAATTAAATATGTTGATAGAGGGAAGGCACTTAGCAGAGTGTGCATCCCAGAATGTGCTCCCTAATCATAGGGGGGTGTGTGTAGACTGCTTTATAATTCGTAAAACACGCCCTCATCAATGATCTCCTTTGGTCATTTGAAGAAGCTCACGCAATGGCCTTTATCCCATGTACAGATGTGGAAACAGGCTCAGAGGGAGGAAGCCACTTGTCCCAAATCTTCAGGAAGGAAGGCAGGGACATGGGACTTGAACTAGACCCCAGGATCCTGAGCCAGGGTCCTCTATCCTGTGCCCGAGACCTCCCTGCATCCGCCTCCCAGCTCGACTTTTTGTTAAGGAAGACCTGGCCGTCCCCAGCTTGGATTTTAAAAGAAAGTTATCTTCTTATTTTTGTTTTGTAATTACTCATACAGTTGAAGTTCATTATAGGTTCTTCTGTTTTGATCTTAGTGTCACATGGAAAGAGAACGTCTCCTGTGATCCCCATCTCCAGAGGTGCGAAGGGGAGGGGTGCGCCCTTCCACGGTCTTATTACCATTTGCTTGTTTTTCCAAAATTGAGTGCTGTTAGAGCCGCTGGTTCCTACTTCCTCTTGCTCCGTTCACTGGTTCAGGCTGGACCTCTCTCCCAGGCCAGCAGGGATGCGTGAGTCCTGTCAGCAGGGCCGATACCTGCCCGCCCGCCCACATTCTCACGTCTGGGGTTTTTGAGCTCCTTGTCGGGCATTGGGGCATTCGCAGCAGTGGAGGGGGTGGGAAGTGCCTGGTGGGTGATGTTGTTGACGCTCCTGTTTATTGGGACAAGGTCACCAGATCCCGGCCCTGCCCTGTAGGAGTTTCCTGTTGGTTTTGAGGAATTCTGCCCCCTGCAGAGAGGAGGCCTGAGCCGAAGCCTTGCTGGCTGCTGTGAGCAGGAAGCAGCGGGTCCTGCTTATCTGGGAGCAGAATTCCTCCTCCGGGCCAGAGACGCTGGAGGGTGGCACGCTGGCCTGAGAGCTTTTGGCCTCCAGGTTTTAGCCTCCGCTGTCTGCCTGAGGCAGGGGTCGGGGTGGGGGGTAGGGAGGGACATGCATGAGTTCTTGCCTTTGCCTGAGTCTGGCTCTGACTCAGTTTACCCAGGCAATTCCTGGTGGAAGCCTCAGTCTTTGTCCCCTTGGAATGCTCCTTTCAGGTTTTCGCCTTGAGGGTGGGCAGGCGAGGAGAAGGCAGAGGGGCTGCCCTGTGACCCGGGTCTAAAGACACTCTGTTGGGGGGCTGGCCCCGTGGCCGAGTGGTTAAGTTCATGCGCTCTGCTTCGGCAGCCCAGGGTTTTGCCGGTTCGGATCCTGGGCGCGGACATGGCACCGCTCATCAGGCCACGCTGAGGCAGCGTCCCACATGCCACAGCTAGAAGGACCCAGACCTAAAAGTATACAACTATGTACCAGGAGGCTTTGGGAAGAAAAAGGAAAAAATAAAATCTTTAAAGTTGCTCTGCTGGGGCTCAGGCGACCTCAAGATGGGATTCGGCAGGAGGATTTCTGGCCTGGCAGCCTGGTTTCGTGGAGCCGGGAGAGCGTGGTTTGGAGGATCAAGCTGGAAGTGGGGTCTGTGCCACCACTCCCTGTCCCCTCCCTGGTGCCCCCTCAGCTCACTGTCCTCACCCTCTCCCTCTCCTGAGTTTCTTCCTCCCCTTCTTTCCCTGGAGTCTCTTTTTCTTTCTCCCATGAGGCCCTCCTGGCAGGGAGCCCCAGGAGCTGGCCCGGTAGACGATGCCCAGCCCCTCCGCCTTCCCCTCCTTCCAGCAGCAGGACCCGCATGGCCTGGGCTCGTCCTCAGTGGCTGTGGGCCTCGTGCTAGGCTGCGTGCCGGTTCCCTGCAGACCTTTACCAGCTTGCCCGCCACAGCTCCTGTGGGAGGAGGGCCACCATGTCACAGGCAGGGTAGGAGACCAAGGCTCGGAGGCACTTGCCCAAAGTTGTACAACTTAGGTGGCACAGCCAGGACTCGAACCCTCTTTGCCTCAGCAGCCTGTGCTCTCTCTATCCCACTTTCTACTTCCCTTTTTCTCTAGGTTCCCAGAGTCACCCAGGAGCTTGCTAACAGTGCCGGTTCCCCTGGGTCCACCAGCACACGGCTGCAGAGTCAGAGCCTGGGGGCGGGCCCGGGAATCAGCTCGTTGAAGAAGCTCCCAGGCTTTCGCGAGGCAGGCCGCAGACCCTGCCGGGGTACACTGCCCAGGGCGACCCTGCAGCCCCGGGCCCCAGCTCTGGTGAGGTCCGTCCGCCGCCAGAACTGACACCTTGGGAGTGGAAGCAGGGCTGAGCTTCCTGCAGGATGGTGGCTTATCGTGACTTCCCAGTGTGTGTTGGAGGTTAGCCTTCCCTCCTCGAGGATGTGTGGGGCGAGGTTTCTCGAAGGGCTTTTACTCCCAGCCACAAACATCCTCTGCTCTCTTTCCCAACACGTTTCTGCTGCATCTCGCATCTCGTAGCAAGTTCTATGTTTAACTGTCTCTTGAGGGCCGAAAACCTCAGAATTAAATAGGCTGCTGCACGATAGCCTCATGCCTGGAGCGGCCTCCACCGGAACCAAGCTGACTGTAAAATTCCACGGCTTCACGCGCCACCTGGACACCCTCAGAGGTGCTGCTGCCAGGCTCCCGCCCTCTGACAGATTCGGCGAGCTGACCCAGGCGCTGACCAAGCTGGGGCAGGGCGGCGCAGGAATCCTGCCCTTCACAGCTCCCAGCCGGCACTCAGCATCAGGGTCCCCGCCCAGAGAGCCGGGCCCCTCAGTCCCAGTCCCAGGGGGCTCGGCAGAAACTGCATCTGCAGCCCCCCTCGGGGGCTCCTGTCCACGTTTCATAACCTGTCCAGGAAGGCAGTGCTGGGGGCCAGTCAAGCCCCGTCTCCAAGGCCCGTCTGCCCCAATGGGCCCAGGCCGGACACCTGGCTTCTGGCCCCAAACCCAGAGCTGGGCTCCCTTCCAAAGTTTCCTTAAAGCCATACCTGAGAGACCAGAGGCATCTGAGCATGGCCTGCGAGGGTTCGCTGCAGAGGCCTTGAGTCCATATACTGTTAGGAAAATTGGGTGTTGTCCCACAAAGCATTTCTAGCGTTCTAGGTGCCCAGGGAAGTCCAGGAGACCTGCTTGCCTTTGAGGCAGATTGGCATGATGGAAAGTCAGACCTGGGATGCTCTTTCCCACCATCCTCTAGCTGTGTGGCCTTGGGCAGGTCACTTAACCTCTCTGGACCTCAGACTTCGCACCCATAAAGGGACTGATAAAACCTGTCATTAATATTAACAGCAGCTAACGTTACAGTCTTACTTTGTGGCAGGCACTGGGCCAAAAGCTTCCCATGGACTGGCTCATTCAGTCCTCGCTACAACCCTGTGAGGAGTAAACTCGTCAGCCGTTTTATAGATGAGGAAACCAGAGCCCCAGAGGTGAAGTGACTTTCCCAAAGTCACACGCTGGTGAAGTGGGGAGCCACCTCACTGATGCGCGTGGAGATCAGGAGCTGAGGCGGAGGGAGTGCTGGGTGCAGTGCTGGCACACAGTGCATGTCAGGGACCGGGAGCTCGAATGCCAGCCTGGTGGCGTGAGGGGAAGGCCTGGCCTGCTGCCTTGTGTGCTTGGCGTGGGGAGCCAGTGGGAGGAGCCCCAGCTGGGTGTCCCTCACCTGTCACCCTTCACCTTGAAAGGCTGGCCACACCCTTGCTAGTTTTCGTGAGGACAGACCTGTTTGGGAGGCCCAGCTCGAGTGTGAGAGCAGTTTGGAACTGAAACTTGTTTCCTCTGCCTCCTGCCCCAACTGTCTCCCCTCTTCCTTTCCCCCGGAAGTGAGGGTGTGCCCTTCTATGCAGGGTGAGCACCAAACCAGGCAGCGCCCCCAGCCGCTGACTCACCCCAGACAAGTGTGGGGGCCCAGAGGGCCACGCTCTGCTCTTGGGTGGGTGGGGGCTGTGTCACCAGATGACGAGATGAGACCTCTCCTCCCCCTCCTGGCTCTGGGACCAAAGGAGGCCACTGAGCAAGGAGCAGATTCACAGGCCCGGAGCTCTCCCAGGACAAGGCCAGTGACCCAGAGTCTTCCTTGGGCCTCTTGGGAATGGCCCTTCCCCCGGGACGGGGCTGGAGGAACAGCCTTCCCGAGAGCGGCGGAGCGGGGCCGCCTCCCGCCTCCCCCCTGCCCGGGAAGTCTTCCCAGCATTGCTGTTTGGGCTTTAACAAAAGGCTCTCTGTGCCATGTTTACCCGCGGCCCGACCCGCCTGCCACGCTCAGGTGTGAGCGCCAAGCCTCTGGGACGAGGGGTGGCGTGTCAGGCCTGGACTCCCTTCCCCGTCCATAAGGAGCGTCCGGAGGAAGTCAACAGCGCAGCCCAGGCCTGACACCTAAGGGGTGGTTCTGAGAGCAAATCGCCAGCTCTCTCCTTTCGTCCTTTCCCGGGGTCCTGACCCTGCGAGGGTCCCCAGAAGTCCACGCTCCTGAGTGTGGTCGGTGAGTCCTGGAGGCTCTGGGGGCCCCTGGCCGTCTGGTCTGTGCTCGGTGGTGTTTGTCCTTGCGGCTCAGCCCTCACCTGGGTGTCCCCCTACTGAATGCTGGAGGGTTTTCTGCGATGGCAGGTGGGTTGTAGTAACTATAGCTCCGCTTCCTCTGTGCCAGGTGTTGGACCGTCAACGTTAGACGGTGTTATTTTCAATTCTCACAATAGGCTTCCGGGATGGGTACCGTAACGTTCCCATTTTACAGTTGAGGAAACTGAGGCTCCGAGAGGACACGTCGTTTGTCGCAGGGTCTGAGCTCACCCCACCGCTTCCCTGTAGGGAGGCGTCCTGTTGAGGAGCCCGTGTCCCTGGGGAGGGCAGGCACGGGCGTGCTAACCTTTCTCTAACCTCAGAAACCACGTGGTGAGGGAGCTCTTCTGTTTTTTTCCCAAGTATTTTTTCTACTCAGAAGCACTAAATTTCAATCATAGGAGAATGTATAATGTAGACGACCCTCTACAACCTTACCCACCCTCAGACCCACCCACATAGAGTTCTGTGTATATCTTTCCAGATGTTTCTATGTTTACAGTGATAAGTTTGTTGCTGACATAATTTTTTAAAACAAGAATGGGATCCTACCTGTTTCCCCTAATTTTTGTTATTATAGTGAAATATATATAACGTAAAATTTAACATCTTAATCATTTTTAAGTGTACAGTTCAGTGGCATTTAGTTACGTTCAAACATTATGCAACTGTCACCACCATCCACCTCCAGAACTTTTTTCATTGTGCAGAATTGCAGCTCTGCACTGTTGGACACTAACTCCCCTTCATCCCCTCCCCCGGCCCCTGGTAGCCCCTGTTCTACTTTCTGTCTATGAATCTGACGACTCTGGGTGCCTCCTGTGGTTGGGATCAGCAGTGTTTGTCCTTTTGTGACTGGCTTCTTCCATGGATCATACATTTTATATCCTGGGCAGCTTTTTTTTTTTTGAGGAATATTAGCCCTGAGCTAACATCTGCTGCCAATCCTCCCTCTTTTTTTTTTTTTTTTTTTTTTTTTGCCGAGGAAGGCTGGCCCTGAGCTAACATCGGTGCCCATCTTCTCTCCTTTTTATGTGGGATGCCTGCCACAGCATGGCTTGCCAAGCAGTGTATAGGTCCACACCTGGGATCCGAACCACTGCACCACCGGGCCAGCCACCCCTTTTTTCTTTTTTTTTTTTTTTACTACTCAATATCTCTTGGACATCTTTTGCATCACTGTATACAGATCTATGAGGTAGGGAGCATTATTCTCATTTCAAAGTTGCCAGAACACAGGCTCGGGCTAAACAATTTGCCTGAGGTCAGGGAATTAGCTCATCCTGGAGCTGGATTTGAACCTGTGTGCTCCTGACTCCAGCGCTCTTGGCTTTGCACTCCTCGACACCCGCCTGCCACCGAGGGGATGATAAGGCTGTCTGGGTTGCTTTATCTGACTCCCCTGGGACAGGGCTGCTCCAGCCCTGCCGCAGGAACCTGGTCGCGCTCCTCCCCACCTGCGTGTGCTGCACTGTGGGAAGGGGCTAGCTTCTTCCTACCCACTTCCGCGCGTCTCCCTGGGGCCGGGCGGGTGGACCAGGCTGGGTGCTGCTGCCCCGTGCTGGCTGTAGTATCCTCAGAGGCCACAGGTGCTGCTGCGCCAGGGAGGAGCAGGCCAGTTGCAAGGAGGAGCCGAATCTGCTGCCCTGGCAATTGGTCCACGCGGTAGCCGCTGCCTCCCGCTGAACCTGGCCCAGGTGAGGACCAGAGGGAGCACCAGCCAGGAGGAGCAAGAACGGATGATTGTTTTGGTAATTTGTATGCAATAGTTTAAGCACAGAGAAAAGTATAAAACTAGAACAGATGTCTTTGTATGCAGGACTCAGCTTTGTCAGACCTTAAGGTTTTGCAATAATTGCTTCAGATACACACACTCTCTCTCAAATTATTTCAGACACAATCCCATCCTCCTCCCTCTCTCTGGGTGAAATTATTATCTTGATTTTGGGGCTCTCCACACATGTTTTTATAGCTTCCCTACACTTGGATAGATAGGTTGTAGAAAACCTTATATAGTGTGCGTATTATTCTACAGCTTGTTTTTTGGCTCAGCGTTGTTTTTGATGTC
The DNA here is from genome assembly GCF_021613505.1 of Equus quagga. Taxonomy (NCBI): domain Eukaryota; kingdom Metazoa; phylum Chordata; class Mammalia; order Perissodactyla; family Equidae; genus Equus; species Equus quagga. Next base: position 89,711,611 of record NC_060267.1, read on the forward strand.
TATCCATGTGGATATGTATAGCTGTGGTTCGTTGACTTTCATTGCTTTCACGTTCCGTTGTATGATTAGAGCAATTTATCTTTTCTCCTGCTGATGGACATTTCGGTTGTTGCTAATTTTTTACTGTTAGGAACAACTCTTAGTGAGCATTCTTGTCGGTGCCTTTCCAGGGCTTCACACTTATGCATAAAGCGACTCTCTAAGGTCTGTAACTAGGAGAGAAATTGCTGGATTGTGGGATGTGTGCATCCTCATCTAGGATTTCAGCATTTTTGCCAGTTGCAGGGAGTGGAATATGTTGTAATTTGCATTCCCTGACTGGTAATGAGGTTAAGAATTATTTCACGCCTCAATTTCCATTTGTGTTTTTTTCCTGTGAATTGTCTATTTTTTCCTATTGGCTTGCCTTTGTGTGTGTTTGTAGGAGTTCTGTATTCTGGATGTTAATCCTTTGCTAGTTACGTTGCTGTCAGTGCTGCTCACTCCTAGTGACCCTGTGGATAGTGGAGCAGAACCCTGCCTGGTCCTCTGACCTTCTGGCGCTATCAGACAGTGCTCCTATTGTCTGCTGTTCATAGGGTTTTCATGGCCAGTTTTTCGGAAGTGGATAGCGAGGTCCTTCTTCCTAGTCTGTCTTATTCTGGAAGTCCACCATGGGTGACCCTGCTGGTATTTGAAATACTGGTGGCATAGCTTTCGGCATCACAGCAACACAGAGCCACCGCAGTGTGACAACCTGCAGACGGGTGGTGTGATTCCCTGGCCGGAAATAAACCCGGGTTGCAGTGGTCAGAGCACCGAATCCTAACCACCAGGCCAAGTCTGTGGGTTCTTTTCGCTTTCTTTTTCTTGTATCCTTTGATGTGCATACATTGTAAATTTAATGTGATCGGTATATCAGTCTTTTCCTGTGATGGTTCATACTCTTTGTGATGAGAAATCCTTCCCTGTCTTAAAGGCATTAAGATGGTCTTTTAGACTTTTTCTTTAAATGTTTTCAGGTTTGCCTAGGTGTTTAAGTCACTGGAATTTATTTTCGTGTGAGGAGGTAGATGGGCTATGCTTTTTTTGTGTATGTAACCGACAGCCGGCTCTGTTTATGGACGCCCATTCTTTCCCCCTGACCTGCAGAGCCAACACTGTCATGTCTAATTTTCCAGAAATTTGGGTGTCTGTTTCTAGGCTTACTCTTCTGTGCCTTTGGCCCACCAATCTACCCCTCCATCAGCACCACGTTGGCTGAATTCCTATAGCTTTGTAGTAAGCTTCCTCCCACCTTGTTCTTCCAAGTTGTCTTAGCTCTTCTTGATCCTTTAGAATTATGATTTTAAAAAATCTTTTTTCTTAATTACCTGAGTAACATGTGCTTATGAGAGAAAATACAGGTAAGTTTGGGGTGAAAAAAGATTATAAGTAGCAGTCTAATCTCACTGCCAATATTGTTCAAATATATATACATATGTGTATGTATAAAACTTAGCGCAGAAGCGTTGCTCTGTCACGGTTTTGTCTCCTACCTGTTGCATTTCACACACTTTGGACGTTTTCTCATTAAGTCATGAAACGTTTTGCTCTAACGTGTTCCGTTATTTCGTGGTTTTCCATCATCTGATCATTTAATAAATATTCAACCGTTCACTTAATACCGGGCATCTGGGTCGTTTACAGTTTTCCTGGGGTATAAATAACACTGGGATGAACATCCCAGTCTTTCCCAGACAGTGGCCGTCCTCCCTCCTGACACTTCTCCATCCCGGGCTCTGCACAGGGCTGGGATGAATCTAGAGGGTCCGGCAGGGTACCCAGCCTCCTCACTCCCCCCGACCCCTCGGCGGTCCCTTGCCCACTGCCTCCCTAGCTTTACTGGGGTGCAGCCAGCAGTCTCCCCCCTCACTGGTGGGTGCTAATCCCCGACCTCTAGGAGGGCACAGCCTCCAGCTTAAAGTGACACATCTTTCTGGAAGACGGGGAGTTAGCTAGACCAGAGCTCGGAGGACAGCGGCACGTGCCTTTTTGTCTTTTCTCAGCCGCCCTGATTTCAACCCTTTAATCTTTGTCCTGTTCAGAATCCTGTCCAAATTCTCCATGTCTTGGGGCAGAGACCTGACCTGACCCGGCTCCCCATCGCCCGCTCAGAGCTACAAAAGAAAATCCAATCCCCACACTGGGGGCCAGTTTTTTCTTTCTTTTTTTTTTTTGGCTCTATTTATTTTAAATTCTGTGCTATTTTTCAATCACAAAGATAATGCATGCTGGTAACAAATTACAGTTTCCTTTCATTCTGCCCCTATTCCCACTCTTAAGAGGGAGCCTTCCCCACCGTGCGGGGAATGTTGGTCGAAGGTTTATCAAAATGGGATTGTCTTTATTTATTATTCTGGATCTCGCTTTTTTTCAAAATGACATTACTTACAGAGCTACTTTGTTCCACTGAGAGGGCCCTGTTACATTCGAGTGACTCCTTCAATGTCCCAGGATGTGCTGATTGCCCACCTGCCGTGTGCCAGGCCTTAGCTAACTCTGTGTCTGCGAGCCCCGTGGGTGGTCTCCTTCTTGCGTTTCCTTCCTTCATGCTCTGGGTCTGCACACTTTTCGTTCACCCGTCAACGGTCTGTTGAAGTCAGGATTGCAGGCTTGTGTCTGTTTTAGCCCCATTCCATGCATGGGGGGCCTAAGACTCAGAGAGGTGAAGTCACCTGTCCAGTGTCACTCCACTGCTGGGTGGCAGAGCCCAGACTGGCCCCGGCTGTCCCTCTGCCTTTAAGCTCTCATCACCGCTGCTCAGCACTTGCTGTCCACCTGCCCGAGGTCGCACACACAGCAGTTTGGGAAACCTCATTCCTATGACTTCTTGATAGTCCTGGGAGTTTGGCAGGGCGTCTGTTACTGTGCCTGTTTTATGGGTGGGGAGGCCAAGGGGCCAAGAGGGGATGGAGTCCTGGCTCTTGGACAGCGCCTCTCCCTCCCTCCTGGCTGGCTGGCAGAACCGGCCGGGACAAGGGTGTCTGTGGCGGCGTCAGGGCTCCAGAGCTGGAGCCCTGCCCTCTGACCTGGGGGTGGGCTGCAGTCAGTGTAAGGGAGGCACCAGGGTGGGCAGGAGCCTGGGATCACACGCTGCTTGGTACCTTGACCACCTTTTACAAAACATGGCACATCCATGACACATTCTCTGCTCCCTTCCAGATGGGGAAACTGAGGCCCTGGGGGAGAAGCTGTCGCACTGCCTGCAGGAAACTTCCTGAAGAGGACGCTTTCCATAACTGGGACTAAAGGTCCCCAGTGCCCTGAATCTGCCCCTTTCCCTTAGGGGTGCTCTCCTGACCGCACCCAGATGTGCCCCGGGGCAGCTGTCAGGTGGGATCTGCTCCATCTGAACGGCCCCCCGGAGGTGCTGCTTGTCTGGCGCCATCACAGATCCGGGTTTGAAGGTGGCCTCTGTCACTTACAGGCGGTGTGAAGTCGGGCACATGACTTGTCTCCCTGAGCCTCAGTTTCCCTATCTAGAAAATGGACATGAAGAATATTATTCAGCCTTAAAAAAGAAGGAAAGTCTGACACATGCTACAACACGGATGAAATTTGAGGACATTATGTTAAGTGAAATAAGCCAGTCACAAAAGGACAAGTGCTGTATGATTCCACTTCTGTGAGATACTGGCGTTGTCAGAGTCATAGGGATGGAAGGCGGAACGGTGTTTGCTGGGGTCAGGGGGTAATGGGGAGTCATTGTTTAGTGGGGATAGTTTCTGTTTTGCAAGATAAAAAGAGTTCTGGATGGTGGTGATGGTTGTACAACAATGTGAATATACTTCATGCCACTGAACTGTACACCTACAAATGGTTGAAATGGTAAACCTTATGTGTATTTTACCCCAATAAAGAAAGAATTTTGAGGGAAAAAATGGCTGCAAAAACTATAGGCCTTCTGGGCTTGTGAGGGTTCTGGGTTGGCCTTTGTCATCAGTCTGGGAACCAGCAGCTGCTCCAGCTGAGGGTGTGTAGTCACCTTGAGCTCCTGGGTGGGTCCCTGCCCTGGAGCTCCCTTCCTGGGCTCCGGCTGCTTCCCCCGGGCCCTCAGGGTTGGGCAGGGGCAGGGAGAGCCCGGAGCCACGCCTCTGCTGCGTCCCTCGGCCCCACCCTCCCAGCCCGCATCCACCTGAAACTCTGCCACCCCCCCATCCCTTCCCTGTGCCCCATTCCTGTCCCGGCCCCCTCACAGGCGCTCTCTTGAGACCCGCTGAATTTATTGAGCACCTACTGTGTGCTGAAGACTCCCATCCTCAAGGAGCATCTGACCTTACCCGGGTGATGGGTGATGAGGAGGGTGAGGACAGATGACATCAGCCAAAACCATCTGCCCGCCCCACTCTGCCCTGAATGCTTTAAAGGCGTGAATTCGTGGACTCCTCCCAGTGGCCCTCTGAGGTACTGTCCTATTGTGTTTGTGAAGAACCTGAGGCCGACAGCCGGTGAGGACCTTGCCCAAGGCCGTGCAGCAAGGCCCAGGCTGCAGGCGGCCAAGCCCAGGCCTGCACCTACGTCTCCGGCAGCAGCCACTCCAGAGGGGCCCTGGCCACCTCCTCCTCCTTGGCACCCCTGGGGGCTAGAGCCTGGGGTTTGGTGCCTGCACCTGCTTTCTAGATTCCCCCCAAAACCCCATCAGAGAGGGGCAGTGGCTTGTCCAGGGTCTCACAGTGAGTTGGAGGCAGAAACCTGGGTGCAGCGAGAGGGCGACCCCCTCAGACAGGTCACCCACATGAGGCCAGGCCTGCGCTGGACTCCCAGTCCTGCCCTTTTAACCTCCGTGACCTGGGCCCCAGCTCTGCCCCTCTGAACCTCCGTGGCCTCCTCTGCGCAGTGGAATGGTGACACCAGGGGGGAGCCTCAGGGACCGGCACAGGACTGTCGCCTCCACGAAGCCCTTCTCAGCGGGAGGGTGGCATTTGTCCCTCCTCTTGCAGCCAGGGCTGCCCCTGTCCCCACACAGGGTCCAGTTTTTCCGGCCTTCGTCTGTCTCTCCCACCTGCCTACGTGCTCACACTAGACCGAGAGGCAGACACACCTTAGTCACTCTTGTTGCCCCCAGGGGACCTAGCCCAGGGCTGCACCGAGAGCTCGCCATGTGCTTCCAGACTGGGTGTTGCGGGTGAGGGCGGTAAGAGCCATCATACCGGAAGGGACTGGCTGTTCTGCCTCTCTGAGCCTCAGGCTCCCTCACCTGTAAGGGAGCTGTGAACCTTCCCGCTTCAGAGCCAGCAGGAATCGGGAAGGCCACACGGGCAGAGCCCAGGACTGCGGGCCCAGGTGCAGCTCCTGCCTAAGAGCTGGCACTCCAGTGGGTCGACACACCCACTCCCCTCCCAACTGGTGAGGCAGCAACCACATCCTGCCTGGTCATACATGGCCCCCACCCCCCGTGTCTGTCATCCTGCTGTGACAGTCTCCTTCTGGACTCTCCAGGGCAGGCTGTTGCATGCCCTCAGGCCCTCTGTCTTGGCCCCTCCTTCCTTCCGGTCCCCAATCTTTGGGCGCCTGCCTGGATGTGCACTCGGGGATCCGGGAAGGGAGGGACGAGTATGCGGGTGTCTTTCAGCTGGAGGCCAGCCGTGTGATTCAGCAGGCCCTCCCTGGAGTGCCACTTTCCCAGGAGTGTGGGTGGCGTGAGGAGCCAGCTGGTCATTAGAGGGCCCGGGCCTTCCTGGGGGGTGGTCACTCACCCTGGCCTCTGAGTCCTGGCCTTAGCAGCAGGGCTGACCCCTGGGCTGGAGCCGCCGGCCAGGGCGGGTGGTGGTGTCTGCTGGCCCCGTGGTGACCTGAGCTCTGGGAAACCCCAGGGGGTGGGGATGCTGGACTCCTGCCCGTGTGTGGGGCCTCAGGCAGGTGGACAGGGTGCCTGCGCAGTGGTGAGGACCTGGACAGGGAGGTGGAGAGACAGGCCTGGGCTTGGTCTCGGCTCTGCCCTGAGTGGTACAGGGGGCTTGGGCAGGTGACTTCACCTCCCTGAGCCCTAGTTCCCTCATCTGTGGAATGGGGACACAGATAGGCCCTACATCTGGGCTTCCAAGGGATTCCATGAGGCAATTCCACATGGGGTAAGGGCTGGCCTAGCGCCTGGCACATGTCCATCTGTTAAGTGCCCCGCTTCCCTCCCAGGGTCTGGCTTGCCTTCCTCCTGTCCTCCCCACCCATCCCTGTGTGTTCTAGACATACGGCCTGGGAAGCATTTGACTTTTGCAGGGAGGCCCTGTTTTCTGAAGTGTTCGTTACCATGGTCATTATTAATATTACCAGTAATCAGAATGAGGTGGCCCAGTCCCATAACCTGGGCCCCCTTGTTCTTCTCCCAAAAGAACAGACCCATTTGTCAAAACACAAGTATGTAGGGGGCTGGCCCCACGCATAGTGGTTAAGTTTGGCACACTCTGCTTCAGCAGCCCAAGTTCACAGGTTCAGATCCTGGGTATGGACCTACACCACTCGTCAGCCATGCTGTGGGGGCATCCCACATGCAAAATACAGGGACGTTGACACAGATTTAAAATGTAGATTCTAGATTAGAAAATAGGGAGTAAAGTAAAATCACACTATTATTTAAAAAAATATACACAAAAAGAACCAGAAGGTTATTACTCCGTGAAAAGTCAGCAGTGGGTAACCCAGGCCAGTGTTCTTCAAGGAATTTCTCTTGTGGTCCTTATGCTTTTTTATATTTTCCCAGCATTCTCCAGGGAACATCCAGTACGTTTTTTATCTTGTTACAGCCTCACAGGCTGTTCGTTACAAGCAGCATATCGTGGCAGGGCGGTCCTGGACGAGGTGATCCGAGGACGGGATTCCTTCCACAGGATTATTTTGTCGTACAGCTCCTGGATGTCACTGGCTGGATTTCCTGAATGTGGCAAATCATTTGTGGCACTGAAGTCACATGTTAAAAATCAGATTCCCAGGCTCTGCCGGAGACCTGCCCAGTTGGACTTTCGGGGAGAATCTGCTGCTGTCGATTTAGTTTCTTTATACACACCCACGTAGACGCACACAGCCAGAGATGATTTTACAGAAATGCATAAGTGTGATCATGTCATCCAGCTTGGGCTGGATAACCGTCTGGTTTTCTTGTCCTCCCCCTGTGTGGCCCCTCCCCCGGGAGCCTGTCATTACACCTGCTGTGTGTGTGTCCTTCCGGTTTCCCCTTGGAGTTCCCAGAATCCTGTATGGACATAACTGCATGCACACAGGTACAACTTTTAAAACCTCCCTGTTTTTCCTACAAAAGTGAGTGCATATTAAACTCTGTCTTCCGCATTTGGCTTTTCTCACACTCCGCATAAATCTCTTTGGGTCACTGGTGCAACTTCACGGCGGCTGGTTCCTAGTGAGCCGGGAGTTTTCGCCAAGCCCCTCTGGTCGGTCTGATCATTAGGAAGATGGGGTCTAGACCGGAATTCCGAATGCTCTTGCTGGAAAGCAGGGGCTGCCCCTGTGAGGCTGCAGGAGCATCTGTCAGCGTGGGCCCTGACCTCAGTGCTCGGTCTTCCGTCTGTTAAGTGGGGAGGCTGCCTGCCTTCCCCTGGGGTGGTTTCCCAGCCTCCCAGGACCATGTGGTTTCTGGAGAAAGGCCAATCCATGGGCCGCCCGATGAGTGGCAAAGCTATGACTCCCAGCTAAACTACAGGTGGAATTTTGGATCACGGCCCCGTTGTCTCCTTCCCCTGACCCCTGGATCCCAGAAAGGCAGGCCACCCTGCAGTAACCCCTTGCTGTGGTCTGTTTCAGGTTGAACCATGATTCCAGTGACAGAGCTCCGCTACTTTGCGGACACGCAGCCAGCGTACCGGATCCTGAAGCCGTGGTGGGACGTGTTCACCGACTACATCTCCATCGTCATGCTGATGATCGCAGTCTTTGGGGGCACGCTGCAGGTCACCCAGGACAAGATGATCTGCCTGCCTTGTAAGTGGGTCACCAAGGACTCCTGCAATGACTCTTTCCGAGGCTGGGCAGCCCCTGGCCCAGAGCCCACCTACCCCAACTCCACGGTCCTTCCAGCCCCTGATACAGGCCCCACGGGCATCAAGTACGACCTAGACCGGCACCAGTACAACTACGTGGACGCCGTGTGCTATGAGAACCGCCTGCACTGGTTCGCCAAGTACTTCCCCTACCTGGTGCTTCTGCACACGCTCATCTTCCTGGCCTGCAGCAACTTCTGGTTCAAGTTCCCACGCACCAGCTCGAAGCTGGAACACTTCGTCTCTATCCTGCTTAAGTGCTTCGACTCGCCCTGGACCACGCGGGCCCTGTCGGAGACAGTAGTGGAGGAGAGTGACCCCAAGCCGGCCTTCAGCAAGATGAACGGCTCCATGGACAAGAAATCGTCAACAGTCAGCGAGGACGTGGAGGCCACTGTACCCATGCTGCAGCGGACCAAGTCTCGGATCGAGCAGGGCATCGTGGACCGCTCGGAGACGGGCGTGCTGGACAAGAAGGAGGGGGAGCAAGCCAAGGCGCTATTTGAGAAGGTGAAGAAATTTCGGACCCACGTGGAGGAGGGGGACATCGTATACCGCCTCTACATGCGTCAGACCATCATCAAGGTGATCAAGTTCATCCTCATCATCTGCTACACCGTCTACTACGTGCACAACATCAAGTTCGACGTGGACTGCACTGTGGACATTGAGAGCCTAACCGGCTACCGCACCTACCGGTGTGCCCACCCCCTGGCCACGCTCTTCAAGATCCTGGCGTCCTTCTACATCAGCCTGGTCATCTTCTACGGCCTCATCTGCATGTACACGCTGTGGTGGATGCTGCGGCGCTCGCTCAAGAAGTACTCGTTCGAGTCCATTCGCGAGGAGAGCAGCTACAGCGACATCCCCGACGTCAAGAACGACTTTGCCTTCATGCTGCACCTCATCGACCAGTACGACCCGCTCTACTCGAAGCGCTTTGCTGTCTTCCTGTCAGAGGTGAGCGAGAACAAGCTGAGGCAGCTGAACCTCAACAACGAGTGGACGCTGGACAAGCTGCGGCAGCGGCTCACCAAGAATGCGCAGGACAAGTTGGAGCTGCACCTGTTCATGCTCAGCGGCATCCCCGACACTGTGTTTGACCTGGTGGAGCTGGAGGTTCTGAAGCTGGAGCTCATCCCCGACGTCACCATCCCGCCCAGCATCGCTCAGCTCACGGGCCTCAAGGAGCTGTGGCTCTACCACACAGCAGCCAAGATCGAGGCGCCCGCCCTGGCCTTCCTGCGTGAGAACTTGCGGGCACTGCACATCAAGTTCACGGACATCAAGGAGATCCCGCTGTGGATCTACAGCCTGAAGACGCTGGAGGAGCTGCACCTGACGGGCAACCTGAGCGCAGAGAACAACCGCTACATCGTCATCGACGGGCTGCGTGAGCTCAAGCGCCTCAAGGTGCTGCGGCTCAAGAGCAACCTGAGCAAGCTGCCCCAGGTGGTCACAGATGTGGGCGTGCACCTGCAGAAGCTGTCCATCAACAACGAGGGCACCAAGCTCATCGTCCTCAACAGCCTCAAGAAGATGGTGAACCTGACGGAGCTCGAGCTGATCCGCTGCGACCTGGAGCGCATCCCCCACTCCATCTTCAGCCTCCACAACCTGCAGGAGATCGACCTCAAGGACAATAACCTCAAGACCATCGAGGAGATCATCAGCTTCCAGCACCTGCACCGCCTCACCTGCCTTAAGCTGTGGTACAACCACATTGCCTACATCCCCATCCAGATCGGCAACCTCACCAACCTCGAGCGCCTCTACCTGAACCGCAACAAGATCGAGAAGATCCCCACCCAGCTCTTCTACTGCCGCAAGCTGCGCTACCTGGACCTCAGCCACAACAACCTGACCTTCCTCCCCGCTGACATTGGCCTCCTACAGAACCTCCAGAATCTGGCCGTCACGGCCAACCGGGTGAGTGGCCCTGCAGCAGCTCCATACACGGGCTAGCAGGCAAACTGGCCGTGGCCCATGGTGGGGGTGCTCAGGAGGCCCAGTGTCGCTGGACCATCAGGTGCGCCCAGCTTTGGAGTGCTCACCTGTGGTTCCCACAGCCACCCAGGATGAGCTTGTTGAAAATACAAATTTCTGGGCCCCACCCCAGACCTGCTAAATCAGCATCTCTGGAGTTGGGAGCCTGTCTTTGTCACAGAATGCTGCAGAGTTCTCCTGCCAGGAGGGATGGTGTGGTCAGATGGGACCTGTCCCCAAGGTGACCTTGCGCTGGATCCTCATAGGCAGGCATGTGCATGGGGAGGAGGTCCAAGGCCTGTGTTCTCTCTCACACCCCTTTCCTGTTTGCGTCGTAGGGGTGGTAGAGGGCAGAGTTGGGCTTAGTTGGGGCTGGCTTGTCACCATCTGCCTTTCTGGAGAAGAAATTGTGTAAACCCCTGCGGGCCAGCAGTGTGGGAGGCCATGCCCTAGAGATACTCTTGAGACCGTTGGCAACCCCTCTGCACCAGCCCTTGCCTGGCCAGGGAAGCCCCCCACTGAGGGGCCCCTCCACGGAGGCAGGTGAGTGGGGCGGAGGGCAGGGTGCTCCTACGGCTTTATGGAAACAAAGCTGTAGCCACTCGGGGGACCTTCCCCTGCCCACCTGTCCTGGGGACCTGCAGGGACGTTGACATTAGGAAGAACAGATCTTCTGTGTCCATACCTTCATGCTGGAGACTCTCAGAGTGAGAGTGAGGCGGGTGGTGTGGATGCCCGAGGCCAGGGGCTGGGAGACGGGGGAGACCCGATGCAGTGGCCACCTCTGCGCCTCCATTGCACGCAGCAGCACGAAGCAGCCCCATGGTTTATGGAGCACTTGCTCTGTGTCAACCCTGTGCTGGGCACAATGCCGCCAGCATCTTGTAGGGTCCTCGCAGCAGGAGCTCTCCAGAGGCTCAGGCCTAGAGGCAGGTGGCCCCTGCAATGCCCCTGCCCAGGAAAGGATGTACCTTCTCCAGCCTCACTCAGAGTGGAGAGTCCGGGCACCCCAGACCTCTGACTGCTTCAAAGCCCCCCTCCCCTCTTCCCTAAGCCTCTCTAAGGGCAAACCAACCTGTCTCCTCCATATATCAGAGATTGTGACGAGTCCCTCCTCCCTTCCCCAGATCGTGACTCTGCACATGTGAGAGTGTGCGAAGGCGAAGGTCAGGTCCTAGGTTGCTTTACTCTGGAGAATCTGCCCCCAGGACCTGGCACAGGCTCCTGATCAGGAAAATTGGACTCCTGGGGAGAAGCCACGTTTGGCGAGCACTGGACAACCCAACCCCTTCTTTAATATGTGGAGGGAGCAAGTGGCTCCCAGAGCACAGCGTGGGGCCAGATTGCCCCTGGAGTTGGTTCAGGCTTGGACACCCCACGACTTTCTGTGACACCTGCTCTGTCCTTGAACTGTGTGCCCTGGGGCTTGACGGGCCCTCCTACTGGGTGGAGGGTGCAGCCGGCCTCCAGCCTGGCTCCCCGTCCTCACCCCCAGCTCCTCACCCCCAGCTTGCCTGTTAGGTCAGGCCTGTTGGCTGAGGTCAGCCCTCAGGAAAGGAGCTGGCGGCAGGCGCGCCATCCTGAGGAAGGAGACCATCTGGCATGGTTTACTGTGCTGCTTACTCACATCCTGTTCCCGCCCCGACCCTGGAACGCCAGCGGCCTTCGAGGGAGAAGAGCTCCCGGGCCAGTCCTGTTCTGGCTCCTCCTGTTCAGCTGGAGCCCTTCTCCCTGCTCCCTGTCGGGTCTGGGGGTGTTGGAGACAGGACCGTAAGGGCCAGGCAGGGCCGGGCTGGGTGGGTGTGGCCCGGCTTAGGCCCTCGGCCACTGTTTTCCCAAGCTCAAACTCCTACCAATGAATATTTTGACAAGGCAGGCACTCATTCATTTGTCCACTCGTTCATTTGTCCACTTATTCATTCCTTTGTTCATTGATTTGGCAAATGTTTTTGAGCACTCCTAGTGTGGAGCAAGGTGCCCAGGACACAGGGATGAACAAGACCCCTGGGCTGCCCATCCTAAGCTCACCCTCTCGTCGGGAGAGACAAGTAACCAGCGGTTAGCACAGTGCGGCAAGAGCTACCTGGGAGCACAGAGGAGGGCCTCAACCCAGACTTAACTGAAGGCAGGTGGCCTCCTGGAGGAAGGGACCTTTCACCTGGCCCTGAAGGATGAGGAGGAGTTAGCCAGGGGACGAGGAAAGGGAGAGGCCAGTACCCTTCTGTCCCTGAGGAACTGGAAGCTGGCGGGAGGAGCGGTGAGCTGGAAGTTGGACTTTTCCTTCAGGGCGGGGGCCAGGCTGTCCTCCAGGGCCTGTAGGAGCGTGATTGTATCTTCCTTATTCCATGTGCACTCCCCCTGCCGGGCCATAACCTCTGATGACAAAGACCTTAGCTCTCCCATCAATGCCTGACGTGCAGCAGATGTTTACCGAAGTCTTGCTGACTGAGCAGATGCAGGAACGAGCTGACTTGCGATCAGAGAGGCTGTTCTTGCTGCAGCAGGAAGGGCTGGGTTTGAGGAGGCAGGAGGAGAGGTCAAGAGCGGATGAGGCCTGGAGGCAAAGGCTGCCAGGGGTGGAGAGAGACGTGGGCGGATCTGGGGGAGACTGGAGGCAGACTCCGCAGGTTGTGGGCTGTGTTTGATGGGGGAAGCCGGGGAGGTCTGAGGTGACTCGAGGTTTCTTGCTTGGCTCCCTGGGCAGATGGAGGAGCATTGAGACAGGACGCAGGCTCTCAGAAAAGGTTTTCAGAGAGGAGAGTGTGTGTCCGTGTTGGGTGTCTGGGGCCCCTGGGATGTCCAAGAGGCCATGTTGAGGCAGGCTGAAGCTCAAGAGTCATCGCCCCAGGCCTCATGGGTGAAGAGGGCTCCTTGATGAGGGAAAGGATAGAGGGGGAAGGAAGGGAGTCTGGCTCGAGCCTTCGAGATGGAGGGCGGAGGAGAAAGGCCAGGCAGAGGCGTGTGGGCTCACAGCACATGGTGCAGTCGGGTGAAAGGAGACCAGGTTCAGGTTCAGTGGATTAGGAGTGACAGCTGGTGACTCTGGCCAGACAGTTTCAGGGGTGGACGGGGCAGAAGCCAGATCATGGTGGGCTGAGGAGAGAGACAGCGTTTGTCAAGATGGTTTGTCAGGAAGTCGGAGAGTGATGGAGCAGCCCTAGAAGGCTCCTGGAAGGGTTGTCTGGGAGGGTTGCAGACCTGAGGCCACTTCACTGCTGATGGGGGAGCCACTGAGGTCCTTGAGGAGGTAGGAGAGAGGGGGATTGGGGGTGACAGGAAACGACTTCAAGCCTTCAGCAAACGAGCGACACCTTGGCAGGACGGACAGGTCCAAAGGACAAGTGTGGCTCTGGTGACATGCTGAGCCCCTGAGGCCATCTTCTCTTTTCCCTCTGGGGCCTGGAGAGAGCTCACTGGCTGGGGCGTGGGGTGTTCTGGGCTATTCTGGGGAGCGAGCATTTCAGGGAGGGAGCTCTGGAGCCAGGCCGACCTCATATGAACCCCAGCTCTGCTACTCACTGGCCGGAGCCTTTCCCACTGCCTCTGACAACTGTGTGGTCAGAGGAGGCCGCTGCGGGTGAGAGCGGGGTCCCTGCGAGGCTCGGGTGCCTCAGTCCTGCCAGAGCCCACTTCCCGTCTGTCCTCTCACCTTCATGTCCCTGAACTTCAGCTGTGTTGGCTGGGAAGCCACCTCTGCCCCATTCTTGACCACTGGGCACAATGGTGGCAATTTTGGAGGCCTGAGTCAGGCATCTCCTTTAAAATGTCCACATGGCCCAGCCGTGGCCACACTGACTTCCCTGCTGGGAAGGGCAAGTTCCTCACCTGGAACCAGCGTCCTCTCCCAAAAACAGACAGAGAGGATGAGAGCCTGGGAGGTCCAGGTCTGCCCAGAGGTCCTCAGCCACAGAACATCCGAGCCGAGAGGTGTTTCTATCCTGCCCTTTCATTCTACAGATGGGGAAACTGAGGCCCGGGGAGGGAAAGAGCCTTGCCCAGGGTTACACTGCCAAGGGACTCTGAATGGCCAATACTGGCCCCCCTGCGCTCACGATCAGCCTGTGACTTGACAGACGAGGAAAGTGAGGCCCAGGAAGGGGAAGCGCCCTATTTGGCAGAATGGGGATACAACGCGGCCCTGAGTTGGAGGGAGCAAGCCTTGCACCCTCTCCTGCCCCTTGCTGGCTGTGCGGCCTCGGACACGCTGCCTCTCACCTCTCCAGACCTCAGCCTCCTCAGCAGGAAAATGGGGACAGCGACAGAGCAAGCCCAGAGAGGTTATGGTAGTCTTCCCATCGTCCTCACATGCGATCGGAGCCCAAGTCTCCTGGCTGCTGCCCTGCTGGTAGGGTCTGTCCTGCCCATCATTTCTGGAGGAGATCGTTTCAGGGCAATAGGCTCCATAAGAACCCTGAGCACTCACAGAAGGGTAGGGAAGAACCTGGTGTTTGTGGAGCTCTTCCTGTTTGCCAGCAGACTCAGCATGTCCCCCCGCGGGCCACAGTGTTCTTGCTCCACCAGCAGTGTAGACAGTGGGCTGTTGAACCCATGGGTTCAAATCTTGGCTCCACCACTTTCCAGCTGTGAACCTCTGGGCTTCTTCAGGGCCTCAGTTATCCCACCTGTTAAATGGAAGGAGTCTCTACAGAGTATTTACAGGTAGTCCTGAGGGTTCAATGAGTTAATAGTTATCAGTGCTCAGAGCGAGACTGCCACGGAGTAAGCTGCTTATGGGTGTTGCCCATTATTCAGGTTTTGTAAAATCAGAAGGAAGGGACTCTGAATGGCCAATACTGGCCCCCCTGTGCTCACGATCAGCCTGTGACTTGACAGACGAGGAAAGTGAGGCCCAGGAAGGGGAAGCGACACAGCCAGGGTTCTCACCTCTGTTGTTGAGCTCTCTCTAGTTCTCAGAAACAGTTTGGGGTGTGGAATGTTCTCAGCGTTCCACTCTGCTTTCATAGCTTGCTCTTAAACCAGGCAGGACCGACAGCCTAGCTCCTGGTGAGTCCTGGGCAGTGGAGGAGGGGGATTGGTAGTAGCTGGCTCGTGTGATATGCTTCTTAGGGTGCCAGGTGCTAGGAGACAGCAGGGAGCAAGGCGGACCCAGTCCTGCCCTCTCAGAGCCCACAGTCCCGGTGTGACAGGCGATCAAGCAGTCTCACCATAGAGGGACCAGTGCTGGGGGGGTGGGGGTGCCGTAGGTTACCCAGGAGGTCATGGAAGGCTTCCTGGAGGAAGTGACTCCAGAACCAGGACCTAAAGTACAGGTGGAAGTGAGCCAGACTTTGGTCTAGAGTGTGCTGGTGCCTGGGGCCCAAGGGCCTCAGAGAAGGTGCTGGTACCTGGGGGAGGGAGGGAGGAGGGAAGGGAAGCCTCAGGCCTGGAGGCCCCGGGTCTGAGCCTGGCTCACCTCACTTTGGCCCCTGCTCCTTCCCCTCCAGATCGAAGCGCTGCCCCCGGAGCTCTTCCAGTGCCGGAAACTGCGGGCCCTGCACCTGGGCAACAACGTGCTGCAGTCGCTGCCCTCGAGGGTGGGCGAGCTGACCAACCTGACCCAGATCGAGCTGCGGGGCAACCGGCTGGAGTGCCTGCCCGTGGAGCTGGGCGAGTGCCCGCTGCTCAAGCGCAGTGGCCTGGTGGTGGAGGAGGACCTGTTCAACACCCTGCCGCCCGAGGTCAAGGAACGGCTCTGGAGGGCCGACAAGGAGCAGGCCTGAGCACAGGCGGGCAGCTGAGCACGGAGCCAGCCCTGAGCGGCCAGCAGCAGGACCCTGAGGAGTCCGCAGGCCCAGGAACCCAGAAACCCCGGGACTACCATCCCGGAGCCAGATGCGAGCTGGGCCTGGTGACAGGACAGTACCTAAGGGGCTGGCCCCTTCTCTCCCTCTGAGACACGTGCCCCTGGGCAGGCGCCTTGGGGGATCAGAGACCTGTAGTCCATCCCAGAGCACGGTATTCGGACAATCAGGGCCTCCTCCCTGGAGGCCACCTCTGCCCCAGAGGCTGAGCCAGTGCCAGAGGTCCAGGGACATCTACTTAGCTCTTGGTATTTATTTTTCTCCACCTCATGTCCCCTCCTTGCAGATAACTTATACATTCCCGTGGAAGCTCAGCTCGGATGGGGGTGTTGGAGGAAGGGTGGGCTGTGTCGCCTTCTCCTTTTTTGGTGATGCTGTGGCATGTACTGCCCACTCAGAGTGAGCAGAGTGTTCCAGTGCAAAGCACCTGTGGGGCAGTTGCCCAGTGGTGCTGGGTGGGCTTTGGCGGCAGGGCCTGTGGGAGAGCAGGCTGCCAGGTGGAAAGGCCAGGCCTGGGACTTGCCTCATCCATTTTAGATATTGGGTTTTTTTTTTTAAGTAAAAAAAAAATTTTTTTAAGCTTTGAAAATTGAGGGTTTGGGTATTAAAAAGAAAAAACTTAAAAAAAAGACACTAAAGGCCAGTGAGTTGGGGTCTCAGGGTGGGGCAGCATTGTCCTTCAGCAGACCAGCAAGACCTGAATTGTGTCTCCTCCTCTCTTGTGGGCACAGGCTGCAGGATGTCTTCCGAATCTGCTGTGACCTTGGTCCAGGAGTTCTGTTTGTTCCTCTCCTAGGGTGGGGATTTTTGTTTTGTTTTTGGTGTCTTGTTTTCTTTCTCCTCCATGTGTCTTGGCAGGCGCTCATTTCCGAGGCTGTTGGCCAAAGGGAATGTTCTGGAGCCGCCAAGAAGGGGGGAGACGTGGGCTGACAAATTCCTGGATGAACGGTGCTCCATCCCACCCTCCCTCATCGCAGTGTTAAGGAGCTGAGAGGAGCTACCTCTCCCGGACTTTGCCTTCCCACCTTGTGTGTCATGAATTTGCCACCGCTAGCCTCAGCTGCTTACATCAGCCCTGTCACCACCTGGTCCCTGAGAACAGACTGTTGGAGGTGGGGTCGTGGGTGGGGAGGTCACCACTGGGAGGGCAGGCTCCCCACGTTTGGGTTCCAGTTTCTGTCCCAGGCGCCCGGTGCACACAGCCCCTTAGGGCCTGGGGGTGGGAAGCCAGCTCGCTTTAGATCAGTCACTGGGGTTCCCGCCTTAGAAGGGTCCCCACCTTAGATCACTCACTTGGACACTAAGGCACGTTTTAGCGTCTCTTGTCTTAATGATTATGTCCATTTGTCTGTCCATTTGTGTTTTCTGCATCATGTCGGCAGATGTAATCCTCAGAAATAATGCACACTGGCCTCTGACAACCATGAAGCAATCTGTTACATGTGGGTCTGAACTTGTACACTTGGTTCAAACATCAAATAAACCTATAACAGAAAGTACCTCTGGAGGCCTCCATCTCGTGGGGGTCCCTTCCCTCAGCTCTCAGGGGCCCAGTGGGCCCTGTACACTAGTTTGTTGAGTGACCATTCGTTGGGCACCTACAAGATAGTTAGTTCTGCTCCTCTCCCTGCCCCGTGCAACTGTAAGCTCCTTAGAGGCAGCTGCTGGATGACAGCTGGATGGAGCGTCTGTTACAAGTCACGTGTGGGCCCAGGCCGGGATCCTGCAGTCAGCACATTGTCTGCAGGCCCAGTGGCCTGTGGTTTGGGCCCTCGTGAGCTTTGCTGGATTGGGGGAGGGAAGGGAGGGCAGTGGAAAGGGAGGCAGTCCTTGTCCCAGCTCAGTCATCCCCTGCCTGGAGCTGGGCAGATGCCTTACCTCCCGTGGCCTCCATATCCCGTCTGGAATGGGCATTGCCACTCTGTGCCCTCACAGGTCCCTTGTGATTCCAACAGCCAGTCCCAGGGTTCTGCAGAGGTGGGGCAGAGAGTCACCGTGAGAGGGCCTGAGCTGCTCGCAGCCCCTTTGGGGCATTGGGAAAGGTGCTGGGGTCCAGGGCAGAGGCTCAGAGAGGTGGACAGGGCTGCCTTCTAATCCTAGCTCTGCCATTTATTTGATGTGGGGCCTCAGTTTCCTCATTGGTAACATGAGGATGGTGTTGGCAGCCATGCAGCATTGCTCTGAGGCTGACTCCTGATGATTCTGCATTTGGGTGGACTTTTCAGCAGAGGGCCTGGCTCCCAGTACCCAGTCACGGATATCTTCCTCCCAGACCAGAGAGGCTTGTGCTGGACTGACTAAGGGGCCCTGGGACAGGGGTCTTTGGGGGAAGAAGAAAGGCCATCGCTTCTGACCTTGGCCTTACGGTGAAGCCTTAGCTGCTGCATGGGCACTTCCTCTGGAACAGGCCGGAGTCTGCCTTTCCTCCCTCCATGGGACTCTGACCCCTCCAGGTGACCTCAGGACTGAGCAGCTGGACTGTGACCCCCCTCTCGGACCCTCCTGTGTCTCCAGAGTGGAGGTCTTCCCCTCCTGTCTGGTGCTACCTCTCTCTCCCCCAACTCCCATGCCCGGACCCAGCCTTGGGGCCGCCCAGTGCCTGGAGCAGCACTGTTCCATCTGGAGCTGGTTAGTTTTTGGAAACAACAGCAATGTGCAAACGCCTCCCACCGCTTCCCAGAGCCTGAGCAGAATGAGTAAACAAACGCCAGGCCCAGCACCACCCACCACATTCCCTCCCTGACCCCGTTCCCTCCCCCACAACCTCCTAACAAAAGCTCCCCACTCCACTTAAACCACAGGGGTGGTCTCTCTGACTCCAATCGCAGTTTGAAAACCTGGGGAAGTTCAAAAAACAAATGAAAAATACCCTCACATTCCACCCAGAACAGCCCCACTAACGTTTGGTGCACGGTGAGTACGCACTCACTGAGTGCCCAGCTCTGTGCCAAGCTCCTTGTCAGCAGTAAGAATTCATCTTCCTCCTTACAAAACGAACTTCTGTTATCCCGAAATTGCAGATGGGGAAAGTAAGGCCCGGGCGTGGACTCGACCCCAGTCTGCCTCACTGAGCCTCCACCGCGAGTCTTCACTGGGGGTTCCCAGGGCAGTTGCTAGCCCAGCATGACAGGCCCTCCCTGTACTCGTGGCACATGGCTGGTGTCTCTGTGTTTTTTGGAGGACCCCCTCAGAAGGGGCCAGGACAGCTGGCCACGCCCTGCCTCCCATGAGCTGAGTCTCAGCTGTATTTCCCGTGGTTCTGTCTTCAGCCTGCCCTCCTCGCCCAGCTTAACCCCTCTGACCCTCTCCTTCCAGCCTCGAGAGCCCAGTGGGGCTCAGCCCTCCCCCGGCCCTGGGCCCTCGGGAAGCCGGCATGAAGCAGCTACTCCCAGTGCAGTGCACTGGCCCAGAAGACACGACTTGACTGGGGCCAAAGCTCCTGAGGCCTGAGCTGTGTCCCCCTGCTCATTCTCAAGACGCTCTGTGTCTTTGCCATTCAGAAAGTGTCATTTCAGGGAAGGCTGGTGGCCAGTTTTCGGAAGCTGAAGCCAGAATTGCCCTGTCAGCTGCCAAGCAAGGCCGGCTAGAAGGGTGGGTGTGCATGTGCTTTTCCCAATGTGGACAGCAGACATGTTGGGGCTGGGGGTGGGGAAGTGGGAAACAAGAACCACGCTTCTCTCCCTCATCCTGAAGGCCCAGGCCCCCGCTCTCCAGCCCCTTCTTTCTAAGATCCTCCTGTCTTCTGCCCTCCTCTGAGCTGCAGACTCATCTGTACATCGCTTCCATAATCCTCCCAGCACCTAGAGTTGCAGGGGATCAGAAGTGGGAGGGGCCCTGACAATTCTCAGAGGACCTCTTCCACCTTTGGAATGCACAACCCTTCAGCGGGGTCTGATGTGCATGTCCCCCAGACCCACTCTGCATCCCACCCCACCCAGGGGTTGATGTGGGTGGCCCAGGGACACTCTAATCCTCCCCTGAGGCCCAGAGAGGGACAGATTGGTTGGAGGTCACAGTTAGTGGTGGCACCTGGGCTCAGGTATCCTGTCTGCCGGATTCTCCTAGAACACAACTTCTGGGTACCTGGTAAGTAGCCAGTGAGCTGGGAGCTGTGTCTGGAAACCAACTGGGAGGGAGCAGTTAAAAACCAAGAGGGGGATCAGAAAGGGCTAATCCTGGCTTAGCTGGGGGATGAACCTGGGTGTGGGGCTGGGGCTGGGGCTGAGGCAAGGGCCCATCCAGGGGCAGGAGTGACAGGGTGCAGGTGAGGGCTGGGGCTCAGCCTGGAGGGTCCCAGGCTGGTCTGTGTGTGTTTGGGGGAGGGAAGCTGGGGGGCCATGATTGGGTTTTCTCTGGGTAGGGAAGGGTTAAGTCCTCCAGGGCCTCCTAGGCTCCACCCTTTCTCCCTGCGCGTGAGAGGAACTTCCTTTTGTTTCTAACCCTTAGTACAGCACCCAGAGCCACTCTCCACCCTGTCTTGACATCATGACCGGCCTGAGCCCCTCACAGCTCCAGAAGGTAGGTGCCTGCAGAGAGTGGGGACCTGGAGGGTCAGATAGGAGTGGGGAGTAACTGGATCTTGCGTAGTCCTCGGGAACTGAGCCCCACACCAGGCTGTTTTTCAAGAAGAAGAAAGTGAAACCTAGAGTGGGTTGTTCCAACATGACCCCTAACTTCTGACACAGAGCCGGGTGCTTCCTGGCTACAAGACCTGGTTGGGGTGGGAATGTGTGTATGTGACCAAAATGGGAATAAAGCACCGGGATCAGGCAGTATTGGTCTAGGCCTGGACCCTGCAGGGGCGGACATATGAAGGGCGCCGGCCACTTGGAGCCTGGCACAGGGCGGCCGGTCTGCGTGCATTCCAACACAAAAGGCTACCCCATGGGAATTAGAGCGAGCAGACTCTGAAAACAACACAACCCTTGTTGGGTGTTCCTGACAGCAAGAGAAAAATGCAGAAAAATACAGAAAAGCTCAAAGAAGAAAATGGAAAACCACCCATAAATTCCTACCGTGAGACAATATTTTGGTAAATAGCCCTAGAATCTTTAAAAGGTCCATCTTACTGCTAACGCTTATGGAGCGCTCGCCGTGTGTTTCATAAAGGAGGCACTAGTGTCCTCCCTGTTGGATGGTCTGAGGGTCAGAGAGGGGAAAGCACTTGCCCAAGTTCTCAGAGTGGCTAGGACATTAATTTGCATTTGGCTGGTTTTTTCATCTCAGAGTAGACCGGGGACGTGTTCCCATGTCGGTAAATATTTTTCTACCACGTGATTTTCATCAGCTGGGTTGTGTTCCAGGTAGACGAACCACACTTTGTTGAACGAATCCCCTGCTGCTGAGCATTCAGGTTGTTTCCAACTTATTGCTTGTTTAACAAGCCTCCGTCAATACCCCCCATACATACACCTTTGCTCCCCTCTTTGCTGATCCTCCACCTTCTCATCTCGGGGAGTCCTAGCAGTGTGTTTACTCGATCACGTGTACACCGTTTGTCTGGATGACCCAGTTGCCAAGGAGGCAATCACTGTTCAGCTTGCTGCTGATATGAGGATCAAGGTTCTAACATGCAGAGCTGCCCAAGGCAGAAGGGCCTGTGGTGGGTGGTCATGAATGCTCCAGCATCCTGTGTGTGGAAGGCAGAACTGGGCATCCATGGGACAGGGAGGGAGGGAGGGAATGGGGGTCAGCAACTGGAAATCAGACACTTCACAGTGGTTTCTAGAGGGGACTTCCAAGGCCCTTGTTAAGGTTAAGACTTTACAATTGTCTGCAAGGAAACACAAAGATATTCTTTCTCTCCTCCTTGTCTCTATAGCCTCAGAATGAGAGGAGTGGAGGCAAGTCAGAATAAGGCATGTGTTTTCACTGCCCACTGGCCGCCCACTGCACTCAGGATCAAGCCCAGCTTCTTGCCTGGCCGGGCTCGGGTGCCACCTTCCTGCCTCCCTTCCACCCTCACTCTGCTCCATCGGGTCCCAGCTCCTCGTGTCCCTCCCGCACTCCCTTGGCCTGGAATGCTCTTCCCTGTCTCTTCCACTCCCAGTATCCTGCTGGTCCCCATAACATGTCACTTCCTCAAGGCTGCTGCCCTCAGCCCCTGTGCCCTCCCCATCTGGTTGACAGTAGACTCTTCTGCCTTAGCTCTCAGCCCTGTCCCTCCGTGCACTAAGCAGCCTGTGATAGTGTGCTCCCCTGTGTGCTGGTGTCTTTGATGTCAGGCTCCTTGCCGAGATGGTCAGTTCCGGGAGCACAGCCATCATGGCTGGCTGGCTGGCTGGCTCGTTACTGAATCTCCAGCTCCTAAAACCGTGTCTGGTGCACAGTAGGTGCTCAATCAATTTTAGCTGAGTAACTGAGTGAGGTTGTATTCCCATGTGACCCAGGCCCCTTGGAGGGGAAGGGTGAGGACATCTCTCCTTCCCCTCCCTCCTGCCTTCCTTCAAGCAGCCGATACTGATGGCTCCTCACTGGGTGCCAGACAGCATGACCAGGCTGGGGCCAGAGCAATGAACAGGACCCTTGGTCCTGCCTTCACAGAGCTTCGGGTTGGGGGAGGGGTCCAGTCGGTCCTCAGAAAGAGCGGCTGAGGGAAGGGGGGAGCCTGAGTGTCCTCACTGCCCGCAGTTCCAGGAGGATGGATTCCTGGTGCTGGAAGGATTCTTGTCTGCAGAGGAGTGTGTGGCCCTGCAACAGAGGATTGGCCAGATAGTGGCCGAGATGGATGTCCCTCCCCACTGCCGTGCGGAATTTCCTCCTCGCATCCTCAACAAGGCAGAAGAGCAGCAGAAAACCCAGGTGGGCACCTGGGGCAGGTGAGGAGGGGATGTGGTCTTTGATGGGGGTCCCCGTCTCCAGCCAGAGCAGCAGCCCTTGGGCTTGTTCTGGTAACAGTCAGGCCAGAGCCTTCCCCGTGCCGGGCTCCAGGCCAGGCCCCTTATATGCATGTTTCCTTCACTCCTCACTATGAATGGATGAGGTCGGCATTATTGCCCCCCTTTGACAGGTGAGGAAAATGAAGCTCCATTCTTTGGCCCCAAACCTGCACGGTTAGTAATTGATAGTGCGAGGATTTGAACCCAGATCTGGCTGATACCAAGTGCGTGCTGTTCCCTGCTTGCTGCGCTTCCTCAGTATTTCTCCTCCCCCAAAAGGGCCTTTATCAGCCAGCAACCCAGCCCATGCCAAGTGATTCTGTGGGCCCACCTGTGTAAGCCTTAGGACCCAATGAGACTAGAAACTGTGTGTTTCCCCCTAGTGACTTAATATGACTCAGTACAGTCTAAGATGGGTATATTGAGACTCACCGGTTCTCCCACACAGTTCTCTTAACTTCCATAGTCTGGATTTAGGAGCCTGTCTGTGGCCGGCCCCTAAGTCAAAGCTGCAGGCCAGGCTCACTGATGGGGCTCACTCATGCTGAGGAGCTCCTGCCATCTGGTGGGCACAAAGGAAACAACAACAGCTGGAAGCCCTGCCACCCGGAGAACAGGCTCTTGGGAAGGAAAAAGGGTGACAGAACGATAATTTCCTCCCAAAGGTCGGTTTCATTGGGCGACATGGCAGCCTTCTAAGTGAAGAAAGGAGAGACGGGGGTCCTATGTCCAGAGACAGGTCACTCAAAGGCTCCGAGGAGTGAGGGGGCCGAATCTTGTGCCCTCCAAGCTGCCTTCTGAGAAAGCTCCAGAGACCAGGGAGGGGGTGGGGGATGGAGGGGAGAAGAGTGTATATGCCTTGGTTTATACTGCTTGCGAAGAGCTCGGCACCGTGCCTGGCACTCAATAAACCCTCAATATTCACTACTGATATCGTGAAAGACTTTGAAACGGGTATTAAAAGAAAACCAGACCAGTGGATGTCCTGTCTAGATCTCCCTGCCGGCCGACCTCCACCGTTCCTTGTCTTTGAGTTATTGGACAACTCTGTGAGTTGTACAGAACCGATAATCATGCACAAGATACTTGTCCACAGAAAGGGACATAAACTGGGTCCAGCGGAATGCAGTTGTTGCCCTGTAGACAGATCAGTTTTGCATTGATGTGTAAATTGGTGTCAGCATTGGTTAATGCCTATATGTATGTGGTTCTTGGAATTCTCCTTCGAACATCTTACTGGTTCCCCCTGTGAATTAACGAGTTCAGTAAAATCCTTGACACATTTAGCATCACTGCTGTACTATCATTGTTATCTCCTTATGCTTCCCTGACTGGTTTGCCTCATCCTGATCCTAGTGCAGAGGAGCTAAGAATGTTGAAAAACACTTCTAGTTTCCAGTGGGAAGGGCTTTGAAAGGGCCAGGCAGGCACCCGTGAGAGCAGATGTGCGCACGTGAGGGAGTGGCGGGGCTCTGCCACCTGGGGAGCCCGGGTAGGGGGTCGGTGCCACTCAGCTCCACTCATGAGGCCATGCAGGAAGGTAGGGTGATATATATGATGGTGGTCAAGGGTGGCGAAAGCCACAGGGAAAACATGGGGCATCTTCCTGGAGCATCTCTTTCATACGATGCTAAGAAATTTAAAACCTGATATTAAAATTAACAAGGAGACGTTATTAATAAAACGGAAAAAGAGCCATAGCAGCTTACATTTGTCGAACATTGAACCATGTCCTAGCTGAGTATTTCCTATGTAGCAGCAGCAGTAGTAATCATAATAAAAGCAAACATTCACATGGCACATAGCACATTCAAAGGACAGTTCTAGTGCTTTCTATATACTGACTCATCATCCCTACAACACCTTCTGAGAGAGGTACCACTAATAGCATCTTTGTTTTATGAGGAAACTAAGCCCAGAGAGGTTCAGGAAGGTGGTGTGGTCACACAGCCAGTGAGTGGCAGAGCTGACATTTGAAGCCAAGTCTTCTATCTCCAGGGTCTGTGCTTTCAGCTGGTATAAGATCCAGCCTCAACTTGAAGCCTCCAACCATGCGGGGGAGGTCAGTTCTATTATTATTCCCTTTTACAGATGAGGAAACTGAGGCTTTGGGAGGTAAAACAAGTGGCCCAAGGCTACCTGGGGAATCTGTTTGACCGTAGTGCCTGTCTTCTGAATCACATCATATGGAGTCTAAGAGTGCCGTGACTTATGGAGGGGTTTGCAAGAATTCCACGCTTGTAGGTTCCAGCTGTGCTTCCAGGCAGTAGGGTTCCCATTCACTGTCTGTGCCTCAGTGGACAAGTTAGAGAAGCGCCAGCGGGGTCTGTAGCCCTGCGGGGTGGGAAGCATCTGAGTCCTCTTCCCTCTCTGCCAGGCCCAGCTGTGACCCCGTGTCGCTGTCTCAGTCCCTCTGATACCCCCTCTCCACAGGACAACACAGAGTATTTCTTGAGCAGCGGCGACAAGATTCGATTCTTCTTTGAGAAAGGTGTTTTTGACGAGCAAGGTTCGGAGCTGGAGCCCTAGAGGTGTGGGAGGGGCTGGACCCGGGTATGGGCCCCAGGGCTGGGGGGCACTGAGACAGCTGCCCGGGGCAGAGTGGACTGCAGCTCTTCTGTCTGTACCTGCTCCTTTGCTACAGGAAATTTCCTAGTCCCTCCGGAGAAATCCATCAACAAAATTGGCCACGGTAAGCAGGTGCCTGGGGGAAAGGAACTGGGGAAACTGAGGCTTGCAGAGTTTAGGGGCTTTAACCAAAGCCCACAATAGGTTAGTGGCCCAGCAAATGGCATTTCTGGCTGCGGCTCCCCCTCAGGCCCTGCTCTTCTGCATCTTTTTTTTTTTTTTAAGATTTTTTTTTTCCTTTTTCTCCCCAAAGCCCCCCATACATACATAGTTGTATATTCTTCGTTGTGGGTCCTTCTCGTTGTGGCATGTGGAACGCTGCCTCAGCGTGGTTTGATGAGCAGTGCCATGTCCACGCTCAGGATTGGAACCAACGAAACACTGGGCCGGCTGCAGCAGAGTGTGCGAACTTAACCATTCGGCCACGAGGCCAGCCCCTCTTCTGCATCTTTTGATGCTAATCACATGGCATGCCCCAGAGCACTGGGAAGAGGTTCCACTTGAGCCTGCACGCAGGTGGGCACGTGCAGACCCCTCAGCTCTCTACTGCCTGGCCTGGGGATGATCCAGGCCCCGGGCATTGTGGTGTCCTGGGCCCCAGTGCTTCCTGGAGCCTCCTTAAGGAGCACCGAACATGTGGACATGTTCCCTGTCCTGAGACCCCAAACTAAGCTAGGAAACTTTTTTTTTTCCAGGATCATACATTATAATTTATTTTCTAGACCACTTATTTTTAAACTTGAAGATATCTCATGGTAGCTTTGTAAAAAATTGTGGTAAAATACATATAACATAAAATATATCATTGTAACCAGTTTGAAGTAGGCAATTCAGTGGCATTAAGTACATTCAACGGTCACTTTTTGTAATAATAGCAAATAGTGAGAAGAGGGGCTATTCTGTGCAGGCCCGGCTGTGGTTGCACCTGCATTAGCCCATTGGGTCCTACGGCGGCCTAGGGGCAGGGCCACTCTTCCAGTCCCATTGCACAGAGAGGAGGCTGAGGCTTAAAGGAGAGAAACGATGGCTCAAAGTCGCATACTGTAAGTGCCAGTACCAAGATCGCTAGCAAGTTATGGGCCCTGTGAAGTCAGAGCTGTGAGGTTCCCAGATGGCTGGAAGGTCAAGATGAAGGTCATGGGTGGGTGGGTCCTGGGGTGGGATGAAGCATCTGTGGGGCCCATTCCTCAGTTATAAACAGGCACAAAGCTTAATGCACACAAAATAGGTGAAAATGTCAAAGTGAGGCCTGAGTCTAGGTGCTCAGGGTTAGGCCCGGAAGGGACTCATGCGGGTGGGACACTGGCCCCTCCACTGTCTCTGTCCCGCAGCTCTGCACGCCCACGACCCAGTCTTCAAGGGTGCCACCCACTCCTCCAAGGTGCAGGTGAGCAGGGGTGGGGCGAGGGCAGGTGCGTGGGCCAGATGTGAGTGTGAGCAGGCCAGCAGTGACCTCTGCCTCCTTCCAGGCCGTGGCCAGAAGTCTGGGCTTCCATATACCTGTCGTGGTGCAGAGCATGTACATCTTTAAGGTGAGCTTCGCGGCCTCCCCAGGCCTCAGCTGACCCTCTGTAAAATGGGCAGAGTGCTCTTCCAAAGCTCCTCCTTACAATGGGCCAAAAGCTGCTTCCCTGAGGAATTTTTGATAAGTTGGGGGAGAAGACACAAAGTCAGTCTTCTCTGGTTAAAGTGCCAGGCACTTAGTTGGTGCTCAGTTCAAATTTGGTGGTGGGAAGGAAGGGGATCCCCAGGACTCCTTCCTCCCTTCATTGGCTATTGAAATGCTCTGCTCTGGGCTTTCAAGGCCCAGCTCAGTGCCACCTCGTCCAAGAAGCCTTCCAGGTCCCTTAGGAAGAGAGGGACCCATCTCTGACCCCGGCTTGACTTCAGGCCTGGGCCCCAGCCTCTCCTGCTGCCCATCACTCATGCCTCGTGTCCTTGTTAGGCATGCATGTGCTCACACTGGGAGCGCCCCGTCGGGCAGGGTGCTCATTCTCTCTGCAGCCTTCCTGGGCCTGGCACACAGTAGGTGCTCGATTCTGGTACTCATGTGCAATGCTTGGAGGTCAACACCTGTGGTCAGGGAAGAGCATCTCCCAGACTCAGAGCAGGCCCCTGCTCCCCCAGCTCTCCTCTGGCCTCACCTGGCCCTTCCTCTCTCTTGCAGCAACCTCGTATTGGCGGCAAAGGTGAGCTGAGAACAGGCTGTGGGGCCCAGCAAAGGCCACGGAGGGAAGTCTGGGCCATTAGTGGTTATCAGGTCTTTGTGGGGAGGGAAAGTAGCTGCTGAGATGTCTGTAGGCAAGAGCCTGGGCCATTCCTTCCCGGAACCATGGATTGGGAGTGCGACCTGGAGGCCTGGGAGCAGTGGTTCCAGAACCTGGCAGCAAGTCCTAGCTGGTTATAAGTACACATTCCTGTGTGCCGTTCCCTGAGATCTTCCAGCAGGACTGCAAGGGCCTGGGAATCTGGATTTTCACAAGTTCCCTGGAGGACTGGTGTAACACAGACTTGCTGATGTAATTCCAAACCCCAGGCTGCACAGATGCCCTTGACGGCCTCCCCCGGGTGGAGGGATGACCAGCCCCTCCCCAAGGCCAGCACCCCACTTCCTTCAGCCAGTCCACCTCAGAATGCTCTGGAGTGCCACCACTAGGACACCTTCCTCTGGACACTGTCGGATTGTCACAGTCCCTCTTAAAGTTTGGTGCTCGGAAAACACCCAGCTCCTCGGGGAGGAAGGAGGAGAGATGAACACCCTCTACTTTGTGATTAGGGGCTCAGGTCCTCTGTTGGGGGGTCTGCCATCCGGGCTGGGCCCCAGCAGCACGTGGCAGGTTAAAATGTGGAGGTTTGGTCAGTTGCCCCCTGTTACCCCCGCAGCTGGATTCTCTGGTGGCTGGAGATGCTCGTCCCTGGCTCAGGACAGTGGCTTTCGTTACCTGGCTGGAATTAAACAATAGCAGCTACTTTGTAGCAAGCCATTTCAATGTTGGGCCCTGTACCGAGCACGTCTCACACTGTCTCACGGACTCCTCCAGCAGCCCTATGAGGCAGGTTATTGTTGGGGCCACTTTGCCCTTTAGGACCTGGAGGCCTTGAGAGGGGAACTCTCTTGCCCCGAGTCTGTGGGCCAGGAAAGTGGGGAGACTGGAACTGATCCCGGGATGGGAAGGCTGGACCTGGAGTGCTCTGAGAGGACTCGGGAGAGGGAAGTGAGCTGGGGTGAGGGGAGGCCGGGCTCCTCATGCCAAGGTGGGCCTGCTGCAGTCCCTGCCCACCAGGATGCCACCTTCCTGTACACGGAGCCCCTGGGCCGGTTGCTGGGTTTGTGGATCGCACTGGAGGACACCACGGTGGAGAACGGCTGCCTCTGGTTCATCCCTGGCTCCCACACCAGTGAGAACACCTGTTTCTCCCTGCCCACTAGTACCCCACCCTCATGGGAGAGGGACCAGGGAAAAAAGAGAGGCTAAAGGCTCCATCTTTGCCTGCAGGTGGAGTGTCCAGAAGGATGGTCCGGACCACTGCTGGTTCCATGACTGGGCTCTCCATCCGGGGATCAGACCCAGCCTGGGACAACAGCCTCTATGTGCCCACAGAAGTGGGGAGAGGTAGGCAGGATGCAGAGGACAGTGAGGCAGGGCCCTGAGGCCATGCTCGTGGGCGTGTGCTTTTAGCACCCAGCTCACCTGAGGGCTATGAAGTCACAGAAAGAGGGAAGGTCAGACTGGGAAGTCAGGAAGCAGTGGGAGCAACAAGTTCTCCCAGATCAGGCTAGAATCCAGACTCGGCTATGTTGGGGCTGTCTCTTTGAGCAAATGACTGAAACTCTGTAAGCCTGTTTCCCCAAATGTAAAGCGGGGAAGTCAGTGGGATGATGTATATAAGATGTTTACATGGAACCTGTATGGTGCACAGCAAGTGCTCAACAGATGCTGGCTATTAGGACAACCACTTTTATTTATTTATTTAGTTTTTTAAAGATTGGCACCTGAGGTAACATCTGTTGGCAATCTTTTTTCTTCTTCCCAAAGCCCCCTAGTACATAGTTGTATATGCAAGTTATAGGTCCTTGTAGTTGTGTTATATAGGACGCCACCTCAGCATGGCCTCATGGGTGGTGCTAGGTAGACATCCAGGAACTGAAGCAGCAAAATCCTGGGACGCCGAAGCTGGAGCACGAGAACGTAATCACTCAGCCACAGGGCCGGCCCCGCCTTCCTTTTAGAAAAGGGAGAATTGAGGTCCAGCTCAGCGTCCACTGGCGAGGGCCCAGCTGCCTGGCACAGTACAGACAGCTTCTGCCTGGGTCTACTAATACCACGCAGGGGATGCCCTTGCTCAGGCTTGCCCAGGGCATGGGCCACAGCAGAAGGGACTGATGCCAAGGAACCCAGCTTCAACAGCACAGCCTCCAACCCTGGGGCAGACTGCAGGCCCCTGAGCCGTCAGGGACGAGAATGGGTGTGAATAGGCCACAAAACCTCTTGTCCCTTCCTGCCCTGAGTGTTCTGACCTGCTGGGTCCCTGCCAGGATCCCTCGTCCTAATTCATGGAGAAGTGGTGCACAAGAGCGAGCAGAACCTGTCTGACCACTCGCGCCATGTCTACACTTTCCACCTCATGGAGGCCTCTGGCACCGTCTGGAGCCCAGAGAACTGGTAGGTGGCAGGGTGTGTTGCAGCCCAGGCTCCTGAAGACGTCCTGGAGGCTGGGAGCAGTGGTGCTGGCATTTCAAGGTCACCTCTTCTATCCTCTGCAGGCTCCAGCCAACAGCTGAGCTGCCCTTTCCCCCACTGTACACCTAAGTGCCGTCTCAGGGTGGGGACACTGCCCCTCCTGGTGAAGCCGTGGGCTGCAAATACCAGCGGGTCACCTGAACCCCCAGCTGCAACCAGGAAGCCGTATCTCTCCTCCTGGGCTTTCCTTATGCCAGTGTCTGCACCCCTCGGCCCTGCAGATGTGGCTGGAGGTGACAGCCGGGCAGCAGGAGCCTGGGCTGGGTGGCCTTCTCAAGATCTCTGTCTCTCTGCCTCCCCGCTGCCCAACACCACCTCCCTCTAGAGCCAGCCTCTCAGCCGTGAAAGGGTTCTGGCCACTTCCCTGCCGGCTTCTTACTCTTCTCTCCTCTCAGATGGAATTCTGATGATTACAGTGCAAGATACTGAATAAAAATAACCCCTGATTACTCATGTGCTAGATATTGAATAAAAATGACCCCTAAATGCAGCTTCTCCATCCTTCTTTCCCAAGCAGCCTCGCTCTCAAGATCAGAGCCCAGCTGAAAATCATCCCAGACACCCCAGCCCAGCCTGGTGAGGGCTGCATGATTTTAATACCAATACGTGACATTTCGTGGGTCGACATCACCGTGCCGACCGCTCTACATGCTTCATCTTACTGAGCCCTCACACCTTCCAGGTCTGTTCTCTAAACACCCCCATTTATAGATGAAGAAGCTGAGGCATGCGAAGCTTAAGAGACCTGCCCGTCACAAAGCTGTTCAGTTGTTCAGCGATGGCAGCCTGATCCAGAGCCTGTGCTTCTGCCCTCTCCGTTCCTGGGCCTCCTTGCATGGGGAGGGGAAAGAAGCCCAGGACTGGGAATCCAGAGTCCCACATTCTGGTCCTGGCTCTGTGACCAACTCGCTTTCTGGCCTCAGGCCAGGCCCTTCCTCTCTCTGGGCCTGTTTTCCCGCTTGCACAATCAGGGGGCCAGACGAGGGGCTCCATGGGTCCTTCCATCTTCGACATGCTTGGCAGGCACCCAGACCTTCTGCAGGAACAATGACCAAATCCAAAACCTGCTTAGCCGGGGCCTGGCCTGGAGGGTGCAAACTGGGGGCCACCGGCTGATTCCAGACCGCAGACATGTTTTGTGTGGGCCTCAGCATTTTCATAAACACTTTTGAAATTTGGGAGATTTCACATAGCGATCCAGGTCTCTAAGCTTCCTTGAACGGGAGGTCAGCCACACTGGGCGTGTCGCTTAGTGTGGTGACGACTGGCTGGAGCTGCCTTTTAGAGGCACACGAGCTGCTTCCCACTTCCACTGTCCTCCTTCGTGGCATTACCTGCAAGGCCTGAGCAGCCATGTAAGTTTGTAACCTTGATTTCCGGCCCCCACTGTCTACAGGACAAACCAAGGCCCAGAGGACAGAGCCCTTTCCCGAGGCCGCCCAGGGAGTCGGAGAGGCAAAGCCGGTGCTCCTCCCACATTCAGCCACCTCCTAAGCAAGCAGTAGAAGGGAACCTGAGAGAGGGAGGATTTGTTAAGGCTCCTCGAGCCCCCAGGGAACGTCCTCTGAAGGAAACGACTTGGCAGTGATTCCCAGGCAGGACCACAGTCTCCCGAGAGCTCTGCTCCTGGCCTCTGGCCTTGTTGGGCCAAAGTTCTCACGTCTTCCTGGTAGGCCCCTCCCTGTTAGGCTGCGTAAGATGGGGGGATAACCTTGTCCAGCCTCATGAAAGCTGCTGTGCTCTTCTCCCACTGATGGGCAATGTTCATCCATTTGGGGAACCTCTACCGAGATCGTGCTAAGTGCCAGGTTCCTCTGGCACTGGGGGTTGTGGTGGGGAACCAGGCAGATCCAGACCATGCCCTCACAGTGAGCAAGGCCAGAGCATGGCCCCCACAGGAGAGCCATTCTGAATTCTCAGTAATCTCTGCCGGCTCCCCAGGCTCTAATTCTTGCCAAGAGAAGAGACAAACACAGGTTTGGACAAGACTGGAGTGTGAGAGGGTCTCAGGAAGGACCCGCTGACAAGGACCCCGTGCTGTCCAGCCCATCTTTCTTCAGCACCACTCAGCCAGGCAGCAGAGACCCTGAGGCAGGGGTGGGGTTGGCTGAAACGGGAAGTCAGCCCAGGGCCTGATCCTCTTCCTCCAGCCCTTCCACATGTGCAGTGAGGAGATCCCCTTTCCTCTCAGCTCCTCCTGGGTCCTCAGTCCCAATGGGAGAAACCACAGGCACTTGGCTCTTGCCTTTTGGCTTCTCCTCCAAGTGAGGCCACGGGAGGAAGGTCACTCTGGTCTCCAAGGACAACCCAGAAAACCCCTTGGCTTGCCTGGCTTTTTGCTGAGGTGAGGACTGGCCTTGGGTAACAGTGACACTTTCCCTTACTGATTGCTGATTATGTGCAGGACCTGGGCTGGACACTTCACACACCACACCTCACCGCGTCCTCACGACACGCTGGGAGGTGCAGGTTCTTATTATTCCCATCTTGCAGACAGGAGAATTGAGGCCCAGAGCGGTTAAGAACCTCACACAAGGAGGGGCGCAGCCAAGGATTCTGATCAGATTAGGGTGACACCAGAACCGTAAGTCTTAGCCACTATGTTCTAGTGCCTCCAGTGTCTACTCTGCTGCCCTCTGAGGACTGCAAGGTTGAGGAGGGGGGGTCTACAGCACACTCAGGTTCTTTGGTTGTTGCACTGCCCTTTCAGCCTTTTAGCTTATGTTTTGTTTTTGTTTTTTGGTGAGGAAGATGGACCTGAGCTAACATCCATTGCTAATCTTCCTGTTTTTGCTTGAGGTAGACTGTCACTGAGCTAACATCTGTGGCAATCTTCCTCTATTTTGTATGTGGGATGCCGCCATAGCATGGCTTGATGAGCAATGTGGTCTACACCCAGGATTTGAACTGGCGAATTCCTGGCCACAGAAGTGGAGTGCGCAAACTTGACCACGACACCACCAGGCGGCCCCTCTTTTTTGCTTTTTAAATATTAGCAAAACTAGAAACTAGGAGAGCTTTGATTTTTATTCTGAATCTGAATCAACTGAAAAGTCAAATCTGCTTCTCACCCTTTGGCTCTTCATGCCCAAGTGGGTGGCTGCTGCGTGGACCATTCATCCTACCCTTGTGCCAGTTTCCTCCATGGCTGTGGCACAGCAGCTAGGCCATCAGTAGTATCAGGAGGTAGAGAGGCAAAAGGAGATTGTCTATCTGCGTAGTGTATGCTTCTAGGAGGGACACGATGCTGATGGACCCCAAAATCCAAGCATAACTGTAGTTTAGGTCCACTCCACTGTCAAAGATTAAGATCAGAGCCACAGAAATTATCTGGGCAAATATAGACGTCATGGTCCCCTCAAAGGTCTTTTTGGTTCCAGGCCAGTGGATCTCCCCCATGGTGCTGCCAAAGATGGAGGCCACAGTGTCACCCACACCCACAGCCAGGACACCCGCATAGGGGACCAGGGCCCTTGCTCCCCCCAGGCTACCCTTCTGTGTGCAGGGTCTAGGGACTAGCCAAATGGGAAGAGACATCCCCAGCAGCAGGTAGATGTGTGTCAGGATGAGTGGTCCACTGTCTCGTTCATCCAGGAAGAGGGACAGGAGGCTCCGCAGAGTATGGCCCAGGGGCTTGATGCGGAAGTAGCGCACGTACTCCAGGAAGAGGAACACTGCCAAACATACAGTGGCGGCCACATAGAGCAGCGACCGGTCAAAGACGATACCTGGGATGTAGGTGGCCACTACAATGAAGTGGAAATACTTCCGGGCAATGGTGGGGGCCTGGTGCTTTTTGGACTCAGAAGATGACCTCTTGGCATTCTGGTACAGCACCACCAGGCAGGCTAAGGTGGCCAGCAGAGTCCAGTAGGCCAGCAGGTAGATGCGGGTGTTTGTCTGGAAGAGGAACTGAAGAAGCCAGAGCAAGGGGTTCCTGTGGATGAGCCGGTGCAGCCAGGGCAGCACCACGCCCAGAGCCAGAACACAGGTCATGAGGTGGAAAAATATGGAGGAGGCCCAGGTACCTGAGTCCATGAAGACAAAGAGGGTGCTGAAGAAGACGCCCATGAGCACCATCCCTACCACCACGACCAGCAGGAAGAAGTCCACCGGATCGCCCTGGCTTTCCACCACAGTCAGAGAGCGCTTGATGAGCTGGTTGAGCATGAAGCTGATGCCACCCAGTACCAGCAGTGCCTCCCCAGGGGTGAAGCAGCGGGGCAGCAGGTACAGCAGGATCATGTTGAGGTAGACGAAGATCAGCAGGACCTCCAGGACCTCGATCACCTCGCCCACACTCAGTGAGTGCTTCATGATATAAATGATGACGCCTCCAGCCAGGCCCGAGATGACACAAGTGTTGCTGGGCACCGGGCGAGTGATGCCAAGCGCCAACACTGATGAGAAGAGGGCCACAGCCATGCCAGACGCTGCCACCACAATTCCAAAGCGCTCGAAGTATGGGTTCCCCGCAGACTGGCAGCGCTCCTTCATGACCAGTCCGAGCAAAGGCATGACCACTGAAGCGGGCAGTAGGCCACTGTTTGCGGACGTTCGGAACCGGAAGACAGCGCTTCCCTGCTGCAGCAGCCGGTCCCACTTGTATTGGACATAGAAGGCCTGCACTGCGAGGGCCACGGCGCACCACGAGTATCGGTCCCACACGGCCGCGTGGATGCTCAGCACCACCGCGAACACCACTGCCGCCTCTGCCAGCACCGACCCGCTCAGCGGAGCCCCAGTGCCCGAAGCCGGGGGAGCGCACTGTCGGGTCATGTCACTAGACCTGGGACCTCGGAGAAACCGAGGCAACTACGGACGCCTCGGACTCTGGGGCCCCCACTCCCTGCCAGACAGAAATCGGCAGCTTCACCCAGGCAGCACCTTCTCTCCCCGTTCTCCGGCAGCGGGAGGGAAGCTCCACTGTAGGCCGATCTTTTCGGCCTGGGAGCTGGTGCCTGGTCACCGCCACCGTCTCTCATCTGCGGCGTAGACGTCTCTACGAGGCCGCTTCCTTCACCGCCTTCGCCATCCTGGCCGCAGGCTCCCTGCCTTTCTGGGCATCGCCATCTTGGCTCCACCCCGCCCCGCCGTCACGTGACGGAGGGGCCCGCCCAGTCGCTCGCTGGGAGGGTCGGGTCACGTGGGCGCGGCGTCTGGGGGCGTGGCTCGGCGGGCGCGCGCGCGCGAAGATGGCGGCGGCCGCCGGTGGGCCGTGTGTGAGGTGCGGAGTGGGCCAAGTCGGCTGGACGGCTGTGAGGCACCGAGTTCTAGCCGACCGGATGCGGGGCGGGAGAAGGGCGAGATGGGGTGGTGGCCGCAGGGCGAAGCCCGGCTTGTTGACGGGCGCCGACACAGGAGGCGCTTACGTTCAAACGGTCCCCGCGCGCGGGGATCTGAGGCGCCTTCTCGGAGAGGGGCCGGTGCCTGGGCCCTCTGCTCGGCGCCGGCCTCCGTCTCTTCACCCGCTCTTTCCCTGCCCTCGTCCCCAGCGGCGCGTCCCTCGGCGGCCCCCGCGCCTACTCGTGCGGCGTGACGCTCCCTCGAGGCAGGACGAGGCGCTTCGCTGTCGCCGCGACAGCCTCAGCCCGGACCGCCGCCGCCCCCCGCTTCCCTGGCGGCTACCCGGTGCCCATGTGCTCCGGCCGGAGTCCGCGTGTCGCCGCCCCCGGGCGGCCCTGCCCTCCGTGCTCGCAGCCTTCCCTCCATCCGTCTGCTCGTCCTCCCGTGCGCGGAGTGGTCCACCGACCTGCCCGCGGCCCCCTAGAGAGCCAGGCGCCGTCCCGGGCTCGGGGCGAGGAGCTGCCGTCGACGGAGGGGAGCCGGTGCTTACCCAGCGGCGCGTCGTCTCCTCGTTGCCCGACGCCGCGCGCCCCGCTGGTGACAGACGCCTCGCGGCCCAGCCCGCAGCTCCGGCCGGATCCCCGCGGCTCCGGTTTCCCCGTCGCGGCGCTGTCCCCACTCTCCCCGCCGCCCGCCCTCCCGAGTTCGCGGACGCCCCTGCCGCTTCCTGCTCCCTGGCCCGCGGCGCTGCCCCGAGTTCTGTCCGGTCGCCGCTGTGTCCCCAGCCCGCGAGCGCGCGTGAGAGGCGCTCGGTCAATAGAAGCGCCGGGCCCCGCTGATGGCGCCGCTCTCGCCGGCGCTCGCGCGAGGCCGTGGCGTCCGGGCCCCCGCTCCGCGTGTGCGCCTGGCGAGCGCCCGCTGCGCGTCCTCCGCCGCTGCTCCACGGCAGCCTCGCTTCGGGCAGCCCCGCGCTTGCTGGCCGGCCTGCCGCAGGCGCCGGTGGCAGTCGGCGCGGCGCCGGGGGCGAGCTCAGCTGGGCGGGGGGAGGCGCGCTCCGCGAGGACAGCGCGAGGCCGGCGCGCGGGCGCTGGTTTGCCTGCAAGGTGCTCGGCTGGTCCTGGGGACCCTACCCGACTCGGACCCGAAGGGGGTTTTCCAGGCGCCGCCCCGCTCCTAGCCCGTGTCCCGAGAGTGACCCTTTGTGAGCTGGAGGGCCCGTCGCGACGACTGGGATCGTGCTGGGCAGCAGCCTTCTGCGAAATGCCTGGCGGTCTGCACTAGAGAAAGCTCAGATTCCATTCCTGGGCTGCTGACTCGCAGGTGACCTCAGACAGGCCAGCTGCCCCCTGGAGCCTGTTTCTGCAGATGTGAACCCTTTTGAGAGCAGTGCTGAGCATGGAGGGAAGTCACTGTGAAAATGCAGTAATATCCTGACATCAGTCACTCAGGGTTTGGGGAAAGTCAGTTGAATATTGGCATTTTTGCGTCTCTCCTACGGTCTTCACTTAGTGTGTCTGTAGAAGTCTGAGTGGTGTGTGAGTTGAAAAAACAGCTGTGGTTTGAAAAGCTTGCTGCTAAGCGTGAATCTCAGTACACGCGGAAGAGGCGGCCTCATCCTTGGAGTCAGCATCCGTGGGCAGCGGCCACTTCTAGCTATGTGTCCATGTGGGCTATGACTCTGTTCCTCGAGAGAGCCATCTCAGAGTGGGCTGGCTGTGTCTCAGCTTTCCACCGAAAGGACTGTGTTGTAGAGACTGGTACTCCCAGCCCCCTGGGAGCTTCCGCCCAAAGGTTTCCAGCCGCGTGGGTCTCTAAGGAAGGTAACTTCCAGGTTCCGTTGACCCTGGCTCTTTCAGGAATGGAGTTCCTGGTGTCTTCTAGAACATTGGACTGGAAGTCAATAAGTTTTTTAACTTTACCTTTGAGGCACGTCGTTTAATTTCTGTGCCTCAGTTTCTCCCCTAAATACTTAGCTCGGATTTATTCATTGTGCAGATGAGCGAGAGACAACGGAGCACTTCGTTTGTTCCTTAAAATACAGGTAGAGGTGTTACCCTGAGGCTTTGGATTGCAGAGCACAGTTCCGGTTGTGTGTGTGGTGTCTTGAGAATCACCTGTTGAAACCTTCAGGTCTGCATTTGAGGTGAAGTCTCTCCTTGATCCCTGGGTCGGTTCCCAGTGAGCTCTCTCTTCGCTGACTCTTTTCTATGTCATATGGTTATATTCCTTTGTAGCGTCCGATTGTTAGCATCCTGCTGTTTGCTACTTTCTACTTTTTTGCTGATTGTGTGATGTGTGTTTAATGTCCTTTGTCATTCCCAACACTAAGCTTCTGAGCATCATGAAGGTCTTTGATTTATTTGTGTCCCCATCATTCTTAGATCATAAATGTGTAGGAATTGAGGAAGCAGTAACACTCATTTCCACAATGATTCCCTTCCTGATGAACGACCATTTTCTCCTTTATTCGTCCTTCTCTTGGCACTTCTGTATATAGTATTTGTTTTCCGTAATTTTTCTGTTCCAATTAGAGTACAAGTGTGAAAGGGCCTCATGGTGTTCTCCTTTGATGCTTGTTCATTGCACGTCTTTTTGAGCCTCTCCTATGTTCCATCCAGCGTGTTAAGGTATGGTCTGCCAGTGTAGACAGGAACGCTTCGCTTCAGTGTTTGCTTGCTTGCAGGGTGAATTCTTGGGTGCAGCTTGAGGCTGTGTAATGCCCTGATTAAACTCGGGAGTCATGTAGGCCTCGGTTCAAGCCCTGGCTCCAGTATAGATTAACTTTGTGATCTCAGGCTAGTTCCTTAACCGCTCTTAAACCTGAGTTTCCTGCTCAGATAGTGGGAACAGTAAGAGTATCCGCCTCATAAAGGAAGTTGTCAATATTCAGTAAGACCAAGTGTTAAATACTCACTTAGGACAGTGCCTGACAGGTAACTGCTCAAGAAATGTTGGCTGTTCTTGTTATCAAGAACTCACCTTCAGCAAAGATTGTTCTTGACACCTTATAACAAAAAGACCATAACATGACGTGGTTTTACCTGAGTTGTAATTTGCCAGAGTTGTAATAGAGGGACTGTTACATTTCTAAAGTATAAAAGTTACTGCTTTGGGCCGGCCCGGTGGTGCAGCGGTTAAGCGCACGCATTCCACTTCTCAGTGGCCCGGGGTTCGCCAGTTTGGATCTCGGCTGGGGACATGGCACCGCTTGGCAAAAGCCATGCTGTGGCAGGCGTCCCACGTATAAAGTAGATGAAGATGGGCATGGATGTTAACTCAGGGCCAGTCTTCCTCAGCAAAAAAGAGGAGGATTGGCAGTAGTTAGCTCAGGCTAATTTTCCTCAAAAAAAAAAAAAAGTTACTGCTTTGCTCTAGAGCTTGATCTCCAATCTTGTTAGTAGGAGAATCCCCCCTCCCCCGTAAAACAGCTAATATGTCCAGCGGAAAAGGCAGAGAGGCTCTGTACTGACCAGGCCTTTAACCTGCTCCTCTGAGGCAAACTGATGCCCTAGAGCAGTGGGAATTGAGGGATGCATTTGGGTACTGGTTTTAAAGTGTAGATTTCCCATGCTCAGCCTCTGAGAAAGAGTAGCTGCAGGTGGTGAGGAGGATTCTGAAGTGTTGCTGTGTTGTTCCCAGGTGATTTTGCTCTTTGTGGTCTAAGGACCAACTACATGTTTGAGAAACCCTCCTTAGGGACATTGTATCTTTTCCCCCCCAAAGCAGCAGGGCATGGTTGTATATCCTAGTTGTAAGTCCTTCTAGTTCTTCTGTGGGAGCTGCTGGCACCGTGAGGCTGCTGACAGGCGGGTGGTGTGGTTGTGAGACTGGGAAACAAACTCGGGGATGTCACCGAGCTTTAACCACTAGGCCATCAGGGCTAGCTTAAGACAGTGTACTTTTTCCAAAAACTATACAGATTTTGGTGTAAGAAATACCCAGAGCTTGAATTTGAGAAAACAAGGAATTCTTGACTGTATTGGTCTTCTTAGTCTCTTCTGCGACTCACTGCTACCTAGCTTGTTATAGACCTGAGTTCTGAAAGCAAATGCAGATAAATTAAAGGTCATAGATGCCCAGGCTGTTTGAAATTGGAAGATGGATGATCAAGAAAGAGTGATTTAGGGGCTGGCCAGTGGCGTAGTGGTTAAGTTGGCATTCAATAGTGAATGCTTTCTTGTTATCAGGAAAACGATTAGGGATTCCACACTGATTTTCTTTTTCTCTTAAAAGCCTTAACCCCTAGGAAAGAGATTTATAATTTTTAGGTGTGTTTAACTGTTTTGATGGGAAGGTACTGAGAGACAATTTTAAATAGAAATAGATTGAGCTAGTGCTTTGTGTCACAGTCTTAATGGGGAAAACATTTTCAGTTGATTCTCATAGTTAATACAGGTTGCATTCTTTTTGTTAAATGTTTAGTCCATTTTATGAGGATGTTTTTGTCTTTTCTCTGCAGATAAGCTTTCTCAGCAGTGTTAATTATTTCCGGTTACTATTCTAGGGCTGATTTAGGTTCTCACAAAATATAATCCCCATAATTTTGTTTGTTTGTTTTGGTGAGGAAGATTGGCTCTGAGCTAACATCTGTTGCTAGTCTTCCTCTTTTTTGCTTGACGAAGACTGTCCCTGTGTGCCATTCTTGCTCTATTTTATATGTGGGATGCTGCCACAGCCCTGGTTGCCGAGTGATGTGTAGGTCCTTGTCCAGGATCCAAACCTGCGAACCCTGGGCCCCCAAAGCAGAATGGGCAGACTTAAACGACTATGCCACTGGGCCAGCCCTCCCTAGGCTTTATACCCCTTTCTTGAGAGAATTTCTCAATGGTTACATTTTGAAATTTAATTCTAGTCTTTAAAAAAAACCCCAAAGTATGTTTCCTGAAATTCTAATTGCATGGATTTGGGGTGAAGGAAGGAATTGGGGTAAGCCCATGGTGGGCAGGATATCTGAAGAGCTCACTGGGGGCAGGGACTGTATCTGCTGTGTGTTTCTTTATCCTATGTGTGTAGCGATGCATGTGACACCTAGTGGGAATTCATTCATAAATTAATGAACATAGTACCATTGATCATGACTGTTCCACTCTATTTGGTTGAGAAAGTGAATTATAGCATGAAGTTAGAAAATTTTCTGGAGGTGATGGGGGTCCTGAAATATACAAAGTCCTTTTCTAGATTGTTCTTCCTTATCGGTCACTACATTTTAATAAGGAAGGAGATTGAAATACTAAATTGAAGCATCTTCTTAGCATAGAAAACGTACTGTAATTTCTTAGTGTGTTTCATTAATTCTAAAGTACACATTTTTTCACACTTTAAATACCTGTGAAATTGGAATATGTTTTCTTGTTGATGACTTGTAGAATGTAGATAATCATGTGTCCTGCAATTAATGGCATCTTAAATGTGTTGAAATATGGTGGCCATCCTCATTTGTAGCACAATATCTGCTTGGTTTAGGTTAAAATCCTATATTTTAGCATGTTTTTTTTAAGGTTTTATTTTTTCTTTTTCTCCCCAAAGCCCCGTGGTACATAGTTGTGTATTTTTAGTTGTGGGTCCTTCTAGTTGTGGCATGTGGGGCGCTACCTCAGCTTGGTTTGATGAGCAGTGCCGTGTCCGCGCCCAGGATTCGAACCAACGAAACACTG
Organism: Equus quagga; assembly: GCF_021613505.1. NCBI lineage: Eukaryota > Metazoa > Chordata > Mammalia > Perissodactyla > Equidae > Equus > Equus quagga. Next base: position 89,752,595 of record NC_060267.1, read on the forward strand.
GGCCGCCTGCAGCGGAGCACGAGAACTGAACCACTCGGCCCCAGGGCTAGCCCCACATTTTAGTTTCTTAATGTTTATTTTTTATTTATTGTTTTAAAGATTTTATTTTTTCCCTTTTCTCCCCAAAGCCCCTTGGTCCATAGTTGTATATTCTTCGTCGTGGGTCCTTCTAGTTGTGGCATGTCGGATGCTGCCTCAGCGTGGTTTGATGAGCAGTGCCATGTCTGCGCCCAGGGTTCGAACCATCGAAACACTGGGCTCCCTGCAGCGGAGCGTGCGAACTTGACCACTCGGCCACGGGGTCAGCCCCACTTAATGTTTATTTTGAACATCAAACTTCCAAGAACAGTAAAACAGGAATACCGTCCAAAATTTTAACAATTTGTTTTGCACATTGAGTTTCTTGCTTTCAGAGAAGACAAAATAGCTGTGAGACAGCTTAGTCAAGTTTGTACAATCTAAAAGAGCAAAATCACCACTGCTTTCTGTAATTTTCAGGAGCAGTAGAGAACTGTGGACAATTCTGCTTGGAAGGTCAGCTCTGAGAGAACTGGTAAGTGGTGGTGTTCTTGAGTGGATTCTATCGTTCTTTGTTTGTGTAGCTTATATTAGGGAAAAACCCTGCCTTCTCTTTGACCTGGGAAGTAAACACATTTTCTTATTCCTAAAACTTTGTAAACATGCATTCCCTTTTTCTCTCTGCTGAAATGCGGTGTGTCTTAGAGCCAGAGCCTCGCTGTATATTCTTCGTTGTGGGTCCTTCTAGTTGTGGCATGTGGGACCTGCCTCAGCGTGGTTTGATGAGCAGTGCCATGTCCGCGCCCAGGATTCGAACCAACGAAACACTGGGCCGCCTGCAGCGGAGGGCGCGAACTTAACCACTGGGCCACGGGGCCAGCCCCTCGGAATTTATTTAAAAAAACTGAATCTTGAAAACGTTTTGTGCACAGAGCTCTTTACCATAGCGTTATTTATGTTAATAAAGAATTACTGTCAGCTTAAGTGTTTCTAACATTAGAGGGATGATAAATAAATTATGATCTATCCACTTGGTAAAATATTATGCAACTACTAGAAAGGATGTTTATCAAGATTTTCATAAGAAGGTTAAATCATTTTGTTAGAGTGTTAAACAAAGAGAAGGAGGGTGCAGAATTCTGTATTCAAAATGATTTCAACTGTGGGGGAAAAGGCATATTAAACAGACTCAAAGGAATATGTTACCCTCAGTGTGATCCTGGAGTATGATTCAAATTACATTTTTATAATTTCCTTACTCTTTTCCAGAATCAGATTGAGGCAGAACTGAGTAAACATTGGCAGCGGCTGTTAGAGGGGCTTTCTTACTACAAACCTCCCAGGTATGGCTCTTCTGTGCATGTGGTTAGAGTGATTCCCCTGAGGATCCGGCGTGGATGGACCCATCCTCATGTTAGGAGATTGCTGAGAGAACGCAGTTTGGTTACCAGGGACAAGAGTAAGGCACGTGTTTCTGTCTGTTGAAAGGAGGGGAAATTCCTTCTAGAAATACGGTATTGTTGAATCCAATTATGTAGCCCAAGTGTCTGGGCATGAGGACTTATTAAATATTGAGTCACTATTCTTAATATTTATTTTGGTCCATCAAGTTTGTGTGAGGCACTGTCAGCACCACATTCTGGGATGTAGCAGTGAACGATGATAATAGCAGCTGATGTTTATATAGTGTTTACTATGTACCAGTTACTTTCCTAAGCATAGACTTAGCATAAGTTATTTAATCCTCACGTCAGCCCTTTGAGTTACGTACTATTTTTATTCTTTGTTCAAATATATAGATTTTCTTTTACTGAGCAGTTGGAAACAACAATGGTAAAATATAAAGTGGTTACAAAAGAGAATGCACCTTGTCGGAGTAGACTCTTGTTAATTCCTAGTCCAGATCTCATTCTGTTATGGATCATAGTTCCCAAGCCACCCTCATTTCCCTTCTACTTCTGAGCATTGGTTGATTTTGTTACGTCTTCACCTTCCATCTTCATTCTCTTAGGTTAGTGAGGATCTTTCATTTTTCATCCTGTCACCCCTTCCCCCATAATTGTTCTGAAGTAACTCCCAGACGTCATATTATTTTATCTGTAAATGCTTTACTCTGTATCTAAAATATATGGACTTTTAAAAAGGATAATCAGTATCTTATCACATTTAGGTACTTTTATTATTGTTTCCATTTTACAGATGGGGAAACTGAGGCACAAACAGGTTAAGTAACTTGCCCAAGGTCACACAGTAGTAAGTGGTAGATTTGAACCTGGCAGTCTTACTCCAGTGTCTGTGTTCTTCATCATCCTTCTGTGTTGCCCTTTCAGAACTTATTGTTTAACCTTATGCTAGCCTTTGTGTTGGGGATTTTCTGTGAAATGTGAGTCTCTGTAAAAAAAATGCAACAAGAACAACATGCTTTAGTTCACAAAATGGACGTTTGTGGCGTTAGTTTCCTTTTTGAAAGAGAAAAGTTCTGTTTGTGGTAGCATGGGATTTGAAGTCTGACAGAAATGATTTTTTCATTTTTTTGTTTTTTTGACTGCAGGCTTTATTTGAATCTAACCTTTTCTTTTTTTTTTCTTTTTTTTTTTTTTAACGTCCTCTTTCTTTCCAGGATACAATCCAGGGTACCAAATTGCATTTAGTTGTCATGTCTCCTTAGCATAGCTGTGACAGTATCTCAGTCTTTCCTTGTTTTCATGACCTCAAACAGTTTTGAGGAGGACTGGTCAACTGTTTTGTAGAAGGCCCTGAATTTGGATTTGTCTTCTGTTTTTCTCATTACTAGATTGGGGTTGTGGGGTTTGGGGAAGAATACACAGAGGTGAAGTAGCATTCTTGTCACATCATGAGAGGATGCATGTTGTCCATGGAGTCACTGGCGATGTTAACCTTGCTCACTCGGGTGGGGTAGCATGTGCTCAGCTTCTCCTCTGTAAAGTCCCTTTTCCCCCTTTCCCTCTTCTGTTGTTTGGCAGTGAGTCACCGAGTGTAGCCCACTCTCAGTGTGGAGGTGTGGTGGAATTCAGCTCCACCTCCTGAAGGGGGTAGCATCTATGTATATTATTTGGACTTCTTTACAGATTTCCCCTTCTCCCCATTTGTTTATTCACTCATTCATTTATGTCACTATGGACTCATTTATCTTTATTTTACACTTCGTTTATACCTTGTTCCAACTTTGGCCATTGGGAGTTCTTTTAGGTTGGCTTCTGTGTCATTTTGACATGCCCCCATCCTTTTGTTTTCTGAGTTTTCCCTTACTTTCTGACATTACCAGATGCTCCAGGCTCATCCACTGTTTTCCCCACGTAGCTCTAGAATCAGCTATTTCTCCAAGGAGTCCTGGTACCTTTTATTAGAGTATAATATTAGAAACCAAGATTTGGGTGCTGAGTGTGCTTGCTGCTACGGGGGTGTCGTAGCTCCTGGGCTTTCTCAGTGGACGGAGCTGGGTAATATATGTATGTATACTAACGGACCTGGTTTTAAATGTCACCTCCACTTTGTGTTAGCTGTGGGATTTTTGGTAAGTTATTTATCTTTCTCAGTGTTGGTAATTCCATTTGTAAAATGGAGATCATAATACTTACCTTTCAGGATACTTTTAAGCATCAAAATTAATTACTGTAATGTAATATATTTACAAATAATATCATTAAAACTATAGTTTGTAACAGACGTATACTATAATTATTACTTGGGCATAAATAGTTCTTTGTTATGAAGTCTGTAAGGATGAACTTGTGTGTGTGTGTGTATGTGTGTGTGTATTTTGTAGGCATCTAAAAGGCAGAAAAAGGTATGTAGTAAAAGTATCTTTAAGTGCTTTTATTTTAAACCCTAGAGGGTCATTGAGAAAGAGGAAATGATTCATTGTTTTTTTTCGTAGTCCGAATTCCGCTGAAAAAGTGAAAGCTAATAAAGATGTAGCTTCACCTCTGAAGGAACTGGGTTTAAGAATCAGCAAGTTCTTGGTGAGTAAAAATGAGCACCGGCTCAGTTTATTACCTGCAGTGTGGATGAGAGTGGTTATATCGTTAGTGATTTTGGTGAAAATTCCTTTTATTTCAGTTTTGGAGATGAGATTGAGCATACTGTGTTTCAAAATACCCAAGTTGCAACTCTTCTTTCTAAAAGCCACAGATCAAGTTGCCTGACATGGTTACTCCATATCACAGAGTTTTCTTCAGCACATGTGGTGGTCTTTAAATTGGCTAGATTGTATTTAAATATGTAGCTGTTTTCTTTTCATTTTGGAAACTCAGATCGCACCTCTATAGTACTGTTCTTGGTGAATCAGCCCGGTTGTTTCTGACCTGTAAATTACATGTCAGTGACTGCCTCCTTTTTTCTCCTATTTGGGTTAAAATTGTTATGTTGTATGGAATCTTTTGAAAGGGTTTTTGTTGATTCAGGTTCTGTGTCCATTCCAGAGGACAAACCTTTAGAATGCTCTCATGGTATGTGGTTTCCTCACTTAGAACCTCTGTATTTCAGGGTCTTGATGAAGAACAGAGTGTACAGTTACTCCAGTGTTACCTTCAAGAGGATTACAGAGGTACCCGGGGCTCACTGAAGGTTTGTTGTTATGTGCAGCTCCCTTCTACTTTTATCCTTTTCCTTGTTGGTTTGAGATAACGTAGGGTTTTGGTATCAGTTCTTTGCAGCAGGGGTAGGTGATGAGATATGGTCCTTCTCAGGAAAGACTAAAGGCTTAAAAAAACATACTTAAGGGGCTGGCCCCCGTGGCCGAGTGGTTGAGTTTGCTCACTCTGCTTCGGTGGCCCGGGGTTTCACTCGTTTGGGTCCTGGGCATAGCACTGCTCATCAAGCCATGCTGAGGCGGCATCCCACATGCCACAACTAGAAGGACTCAAAAGTAAAATATACAGCTATGTACTGGGGGGCTTTGGAGAGAAGAAGGAAAAATAAAATCTTTAAAAAAACCCCCAAAATCAAAGAAACAAAACACATACTTAAGCTGAGTTCTGGCCTCAGACTTGGAGGGGTGGAGAGGTCAAAGATTGACGTGTTAATTATAGAATCTCAGGGTATCAGAGCTGAAAAGCACCCGAGACGACATCTGGCCTTTTCAGCCCCTCATGTTACATATGAGGAAATGGAGCCCAGAGGAGGGGGCCGAGAATTGAGCACAGACTTGGATGTGCTTAGGTAAAAACTTTCCAGAAATGAGTGGGCGTTTATAATCTTGAAGGGTGAGGTGAGGGTGTTTACCTTTTTCTTTGTTAATGAGTTTTGCTTATAAGATGGCTTCTTGACTGTTCTTTTTTCCTTCTCTCGGTACAGCAAGATGAGAGGCAGAGCCAGGCCCTAATCCTGAAGGTCAGTAGTAGTCACCCTTTCCATTGTTTGGTGTAGAATTGGGTAATGGCTTCTTGACCTTGTTCTCCCGAGTATTGCTGGCCTTTGCCTCTTGTGTTAGGTGAGCATTGAGGTCTTAATGGAGAAGCTTATTAACTCATTTGTGAAAGGAGGCTCTTTTATCCCCTGGACCCAGCTGAGGGCTTTTTCCGAAGGAGATTCTTCAGCCCCTGGGGGTGAGAACTGGTTGATGGATATTTCTTCTCTAGGTCTAAGTGCAACAGGATTAATTTGCATTTCTTGATTACTTAACATTCCCCCTCCCAACCTCCCAAAGCAAGCTTTTCACGTAGAATCTCATTTTATTTTATTTTATTATTTTTTAATTTTTATGAGTTAATGATAGGTTACAATCTTGTGAAATTTCAGTTGTACATTATTGTTTGTCAGTTGTCTTGTAGGTGCACCCCTTCACCCTTTGTGCTCCGCCCCCCACCTTTCCCCTGGTGGCTGCTAATCTGTTCTCTTTGTCTACATTTTTAAATTCCTCATATGAGTGGAGTCATACAGAGATTGTCTTCCTCTATCTGGCTTATTTCACTTAACATAATTCCCTCAAGGTCCATCCATGTTGTTGCAACTGGGACGATTTTGTTCTATTTTTACGGCTGAGTAGTATTCCATTGTATGTATATATATATATATATATATATATATATATATCACATCTTCTTTATCCAAACATCAGTTGATGGGCACTTAGGTTGCTTCCACGTCTTGGCTATCGTAAATAATGCTGCAATGAACATTGGGGCGCATGGGACTTTTGGAATTGCTGACTTCAAGTTCTTTGGATAGATACCCAGTAGTGGGATAGCTGGATTGTGTGGTAGTTCTATTTTTAATTTTTTGAGGAATCTCCATACTGTTTTCCATAGTGGCTGCACCAGTTTGCATTCCCACCAGCAGTGTATGAGGGTTCCTTTTTCTCCACAACCTCTCCAACATTTGTTACTATTTGTTTTGGTTATTTTTGTCATTCTAATGGGTGTAAGGTGATATCTTAGTGTAGTTTTGATTTGCATTTCCCTGATGAACAGCAATGATGAACATCTTTTCATGTGCCTATTGGCCATCCGTATATCTTCTTTGGAGAAATGTCTGTTCATGTCTCATGCTCATTTTTTGATGGGGTTGTTTGATTTTTTGTTGTTGAGTTGTGTGAGTTCTTTATATATTATGGATATTAACCCTTTGTTGGATGTATGACTTGCAAATATTTTTTCCCAGTTAGTGGGTTTTTTTTTATTTCAATCCTGTTTTCCCTTGCTTTAAAGAAGCTCTTTAGTCTGATGAAGTCCCATTTGTTTATTCTTTCTATTGTTTCCCTTCTCTGAGAAGACATAGTGTCCAAAACGATCCTTTTACAACTGATGTCAAAGAGTGTACTGCCTACATTTTCTTCTAGAAGCCTTATGGTTTCAGGTCTTACCTTTAGGTCTTTGATCCATTTTGAGTTTATTTTGGTGAATGGTGAAAAAGAATGGTCAATTTTCATTCTTTTATATGTGGCTTTCCAGTTTCCCCAGCACCATTTGTTGAAAAGACTTTCTTTTCTCCATTATATGCCCTCAGCTCCTGTGTCGAAGATTAGCTGTCCATAGATGTGTGGTTTTATTTCTGGGCTTTCAATTCTGTTCCATTGATCTGTGCACCTGTTTTTGTACCAGTACCATGCTGTTTTGATTACTGTAGCTTTGTAGTATGTTTTGAAATCAGGGATTGTGATGCCCCCAGCTTTGTTCTTTTTTCTCAGGATTGCTTTAGCAATTTGGAGTCTTTCATTGCCCCATATGAATTTTAGGATTCTTTGTTCTATTTCTATAAAGAATGTCATTGGGATTCTGATTGGGATTGCATTGAATCTGTAGATTGCTTTAGGCAGAATGGGCATTTTGACTATGTTTATTCTTCCAATCCATGTACATGGAATGTCTTTCCATGTCTTTATGTCATCATCTGTTTCTTTCAGAAAAGCCTTGTAGTTTTTGTTGTATAGGTCTTTCACTTCCTTAGTTAAATTCACCCCAAGGTATTTTATTCTTTTTGTTGCGATTGTGAATGGTATTGTGTTCTTGAGTTCTTTTTCTGTTCATTTGTTATTAGAGTATAGAAATGCTACTGATTTATGTAAATTGATTTTATACCCTTAAACTTTGCTGTAGTTGTTGATTACTTCTAAAAGTTTTCCAATGGATTCTTTGGGGTTTTCTATATATAAGATCATGTCATCTGCAAACAGCAAGAATTTCACTTCTTCCCTCCCTATTTGGATTCCTTTTATTCCTTTTTCTTGCCTAATTGCTCTGGCCACAACCTCCAGTACTATGGTAAATCAGAGTGGTGATGAGGGCATCCTTGTCTCGTTCTTGTTTTCAGGGGATGGCGCTCAGTTTTTGCCCATTAAGTATGGTGTGGGCTGTGGGTTTGTCATATATGGCCTTAAATTATGTTGAGGTAGGTCCCTTCTATCCCCATTTTGTTCAGAGTTTTTATCATAAATGGCTGTTGGATCTTGTCAAATGCTTTCTCTGCATCTATTGAGATGATCCTGTGGTTTTTATTCCTCAATTTGTTGATGTGGTATATCACGTTGATTGATTTGTGGATGTTGAACCATCCCTGTGTCCCTGGTATGAATCCCACTTGATCATGGTGTATGATCCTTTTGATGAATTGCTGAATTTGGGTTGCCAAAATTTTGTTGAGAATTTTTGCATCTATGTTCATCAGTGATATTGGCCTGTAGTTCTCCTTTTTCGCGCTGTCCTTGTCAGGCTTTGGTATCAGTGTGATGTTGGCCTCGTAGAATGTGTTAGGAAGTGTTCCATCCTCCCTAATTTTTTGAAATAGCTTGAAAAGGATAGGTATTAAATCCGCTCTGAAAGTTTGGTAGAATTCCCTAGGAAAGCCACCTGGTCCTGGGGTTTTATTCTTTGGGATGCTTTTGATTGCTGTTTCAATCTCTTTCTTTGTGATTGGTCTGTTCAAATTGTCTGCTTCTTCTTGACTAAGCTTTGGGAGATTGTAGGAGTCCAAGAATTTATCCATTTTCTCTAGGTTATCCATTTTGTTGGCATATAGTTTTTCATAGTATTCTCTTATAATCCGTTGTATTTCTGTGGAGTCTGTTGTTATTTCTCCTCTTTCATTTCTGATTTTGTTTATTTGAGCTTTCTCTCTTTTTTTCTTTGTAAGTCTGGCTAGGGGTTTGTCAATCTTATTTATCTTCCCAAAGAACCAGTTCTTTCTTTCATTAATCCTTTCCACTGCCTTTTTTGTTTCAATAGCATTTATTTCTGCTCTGATTTTTATTATTTCTCTCCTTCTCCTGACTTTGGGATTTGTTTGTTCTTCTTTCTCTAATTCAGTTAGGTGTAGTTTAAGATTGCTTATTTGGGATTTTTCTTGTTTGTTAAGATGTGCCTATATTCTGATGAATTTCCCTCTTAATACAGCTTTTGCTGTATCCCATATGAGTTGGTATGGCATGTTATCATTTTCATTTGTCTCCAGGTATTTTTTGATTTCTTCTTTAATTTCTTCAGTGATCCATTGCTTGTTCAATAGCATATTTAGTCTTCACATCTTTGTGCCTTTCTCAGCTTTTTCTTGTAATTAATTTCTAGCTTTATAGCATTATGATCGGAGAAGATGCTTGTTATTATTTCGATTTTTTTTTATTTGTAGAGGCTTGCCTTGTTTCCCAACCTATGGTCTATCCTTGAGAATGTTCCATGCCTAGTTGAGAAGAATGTGTATTCTGCTGTTTTTGGAAGAAGTGTTCTATATATGTCTATTAAGCCCAACTGTTTTAGCTTTTCGTTCAGCTCCACTGTTTCCTTGTTGATTTTCTGTCTGGATGATCTGTCCATTGATGTGAGTGGGGTGTTGAGGTCCCCTACTATTGTTGTGTTATTTTTCATATCTTCTTTTAGGTTTGTAAATAGTTGCTTTATGAACTTTGGTGCTCCTGTGTTGGGTGCATAGATATTTATAAGCATTATTTCTTCTTGATGAAGTGTCCCTTTGATCATTATATATTGGCCCTCTGTGTCTCTCTTTACTTGCCTTATCTTGAAATCTGTTTTGTCTGATGTAAGTACTGCAACACCTGCTTTCTTTTGTTTGCTATTAGTTTGGAGTATTGTCTTCCACCCCTTCACTCTGAGCCTGTGTTTGTCCTTGGAGCTGAGGTGTGTTTCCTGGAGGCAACAAATTGTTGGATCTTATTCTTTAATCCATCTTGCCACTCTGTGTCTTTTTATTGGAGAGTTCAATCCATTTACATTGAAGGTGATTATTCATGCATGAGGGCTTAATGCTGTCATTCTGTTGCTCGTTTTCCAGTTGTCCTGCGTTTCCTTTGTTTCTCGTCCTGTGTGTTTTAGCCTACCCATTGACTTCTGCAGTTTCTTATGCTGGGTTTCTTAGCTTTTTCCTTATTTATGTTTTGTGTCTCTCTTCTGTTTTTTAGTTTAGTGGCTACCTTGAAGTTTGTTTCAGAATCTCGTGCATAACAGTCCATTTTCTGGTGGTCTCTTACTTCCTTAGCCTAAACTGATTCAGTCCCTTTCCTCCTCCTCTCCTAAATTGTTATTTTCATCTCTTATTCCAACTTGTGATGTGAGTTTGTGGTTAAAGTGATAAGATTGTCTTTGCTTTGGTGACTTCCTTCCCTTTATCCTAATGCTATAGTTGCATATTTGCTATCCTGTTCTGATTCTATCTGTTTGTCTCCCTACTGTGTGTTTTGTGACCCTTTCTCCCTTTTTTTCTTTTTTCAGGTATGAGGGCCTTCTTGAGGATTTCTTGGTGGGGGACGGGTCTTGTGGCTACAAAGTCCCTTAGCTTTTGTTTGTCTGGAAAAGATTAAATTTCTCCCTCATATCTAAAGGATATTTTTGCTGGACAGAGTATTCTTGGCTGAAGATCTTTATCCTTTAAAGTTTTGAATATGTCATTCCAGTCTCTCCTAGCTTGTAAGGTTTCTGTAGAGAAATCTGCTGAAAGTCTGATAGGGGTTCCTTTGTAGGTTATTTTCTTCTGCCTTGCTGCCCTGGGGATTCTTTCTTTGTCATTCATTTTTGCCATTTTTACTACTATATGCTTTGCAGTGGGTCTTTTTACATTGACAAACCTAGGAGATCTGAAAGCTTCCTCCACACATTTCTCTCTCAATCTCTAGGTTTGGGGAGTTCTCTGCTATTGTTTCTTTGAGCATGCTTTCTGCTCCATTTTCCTTTTCCACACCCTCAGGAATACCAATGATTCTTAAGTTGCTTTTTCTCCTTTAGTCAGCTGTTTCTCGGAGTTTTTCTTCAGTTTTTTTTTGCTCTTCGTTCTCTTCCTTCCTCTGTCTGGAGCCATTCAGCCTGTCTATCTTCAATTATGCTAATTTGCTCCTCTGTGGTGTCAACACGAGCATTCCGGGAATCCATATTGTGTTTTATCTGATCCATTGTATTTTTCATCTCTAGTATTTCTGATGGATTCTTCTTTATAGTTTCAATCTCTTTTGTGAAGTAACTCCAGAACTCGTTCACTTGTTTCTCTATATTTCCCTTTACGTCATTGAGTTTTTTGATGATAGCTATTCTGAATTCATTGTCACTTAGTTTACCTATTTTCAAGTCCTCAGGACATACTTCTGTGTTTTTATTGTTTTCCTTCTGGTCTGGAGCTTTTATAAATTGCTGGATGGTAGAGGAGCGGTTTTTGCGCATAATACTATTCATTTGCAGTCACTGCCTGTTCCCACTAGATGGGGGTTGAGAGCAGCGCATTCTGAGCCCTCCACCTTCAGCCGCGATGGCAGTGCACAGCGTGGGTTGGGGGAGGAGGGGCACTTCCTTGTGCGCAGACCTGGATTCCCATCAGATCTCGCTCTCTGCTTTCAGCTTTCGCTCTCTGGTTTCCTGGGGCCTTGGCTTGATGGGGTTCCCCCACGCGAAAGCTTTCTCCTGTTAGAGAGTTTCCGCTGCATGGGTCTGTGGGAGTCCTGGATGATCCCCTGGACGTGCGGCCCCTCCCCTGCCCCTTCTCTCACCTGCGGCAGCCATCCAGTCTCTAGGGGAGGGAGCGAAGTTCTCTCTTACCCCTTCCAGCTCCTCTGAGGGGGGCTCCAGCCTCTCTGCCATCCATTGTTTGGCTGCTGTGGGTCTCTGACGATTTCTGTGCTATTAGGATTTTTGTTGGAATGTGGTTGCTCCTTTTGGTTATAATTTGGAGGAGAGAGAATCCCAGGCAAGCTCACTCTGGCATGACGCTTACGTCCTAATCCTAGAATCTCATTTTAAAATGATATTTGACCATGACTTCTGAAGTAGTTTCCTATTTGGTATTTAGTGAGAAGTAAGTACATTAGTTACAAACAATTAGGACATATAACACTGGTATTTTTATATTTTCTTTTGTGTATTTGGCCTGTCAGTTTATAGCGTTGTGTGTTACTTGAATGCTCTGAGAAATCATGCTAGAAAACTTACTCATGTTATAAATAATTCCTTTTATCTTGCATGACTTTACTCGTATACTAGTTCATGAAGGTCTTTTGCTTTCTTTTGAGCTAACAGTATGCTTCCATTTCTGTGATTGCTTATAGAAACTGACCATTTCCATTCATACCCTTTTTTTTTTTTTTTTTTTGAGGTAGATTAGCCCCGGGCTAACATCTGCTGCCAATCCTCCTCATTTTGCTGAGGAAGACTGGCCCTGAGCTAACATCTGTGCCCATCTTCCTCTACTTTATATGTGGGACACCTACCACAGCATGACTTGCCAAGTGGTGCCATGTCCACACCTGGGATCTGAACCAGCGAACCCTGGGCTGCCAAAGTGGAATGTGAGCATTAACTGCTGTGCCAGCGGACTGGCCCCTCCATTCATACTTTTAAGTGATCTCTTTATAAGCAAATTTAAAATTGAATATCTTCTTTACAAAGGTGAGTTACTGATTTTGAATCTTTGGATTCTTCCCAGATTGCAGATTATTACTATGAAGAAAGAACCTGTATCCTTCGTTGTGTCTTACACCTTCTCACTTACTTCCAAGATGAAAGACACCCCTATAGGGTAAGCCCATTTCGTCATGTTGGTTCTCTTTACCCTATAAAATTCAACTCTTGTTAATAATTTTATATTATTCATATTCGTTTTCATTTGAATATTTACCTTTTACTATAGGCATAAGTTGCTCTGCTTTGGATTTTCTTTTCAGGTTGAGTATGCAGACTGTGTTGATAAATTGGAGAAGGAGCTAGTTACAAAATACAGACAGCAGTTTGAAGAGCTTTATAAAACTGAAGCACCAACGTGGGAGACACATGGAAACCTCATGGTATGTGGTTAGTGGGGCCTCCTATAAGTCTTAGGAGGATTGTATACTCCTCCCCATTGAGCTCCAAGCAAATTATTTATTCATTTATCAACTTAAAACACTTATAGATTATCGTTCTTCAGAGAAGTTTAAACATGTTATATGGACCAAAACGTTGATGACTTCAACTAATGGTACTTACTTTTGGACCTTTTCCCTTGTCTTTGTCTCTCCAGTTACCTAAAGTATTCTGTTAGTGGTTAAATGGTTAAGTCTAAAAGCGAGATTTCATTTTCTTTATTATCGTTATCAAGTGTGTGACACTAGTTTGATTATTTTATGTTAAATCTTAAACCACTCTACATTTATAGTTTGGAATATGACCTTTTTTGTTTTGAGAATAATACGTTTATTAAAACAATTCAACGAAAACACAGACAGTAGCTATTTAAAATATTTAGTAGAAGAGCCCATTTACAGTATCAACGAAAGCATAAATTCCTCAGGAATAAGCTTACAACAGTGAAAATCTAAATGAAGGGGACTTTAAAATGCTGTCAAGGGTGTATCAAAGAAGTTGTAACCAAATAGAAAGACATGCTACATTTTGAATAAACAGTCGGCTCTGTGAAAGTGTTAGTACTTCCTATATTAACTTGTAAGCTTAGTGCCGTCCCAGAAAAAATACTAACAAGTGTTTGTCTTGCCTTTTATTTTAGAACTGGACAGACTGATTCTAAAGTTCACCTGATGGGGCTGGCTTGGTAGCCGAGTGGTTAAGTTCTTGCACTCTGCTTGGGCGGCCCAGGGTTTCGCCGGTTTGGATCCTGGGCTTTGACATGGCACTGCTCATCAGGCCATGCTGAGGTGACGTCCTACATGTCACAACTAGACAGACTCACAACTAGAATACACAACTATGTATTGGGGGACTTTGGGGAGAAGAAGGAAAAAAATAAATTAAAAATAAAATTCTTGTGAAAAATAAGAATAGCCAGGAAATTTTTGAAAAAGGAAAATAATGAAGGAAAATTAGCCTTATTAGATAATAAGACTACAATAATTTTAAGCATGGTATTGGCACTTGAATAAATAGATCGACGAATAGAGCGTAGTAGGAAGTCTACCTATAGACCCAAATACTGATAGAGAATTAGTGTATACTAAAGGTGGCATTTCAGATCAGTGCGGAAATGTTGGATTATTCAATAAATGCTGTTAGAACCATTGGGTAGCCATCTGGAGAAAAATTGAACTGTATCTATTTCATACCTTCTACCAAAAGAAAATCAGATAGATCAATGATTTAAATTAAAAAGAAATTCAACTATAAAAGTACTAGAAGAAAACAGATTTTTTTTGTATGTGTGAGGACGATTGTCCCTGAGCTAACACCTGTGCCAGTTTTCCTCTATTTTGTGTGTAGAACACCACAGCATGGCCTGGTGAGTGGTGTGTAGGTCTGCACCTGGGATCCAAACCTGCAAACCCCAGGCCACCAAAGTGGAGCATGCAAACTTAACCACCACGCCACTGGGCCAGACCACAGGTGGTTTTGTTTTTATCTTTTGAAGTGTAGAAGACTTTTTATTTTATTTTATCTTTTGAGGAAGCTTAGCTCTGAGCTAACATCTGCTGCCAATCCTCCTCTTTTTTGCTGAGGAAGACTGGCTCTGAGCTAACATCCATGCCCATCCTCCTCTACTTTTTATATGTGGGACGCCTACCACAGCATGGCTTGCCAAGGGGTGCCATATCCGCATCCAGGATCTGAACTGGTGAACCCTGGGCTGCCAAAGCGGTATGTGCAAACTTAACTGCTGCGCCACTGGGCCAGCCGCTAGAAGACTTTTTAAAGTAAAAGTCAGAAGCCATAAAAAAAAAAAAGACAAACACAGTAACATCAAATCAAAAACTTTTTCAAGGCAGAAACCAAAAATAGCACTATAAAATTGTCAAAAGATTCACATTACAAAGGATGTTTAAAATAGAAAGAACTCCTATAAATCACTAAGTAAAACCAAATTGAAAAATAGGCAAACCAATGAACATGTTCACATGACAACACTCTTGTCTAAGGGATGAGATAATGGGTTCTCACTCATATTTCACTGTATACATTGGTATGTTTTTAGTGGAAAACATTATCACAGGATCTAAAAATTGAAAAGCACGTATTTCTTAACCTAGCAGTTCCACTTTAAGTTTATCCTATGAATACATTCACACTTCTGTGAAATGACTTGTGTAAATGACAAATCTGTAGTACCTCCTCCCCCTGGCTTTATTCAGGTATAATTTCCATCCAATAAAATTTACTCATTTTAAGTATACAGTTTGAATTTTGGCAATTGTATATAGTTACATGCAGTAGCCACTTGTATGATCAATATATAGAACATTTTGTCTCCCCAGAAAGTTTGCAATCAATCTGTGACCTCTGGCCCCAAACAACCACTAATCTGCTTTCTGTCACTATATTTTTTTTAAATTATGATTTTGTTTATTATGGTAAAATATACATAACTTGAAATTTATCATTTTAACCATTTGTAAGTGTAACTGTCACTATATCTGCCTTTTCTAGAATTTTATATAAATGGAACCATACAATAGGTAGTTTTTCTGTTTAGCTTCTCTCACTTAGCTTAATGTTTTTGAGATTTGTCCATATTGTACTTCATTCCTATTTATGGTTGAATAATATTCCATTATTTGGATATACACGCTTTGTCTATCCATTGATTAGTTGGTGGACATTTTGGTTGTTTCTGTTTTTGGCTGTTATGAGTAATGTGGTGGATCTTTGTGTGGACATAGGTTTTCATTTCTCTTGGATGAATAAATACCTGAGAGTTGGATTATTGGGTCATATTATAAGCATATATTTTTATCTGTATAAGGCACTGACAAACTGTTTTCTGTAGTGGCTGTACCATTTTCCATTCCTACCAGAATGCATGAGAATTCTTTTTGGTCCATATCCTCACCAATACTTAGTGTGGTCACCGTTTTTAATTTTAGACATTCTAATAGGTGTTTAGTGGTATCTCATTGTAGTTTTAATTTGTGTTTCCTTGATGACTAGTGATGTTGAGCATCTTTTCACATGCTTATTTGCTTATATCTTTTTTGGTGAAGTGTTTATTCAAATCTGGTCCATTGTTTTTATTGGGATGTTTGTCTTATTATTGAATTTTAAGAGTTCTCTATTTATTGTGGAGACAAGCCGTTTGACAGACAGATGTTTTACAATTATTTTTTCCCACTTCATGGCTTGTTTTTTCTCACCTTAATGTGTCTAAGAGCAAAAATTTTAAATTTTGATAAAATCTGTTTTATCAGCTTTTTTCTATTATGATTCTTGCCTTTTGGCCCTTGTTTAAGAAATCTTTGCCTAACCTAATGCCACAAAGATTTTGTTTTCTTCTAGAAGTTTTATAGTTTTAGCTCTTATATTTACGTCAGTAATTTTTAGTTATTTTTTGTGTATGGTGTGAGGTAAGGGACAAGATTCATTTCCTTCACATCTAGAGAGCTTCTTCCAGTACCATTTATTAAAAAGACTGTCTTTTCCCATTGACTTATCTTGGCATTTTTGTAAAAAAATCAGTTGATCATGTAAGTGTGAGTCCATCTCTGGTCTGTTGAACTCTACATCTGTCTTTATGCCAATATCACACTGTCTTAAGTACTGTAGCTTTATAGTAAACC
This sequence comes from Equus quagga, assembly GCF_021613505.1. Classification (NCBI taxonomy): domain Eukaryota; kingdom Metazoa; phylum Chordata; class Mammalia; order Perissodactyla; family Equidae; genus Equus; species Equus quagga. Next base: position 89,769,036 of record NC_060267.1, read on the forward strand.
TTGAAATCAGGTAGCGTAAGTCTTTCAATCTTGTTTTCTTTTTCAAAATGTTTTGGCTACTCTAGGTTTTTTGCTTTTCCATATCTACTTCAGAATAAGCTTGTCTCTTTCTTCCAAAAAAAAGGGAAGCTTGCTAGGATTTTGGTTAGAATTTTATCAAATTTGTAGGTCAATTTGGAGAGAGTTGACATCTTAATAATGTTAATGAGTCTTCCAATCCGTGAACCTAGTATATCCCTTCATTTATGTACATCTTTAATTTCTCTAAATGGGGTTTCAGTGTTTTCAGTATTCAAGTATTATCCATCTTTTGCTAATTATTCTTAAATATTTATTTTACTTCTTTGGATGCTATTGTAAATGTTGTCTGAAAATTTCTTTCCAGTTGTTCATTGTTAGTATTTAGAAATACAGTTTATTTTTGTACATCACTCTTGTATGTTGTGATGTTGCTAAATTCACTTATTCTAGTAGTTTTTTCTAATATACGTGATCATGTCATCTGTAAAAAGGACACTTTGACTTCTTTTCAAATCTGTATGTTTTTTATTGTGTTTTCTTGCCTTATTGTCTGATTGGGACCTCCAGTACAATATTGAATAGAAGTGGTAAGAGAGCCAACGTTTTTACCTACCTTGTTTCTGATCTTGGGTAGAAAGCATTTAGTCTTTTACCATTGAGTATGCTGTCAGTTGTAAATTATTTTTGAAGCTGTCCTTTATCATAGTGAGGAAATTGCATTCTATTCTCAATTTTCTGAGGGTTCTTCATTTTTATTAGAATGAGTGTTAAATTCTGTTCATTTTCTTTTGTGTCTGTTGAAATCATCTTAGGTTTTTCTCTTTTACTTTACATAGTGAATTACATTGAGTTTTTAGATGTCAAACTAATCTTGAATTCCTGGTGTAAATTCTAGTTTGTCATGATATATTTTGGTTTTTATATATTGTTGGATTTGACTTGCTAAATTGTTTTTTTGTGTGTGTATGAGGAAGCTTGGCCCTGAGCTAACATCTGTGCCAGTCTTCCTTTTCTTTGTTGTTGTTAGTTAGGAAAACGTTATTGCTCATACAGTTTGCAAACTGGGGAAATGTGGCCTTCACAGCAAAGCAAAAGTATGCTCCCAGAGAACAAAGAAAGTGGCTCTTTTAAAGAAAAAGTTTCTACCCAGGTTCCCACTCAGGTCTGCTTATGCAAGTGAGAGCTGCAACCCTGCTTAGTCCTGATTGGTTGGTGCAGGTCACAGTTTTACTTTTTAAGATTGGCACCTGAGCTAACATCTGTTGCCAGTCTTTCTTTCTTCTTCTTCTACTCCCCAAAACCCCCCAGTACATAGTTGTATATTCTGGTTATAGGTCCTTCTGGTTGTGCTTTGTGGGACGCTGCCTCAGCATGGCTTGATGAGCTGTGCCATGTGTGCACCTGGGACCTGAACCAGTGAAACCCTGGGCCGCCAAAGCAGAACACATGAACTTAACCACTCTGCCATGGGGCCGGCCCCAGGTCACAGTTTTATTGGTTGGGTCCAGGTGGCTGTTAGGAGTTTTGTAAAATCAGGAATTTTGGCAGAGTCAAAGCTTAAGCGTGCATTCTGTGGTGTTTTTTGAGAACAGAGTATGTGACTGCATCCCAGTCTGTCGTGGCCACTTGTTTTTTTGCCTTGTTTTGTTTTTGTTCTTGCAATTTTGTTTTTTGTCTTTATTTTGCAGGGTAAGATTTGCCCTAAGCAAAGTTTTCTCTTATCCTGTTCCACTTCCTCTGAGGGGGGCTCCAGCCTCTCCACCCTCTGTCATATGGCTGTGTGGGTCTCTCAGGCGTGTTTTGGGTTGTATTTGGATGTCCTCTGTTGGAGTATGAATGTCTTTTTCATTGTATGGTGGAGGGGAGAGATTATTGGGGAAGCTCACTCTGCCATGATGCTGACATCACTCCCAGTTTTCCTCTATTTTATGTGGGATGCTGTCACAGCCTGGCCTGATGAATAGTGCTAGGTTTGCACCTGGGATCCAAACCCACAAACCCCAGGTGGCCGAAGTGGAGCGTGTGAACATAACCCCTAAGCCACTGGGCCGGCCCCATTGCTAAGATTTTGTTAAGGAATTTTGTCCCTAGGTTCATAAGGGGTGTTGGTCTGTAGTTTTCTTGTGATGTCTTTGTCTGGTTTTGTTATTAGGGTAATATTGGCCTCATAAAATAAGTTGGGAAATGTTCCTTCTTCCTCTGTTTTCAGAAAGAATTTGTGTAGTATTGGTATTATTTCTTCCTTAAATATGTGGTAGAATTTACCAGTGAAGCCATCTCAGCCTACAGTTTTCTTTGTGGGAAAGTTTTTAATTCTGAATTCACTTTTCTATAATTGATACAGACTTACTCAACTTTCTTGTTTCTTTCTTGTGTCAGTTTTGGTAATTTGTGTCTTTCAAGGAATTTGTCCATTTCATCTAAGTAGTCAAATTTATTTGCATAAAGCTGTTAATCTTATTATCCTTTTACTCTCTGTAGGATCTATAGTGATGTCTCCTGATTCATTTCTGATAAGGGTAGTTTTTGTCTTTCGTTTTCTCTCTTGTTTGTCATTTTATATTTCACTGATTTCTGCTCTTCAGTATTTATTTCTATTTACTTACTTTGGATTTAATTTCCTCTTTTTCTATTTTTTTTAAAGTAGAAACTTAGATAACAGATTTTAGTTCTTTTCTAATAAATAGCCATAAATGTTGCTTTAAGCATTGCTTTTAGCTGTATCCCACAAATTTTGATATGTCATATTTTCATTAGCATTCAGTTCAAAATAGTTTCTAATTTCCCTTGTAATTTTCTTTGACCCTTGTATTATTTAGAAGTGTGCTTAATTTCCAAACATTGGATATTTTCTTAGATATCTTATTAGTATTGATATTTTTTCCTACGTTTTTCTCCCCAAATCCCCCGAGTACATAGTTGTATATTTTAGTTGTAGGTCCTTCTAGTTGTGGCATGTGGGACCCCGCCTCAGCATGGCCTGATGAGTGGTGCCATGCCTGCACCCAGGATCCAAACCAGTAAAACCCTGGGCTGCCGAAGCAGAGCGCACAAACTTAACCACTCGGCCACAGGGCTGGCCCCATTATTGATTTTTCTTTTCTTTAAGATTTTATTTTTTCCTTTTTGTCCCCAAAGCCCCCCGGTACATAGTTGTATATTCTTCGTTGTGGGTCCTTCTAGTTGTGGCATGTGGGATGCTGCGTCAGCGTGGTTTGATGAGCAGTGCCATGTCCACACCCAGGATTCGAACCAATGAAACACTGGGCCACCTGCAGCGGAGTGCACAAACTTAACCACTTGGCCACGGGGCCAGCCCCCATTATTGATTTTTAATTTGACTTCATTATGATCAAAGAACACATTCTGTATCGTTTTAGTCTTTTAAAATTTATTGTCCCATGATTTATGGCCCATGATATGATCTGTCTTGGTGAATGTACTATGTACACGTGGAAAGAATGTGTATTTGGCAGGAGTTGGGTTTGGTGCTGTATAAATATCAGTCAGGTCAAGATTGTTTAGATCTTCTACGTCTTTGCTAATGTTTTTGTCTAGTTATTCTGTCAGTTGTGTAAGATTGATTTTAATAGCAAAAGATTGGTAATAACCTATATGCCCATCCATGTGTGTTGGTTAAAATAAATTATGGCATTTCCATGCAGTGGAATACTATGCAACGTAAAAAACATTGAGAGGACTGGTTGATAGATTACTATGCAGCTCTGAAAAAGAATGAAAAATAAGGAAGTTCTTAATATACTGTTAAAGAAATAATCTTTATGATATGTTGTTAAGTAAGATGCAGTATAGTTTGTGTAATATGTTATTTGGTTTAGGGATGAATAGACAGGCAGACTATTGAATGAATGAATGAAGGAATGAATATGCATGGTAAACCTCTAACCTTGGTTGCCTCTGGAGAAAGGTTTGGAGGCATGGGCAATAGGAATTGTAGGGAGGGAGACATTTTTTTTGCTTTATTCTTATATGTGTATTACCTAATAAAAGTAACTTAAAAATGTTAAATATGGTTTTAAATCTGCCTTATTTTCTTTATTTTTTTCCATTGGTTGTGCAGACTGAGCGCCAAGTGTCTCGCTGGTTTGTTCAGTGTCTTCGGGAACAGTCCATGCTGCTAGAAATCATTTTCCTTTATTATGCATACTTTGAGATGGCGCCTAGTGACTTATTGGTATTAACCAAGATGTTTAAAGAGCAAGGATTTGGTAGTAGGCAGACCAACAGGCACCTGGTGGATGAGACCATGGATCCTTTTGTGGACCGGATTGGGTAAGTCTGAATGAATTGAGGCCATAGAACTTGTACAATGTTTAGAGCATTGATATTATAGTAGTCCTGTGACTACTGTGACTGGGAGGCAAGTGGGGGTAGGTGTACTTTTCCCTTAATGAGTGGGTAAATAGATGGGTGTACCACCATGTTCCAAGTCATAGGGGGAGTAAAGACTGGGATTGAGAGGGACATAGTCTCTCAAAATAAATATTGCGTTCTATTCTTTTACTTACTGTCTTCATCTAAGAGATTCATCCATTCATTCAACAAAAAATTTGTTGTGCAACTGTTGTAGGCCAGGCACCACGCAAATGCGAAGACGACAGTGATAAACAAGGCAGATGTGTTCCCTGCCCTCTTTGAGGTGTCATAGTCTATGGACTTTGAGTTTTATGGCAATGGGTATATCCACATTTTAAGGCCTGTTCTCTCTGTGAACAAAGATACACACTTGAGCAGTGAGGCAGTTTATCTGGGTCAGATGTCATTGGTGGCTTTAGAAACCTCCAGATCTGCCCTCTGGTAGGCACAAGTGACGTATGACTGCTGAGCACATCAAATGTGACTGGTCAAGCTGAGATGTGCTGGAAGTGTAAAATACATACTGGATTTAGAAAAGTTAGTGTGAAAAAAGAATGTAAAACAACTCATTAATGGTTTTTTTTGTATTGTAGTGTCCTACATTTCACCTTATTCTCCAATGAGGGTCAGAGTAGCATTTATGACAACGTGATGCTATATTTCTTTCCAGCTACTTCAGTGCCCTTATCCTGGTGGAGGGCATGGATATTGAATCCTTGCATAAGTGTGCTCTGGATGACAGGAGAGAGCTGCACCAGTTGGCCCAGGACGGGCTTATTTGTCAGGTGAACTTGGAACAGCCTCTTTTCTTTTTGCAGACAGCTTACAGTTTTAGTATGTTTTTTAATCACTCAACTATACTGCTGCATAAAACGTTCTTTGTTGTGGAACTTGAGGTTCTACATTGTTAAGAAGTTAACTGGACTGGGAAGAAATCTCGGATTTGTCAGTTAGCTGCCCAGGAGTGATAGTTGAATCTGTGAGAATGAGTGGAGTCACTTGGGGAGATGCTATAAGGACAAATAGGCCCAAGGACAGAACCTTGGGGGTTATGTGCATTTATGGATCCTGTACAAGAAGAAGAAAGGAGAAGAACATTGAGATGGGATGGTTAGAAAGATAGAAAATGAGGAGAGATCACAGAAAGTACGAGAAGGATCAGGGGAAATTTTCTAAAAAGTCTCCATTGAACATGTATTTTAAAATCTTAGGGGCCAGCCCCATGGCTGAGTGGTTAAGTTTGTGCGCTCTGCTGCAGTGGCCCAGGGTTTTGCTGGTTTGAATCCTGGGCATTGGACATGGCACCGCTCATCAGGCCATGCTGAGGCAGTGTCCCACATGCCACAACTAGAAGGACCCACAACTAAGAATATACAACTATGTACCAGGGGGTTTGGGGAGAAAAAGGGGAAAAAAATCTTTAAAATCTTAGATTAGGAATACTTAAAATCAGAAGAAAACAATTGTGGGTAAGGGAAGAGTAATTGAGGGATTTATTAGTGAGATGGCTAGGGATTTGGGAAGAGTAAAATATCAGAATGGGAGAGTGGGCTACCATGGATGAATGGAAGATTTATCAAGCACGATGAAGGAGCCTATGGAAGGGTCTTGACCCTTTCTGTTCAGTGACACAGACGTTGTTTTCTCTTTTCATTAGGATATGGACCGTTTGATGTTGACCTTTGGGGACATTCCACATCATGCCCCAGTGCTTTTGGCTTGGGCTCTCCTCCGTCACACCCTGAGTCCAGATGAGACAAGCAGTGTTGTCCGGAAGATAGGTGGCACAGCCATCCAGCTGAATGTATTTCAGTACTTGACCCGACTACTCCGCTCACTAGCCAGTGGAGGGAATGATGTAAGGCTCAAGCTGTTGGTGTTTGAGCATGAGAATGACAAAGAGCAGTGCAAAGCTCATTAATGAATCATGGGAATAGTAATTGTAATAGTGACGTGAATAATGATGATAATGTTGTAACTAACCGCTATAGAGCATTTACTATGACCAGACACTGTGCTCAGTGCTTCTGTACATTATCTTATTTCATCCCTACAACACTTCTTTACACTAGGGATTATCATCCTGTTTTACACATTAGGAAATTGAGGGAGACGTAATTTCCCCATAGGAGTAATAATTGCAATTAGTGGTGGATACGGTTTGAACCCTCTTTGCCAGTGTAGTGTACTGTGTCAGTATAGTTTATCTCCTGAAAGATAGTTTTGGAGATGTTGACTGGAGAAATCTTTTTGGGGGGCTTACTCATTCAACTAGAACAGGATGAATTAGAAATTCTCTTGAGTCTTGTGTTGGGGCTTAATTTGAGTGGCACAGTTTAGTCAGCTTGTTTTGACATGCTGAAATGAAACCTCAGCCGACAGGCCCCACTTTTTGGCACTGGGTGATTTATCCTGGTTACAGTTCAGGCAGCTGTGTCATTCTTATCAGCACAGAGACTCTTTATCTTTTCTCTAGGCTGGATGTGGTTTTCTTCCCCACAAAAACTGATCATTTTGAAAAGAGTTCCCTTTTGATTTTATTCTTGACTGTGTTGTAATATTTGTGGTTCCTGATTTCTCTTTCTCCCTTTGTCTTCCTGATGCTGGGACTAAATTAGGAAAATTATGAATCCTCGGATTCTCTTCCTGTTTGTTTACAGAGACTATATTAATGTGATAGGCATGTGCTGAATCTGGGGAAGAATTTGTTATTCAGAATTATTAGTGATTCCTTTGCTGTTACAGTGTACAACCAGCACTGCGTGCATGTGTGTCTATGGACTCCTTTCTTTCGTTCTGACCTCGCTGGAGCTGCACACGCTGGGCAATCAGCAGGTCAGTATCTGGCTTTCATGGAGCTGTCTATACTCCCCAGCTTTGTAGTCATAGCCATAAGATACCCTTTTAGAGCTGATGTAACACACACCCATATACCCGAGATGTACTTTGTTTATTGCTGTTTGTTTTCATTTATTGTATTATATACATGATACGTATTAATAATAGAAAAATCAGAAAGTGCCAATAGCAAGAAAAAAAGTGTAATCCCACCACACAGGGTAACCTCTGTTAACATTTTGATGTGTTTCCTTCCGAACATTTTCGGCATATATATATACATAATAATATGATAATTCTTCTCTAGAAATGAAATCACCCGTATATACTGTTTTGTAACCTCATTTTTTTTTTTAGCTTAACTCCACCTTTTTTATTTATTTATTTTTAAAGATTTTATTTTTTTCCTTTTTCTCCCCAAAGCCCCCCGGTACATAGTTGTATATTCTTCGTTGTGGGTCCTCTAGTGTGGCATGTGGGACGCTGCCTCAGCGTGGTTTTATGAGCAGTGCCATGTCTGCGCCCAGAATTCGAACCAACGAAACACTGGGCCGCCTGCAGCAGAGTGTGCGAACTTAACCACTCGGGTATGGGGCCAGCCCCTAACCTCATTTTTTTTACTCTGTAGTGCATCTATCCAAATGTCCGTGGGTGCTAGTATCTTCTGCAATAGGTTTTGTTTTTTTTTGAGGAAGATTAGCTCTGAGCTAACATCTGCCACCAATCCTTTTTTTGCTGAGGAAGATTGGCCCTGAGCTAACACCTATGCCCATCTTCCTCTATTTTATATGTGGGATGCCTGCCACAGCATGGCTTGATAAGTGGTGCGTAGGTCCGTACCCGGGATCTGAAGGGCGAACCCCTGGCTGCCAAAGCAGAGTGCGCGAAGTTAACCGCTATGCCACCATGCTGGCCCCTGCAATATTTTTTTTTTTTGAGGAAGATTAGCCCTGAGCTAACATCTGCTGCCAATCCTCCTCTGTTTTGCTGAGGAAGACTGGCCCTGAGCTAATATCCACGCCCATCTTCCTCTCCTTTATATGTGGAATGCCTGCCCCAGCGTGGCTTGCCAAACAGTGCCATGTCTGCACCCGGGATCCGAACCAGTGAACCCTGGGCCGCAGAGGTGGAACGTGTGAACTTAACCGCTGCACCACCAGGCTGGCCCGCAGTATTTTTTAAAAATGAAACATTTCAAGCTGATACCAAAGTAGACAAAATTTTATAATGAGCCTTTATGATCCCATCACTAGCTTCCAAATTATCAACTCACAGCTGATCTTTCTCATTTCTGCCCCTGCCCTCCTTGATTATTTTGAAGCAAATCCCAGACATTGTTTAGTTTCATCTGTGAATATTTTACTAAAACTTCACAACCATTATCACATCTAAAAATACGTTATCTGCAAATATCAAGTCAAGGTTCAAATTTCTAATTATCTATAAATGTCATAAGTTTGTTATAATTTTGTTTGTTTGGATCAGGATCTAAATAAGGTCCACACATTATTTGTTGGTTAAGTCTGTTGGGTTTCTTTTAGTTTATAACTATGCTGTGCACTATGGTAGCCATGAGCCACATCATTGTTTGGATCCATTAGTTCCTTAGGGGTTACAAAATGGCACTATTCTAATTCTATCTTTCCTCTTTTGTTTATTGGTTGGAACATTGCTATAAAAAATTATGTTTCACGATATATACAAATATCAAATCATTATGTTGTACACCTAAAAATAGTATATATCAGATATACCTCAACTGAAAAAAAAAAAAGGAAATTTGCTCTCATTAACTATCTGATACTCTGGTGTAGAGTACTACATGCTTCTTTTCTATGTTTACCAGTTTTCCCTAGCATCCTCCAAAGGTGACTAACAAGATTTTTTATTTTTACAGATCATTGTGAACTCATGGATTTAAACATACTAGCTGTGTTTTAATCCATTTTAGTTATTATTTTTATGCTCAGATTGCCCCATCTTTGGCCAGTAAGAGCGTTTTCAGATTAGCTTCTGAATCTGTTTCACACTACCCTTATGTATTTTGATAGCTCTCTTGCTTTCTGGGATGCCAAACTATTGCAGGATTACCTTGTAAGATTCTTGCCCCAGACCTGGAATCTGCCATTTCTCCAAGGAACCCTGGTTCCATTTAGTGGGAAATGATATTTGAGGAATTCTTTATAACTAAGTCATTGTATTCATTTTTAATGATTAGTGACTTGTTTTGGAAATTGAAGAAATTGAGGAAGTTGATAAAAATGAAAATTTCTTTTCATTGGAGAGAAAAGAAATTGGTGTTAATTGAAAGACTCGATTTCCAAAGCTCTAGAGGCATAGAACAAGCGTTGCATCCTTTGCCAAAATTCTGGTCACATTTGGACCCTACTATACACCTGGGGGATTGGTATTAACATATTGGGGTTGCAAGAGTCCTAGTACTTGGGTTTTTTAAAAAAAATCATTCCATAAGCCATTATTAGATTCCCATTGTGTGCCAAGCTCTGTGTTAGGTGCTGAGGATAAAAAAGTAAAAAGGCCTTATTCTTGCCCCCAGGAGAATAGTTTAGCTGAGCCTAGAAATACTTCATGTTTACATGGCATTTTAAAATTTACAGTCCACTTCCCCATATGTTATCTCATTTAATCTTTACAAAGTGGGTAATGTCACCATTTTACAGATAAAGAGTTTGAAGTTCAGAGAGGTTAATTTGTGTAACATTGTACAATAGATATAGCATACACCCTTGACAGGGTGTAATCTTACTTTTTAAACCCAGAGGGTTTTTAAATTTTTCTTTCTTTTTTTTTTGCTGAGGAAAATTTGCACTGAGCTAACATCTTCTGCCAGTCTTCCTCTTTTTGCTTGAGGAAGATTTGCCCTGAGCTAACATCTGTGCCACTCTTCCTCTACTTTTTTGTATGTGGGTTGCCGCCACAGCATGGCCACCGACAAGGAAACCCAGAGTTTTTTCTGACATGCTATATGAAGGTATTATTGGTGTTTTTATTTCAACAGAATACAGTAAAAAAAAGATAGACTCGTTCAACCAGGGAAAATAAGCCATTTTCTTCCTCCTCCCCCAACAGGATGTAATCGACACAGCATGTGAAGTCCTGGCAGACCCTTCTCTTCCAGAACTGTTCTGGGGAACAGTACGTATTTCATAGGGAGTCATGCTATGAGATTCTCTGTAGCAAAAGAATTTATCAAGCACTTACTTTGTGAAAGGTCTTATACTAAGCATTTATGTCTATTTTCTCATTTAATCTTTACAAAAATCTGTGAAATAGATAGTAGTATTATCATCATCATATTGCATATGAGGAAAGGTGATGCTGAGACATGTGAAGTGACTTACCCAAGGTCATACAGCTAGACAGATAGCCAGGATCAGGGTCCATTTCTGTCTGACTTGAGTCTGTAGCCCACATTATTAACCAGCATGTTATCTGTTCTACCTACCAAGTGTTTTTTCCTGTTGGGAGTCCCAGGCACAGGTGTTGCTGTAACTCTTGTAACTCTTGCGCTTACTACTGGGGGATTGTAACTGTGTCTTCTGTCACAGTATTGTAACTGGTTAGAGTAATAATTTGGCTTTGGAGAGAACAGTTTCTCACCAGTACTTAGTCTCAGAGTTGACAACAGCCTTAAGCCTCAACGTCCAGCCGATGAATAAATCTGTTTTCCCTTGCACTGTGGCCTGACTGCTCTGCCCATATATGTTGTTCTCTTTTTTCCTGAGATGCTATCCACTCATAGAGAATCACAGTGTTCCTGGGAGAAGGTAGTATGAAACAATGTTTAGATTGAGGATCTGTTGCTTATGTGTGGTGGCTAAATGCTCACATTTTGTTGGGTGCTTTTCACTAGTGGAAACATGTCATGCAGAGGTGAACATTGTTGTTTTCCTGTAGAGGGGATGGCCAGGAAGAGGTCATGGTGGCAACAGTAGTGTCTTTTCAGGTCCTGAGTAAATCAGTTGTTGATAGTCTTTTTCCGTGGAAGTATGGAAGTCTTAAATTATTAGGGAGGAATAATGTCTGCCTAAAGGAAAGGATTCATTTTAGATTTTCTTAGGATTGCTGCACAATCAGAGATGTGTTAATTCGTGGATAATGTGAAGGTCAGTGACTTCTCCCCTTCTGCCATAGGAGCCAACCTCTGGTCTTGGGATCATTCTGGACAGTGTGTGTGGAATGTTTCCTCATCTCCTCTCCCCACTCCTGCAGTTGCTACGAGCCCTTGTATCAGGGAAGTCTACTGCCAAAAAGGTAAGTTGTTCAGTTAGATGCCTACAGAGAGTGGCAGATATTTTTAGGAATCCTTTTTGCTTTCCACATTGAAATTCCACTGCCATGGCAAGAGTTAGTCTGAAGTTGAATGAAATGCCAAAGATAGTGCCTCAATTTTATAAAATTAAAGTCTTTTTATTAAGTACCTATTGTAGAAACTGTGGGAATAAGACAAAATATTAAATTCCTTAGTATCTAATTGGAAGAGAATAATAGATATGAGAAATAAATAACTAATAAAGCCAGGTGGTATATAGTAACTGTCATTTGAGTAGTAAAGACCATACACTTCAGGAGAGGCAACTCTGGGGTGAGGGGGGCCTTGAGTTGGGTGTTAAAGAATGGTGAAGATTTCGTAGGAGTGCAGAGGCAATTCCAAGAAGAGTCACAGTGGTGGGTTTATAAGAATTTTGAGGGTCAGCACATACACAGTCTGGCTGAAAGAGCAGGAAAGCAGATGTGGGACCCCTTACATGTTCCCTAGGTAAATGTGTGGCTGGGTTTTTTCCCTCATGTTGGCAGGTGTATAGTTTCTTGGATAAGATGTCTTTCTACAATGAACTTTATAAGCACAAGCCCCATGATGTGGTCTCCCATGAAGATGGAACTCTGTGGCGGAGGCAAACACCTAAACTCCTTTATCCTCTTGGTAAGATAAAGAGATCCTGGTTCAGTAGCCTCTTTTCCATGGCCTCTAGACCTCATTGCCGTTTTGATTATTTCATGCAAGGTGCCTTTAAAGCAGTTCCTTCACGTCTCCACTGTGCTTGTTGATAAATTATTAGTTTCTCACTTTTTTACATCATTAGATTGCTTTATTTAAAAAATAATGCATATTCATTGTAACAGGGAGAACAACACAGAGATATATTTTAGAAAGTTAAACTCTCTTCAGACCTGTCTCCATCAGATAATTAATGTTAAGAGTTTGGTGTCCTTTTACACATTTTTGTATACTCTCATAAATGCATTCTGCAAGTTGATCTTATTACATATGGATCTGACTCATTCTTTTTAGTAACTACATAATTATTTTTGATGTTCCATAATTTTTATCTTTCCCCTTCTAAAAGACATTTTGGTTGTGTCAGGTTTTTGCCACTGCAAACAATGCTACATTGGGTACATATAGCCGTATATACTGGTGCTTTTAGTTTTAGTACATAGAATCCTCAAAGTGAGATTGTTGGGAAAAGGATACACACAGTAGAAATTTTAAATACATGTTCACCAACAGGTAAAATAGATAAACAAGATGCGGTATATATGTACAATGGGATATTATTCAGCCTTAAAAAGAAAGAGAATTCTGACACATGCTATAACGTGGGTGAACCTTGAAGACATTATGCTAAGTGAAATAAGATCATCATAAAAGGACAAACACTGTATGATTCCATTCATATGAGGTACTTAGAGTAGTCAGATTTGTAGAGACAGAAAGAAGAATGGTGGTTGATGTGCTGAGGGTTGGGGGAATGGAGAATCATTGGTTAATGGGGACAGAGTTTCAGTTTTGTTTTTTGTTTTTGGTTAGTGGGGAAGATTAGCCCTGAGCTAACATCTGCTGGCGATCCTCCTCTTTTTGCTGAGGAAGACTGGCCCTGAGCTAACATCCGTCCCCATCTTCCTCTACTTTATATGTGGGACGCCTGCCACAGCATGGCTTGGCAAGTGGGGCGTAGGTCCACAGCCAGGATCCGAACTGGCAAACCCTGGGCCGCCGAAGTGGAACATGCAAACCTAAGCGCTATGACACCAGGCCAGCCCCCAGAGTTTCAGTTTTGCAAGATGAAGAAAGTTCTTTGGATGGACCGTGGTGATGGTTGCACACGATGTACTTAATGCCACTAGACTGTGCACTTAAAAATGGTTAAAGTGGTAAATTTTATGTCATGTGTATTTTACCACAATTTTAAAAAGATAAAGAATTAAAAAGTTTGGAATAGATAGTGTCCAATTAAGTTGTAGAAAAAAGTTGTAGCAATTTATTTTCCTACTGGCAATCTGTAAGAGCAGCCCATTAGTACCTGTAAGTCCATGGATATTCCAGGTGCTCAAGGAACAAACCAGAGAAGGAATAGCCTTAGTCTTCGAATCCTGCACCCCACCTACTTACCCAGTGAGCTGGGCACTCACCATCCCATGAGATGGTCTTTTCTGTTATCATCATTTGCATGAAAAGCCACTTTGCATTTAGCTGTTTTTCAGACACATGGAGTGACTCACTTCCCCAAATGACAAGAGAAGTGTTTTTTTTTCTTTTTAGTGGGAAAAGCTGTAGCAATGTTAGACGCCAAGAAGAAACTCTGTATATCTCTGTGTGATTAAATATTGGCGTCTTGTATAGGAGTTACGTCTTCTTCTTATATCCTCAGATATTAGACTGATTTCTCTTCCTACTTTCCTTAGGGGGTCAGACCAACCTTCGCATACCTCAAGGCACTGTGGGCCAAGTAATGCTGGATGACAGGGCTTACCTGGTGCGCTGGGAATACTCCTACAGCAGCTGGACCCTCTTTACCTGTGAGATTGAAATGCTGCTTCATGTTGTTTCCACTGCAGGTGAGGTCACCTTTGGGAGACATCACTAAGGGGAAGAAAAACAGACATGCTTAGAGGATATGGAGGATAGACAGAGAATTTCAAGATAAAATTCAGAACCATCCAGATTGCAATTAGTGTTAACTTGTTTATCTGAGTCTCAGAGAGTGTTCAGTGTTTTCCATGAGGTCATATACAAAATGGCTCTCTTTCTCCTCAGACGTGATTCAGCACTGTCAGCGGGTCAGACCCATCATTGATCTGGTCCATAAGGTCATCAGTACAGATCTGTCCATAGCAGACTGTCTCCTGCCCATCACGTCTCGCATCTACATGCTGCTGCAGCGGTGAGTGTCTGGTCACACCCTCCCTGGGTTAAAGTCCACACACGTTCCTCTATGGGAAGCCCTGGTGTGGTGTCTGTCCCCAGCTGAGAGGGCTTTCCTGTTTTTACATCCCTGCTGAGAGGAGGGCCTTGGGAAGAGAGCATTGGGAAATATTTGTGATGGAACAAACAATATTATTCATTTTACTGAGTATAGTGCGCTGTTCCCCAACCAGGTTAACCACAGTGATCTCCCCGCCTGTGGATGTCATTGCTTCTTGTGTCAATTGCTTGACCATTTTGGCTGCCCGGAACCCTGCAAAGGTGGGACACTAAGTCTTCCTAACAGCCAAACAATGTTGCACTTGGTGTACCTGAAGACACATGGACATTTGACGCTTCTTTTCCCTTCTCAGGTCTGGACTGATCTTCGTCACACAGGCTTTTTACCATTCGTGGCCCACCAGGTCTCCAACATGAGTCAGATGATTAGGTGAGTCAGGTCTTAGGGTGGGGAGAGTGTATTCCCTGGGAGTACCATATCCATTTCAGGTCTAGGCTAGCTTCATTAGTTTTAAGGAAGCCTCTTTGTGCCCATTTACTCTGTCTGCTCCTTGCCTGTTCAGCCCTGTGACCCGAAATAGGAAGAATGAGTGAGGACAAGGCAAAGGAGATGATGGGACTTGAGGCAAGAGGCTGCTCTCCTCTTAGGCCAGCACTGATGGTTCACAGTCTTTAAAGCCTGAGAGAGAGAAAGAGAGGTATTTGTCATCTAGCAGCAGCCGACTTAGGTATGTGGGAGTTAATTTTCCAGCCTAGAGAATCCAGAGGTATCTGGATCCAGAGACTTGGCTTCCTTTTCTTAAGCCACAGTCACTCTGTACTTTTCCTTGTTTCATGGCTACTTGAGCTCGCCTGGTAGACCAGTTATTAATACACGGGCTCTATCTTACTACCTGAGCATTAGCTCCTTGCTCTCTCTTGCTTATAAGACAAGGATGTTTTCCTGATGTTTATTTGATTTTTCACTTTAAACCTCTTGATTTTGTATATCAATAAAACATATTCTTAATGTTTACCTTTGCTGAGCTTTCCTCTTTTATGCTCAAGCCATCTAGACAATAACAAGAATGCTCTGTGATTACAGTTTCCTGAAACCTTGAAATTGCCACATCATATTTTCCCCTCTGCCTCTGTCTTTTCAGTGCAGAGGGAATGAATGCTGGAGGGTACGGAAACCTCTTGATGAATAGTGAACAGCCCCAGGGCGAGTATGGGGTCACTATTGCCTTTCTGCGCTTGATCGCCACTCTTGTCAAGGTAAAATCTGGTCGGATAGAATCATCTGAAATAGTTTCCCTGACCCCTGCTACTGTAATCATCCTGTGTGTAGGCAGAATAGTTGTTCTGAGGTTACGGTGATAACAGTTTCTATGTACTGAGTGTTTACTATGTTCCGGATTCTATGGTAGGTGCTTTGTCTGTGTTATTTAATACTCAGAGGCAGTATGCTGTAATGTTGTGACTGTTAAGCAAGTTTTACCATAGCCCAGGGTAATACATACATATTGTATCACATCCTACTATACACATGCATGTGTGTATGTATCCTCTTGAAGTATAAAACTACAACACTACTCTTACTAAGCAAGATGCACTGTGATATTTTCTAATAACCTAATCTCACAATCCATTAAAGGATCAGAACTCAGTTTGAAAAATTCTGGTGTAGCATGGATTTTGGAGTCAGACAGAATTAGGTGTACATTTCAGGTTGACCACTTACTACCTGCATGACCTTGGGTAAGTATAGAATTTCTCAGAACCTCTGTAAAATAGGAATGATAAAGGATCTCTACTTCATGCAGTCGTTGAGAGGGCCATGCCTGAAAAGCACTCAGCACACTTCCTGCCTGCAGGAATCAATCAATAAATGCTTGAAAAGATAGAAACAGTCCTATATAGGGATAAGGATAGAAATATAGATGTTTTTATATAAATAAAGAATCTCGTTTTTAAGTTAAGGAAATTGATGTTAACAAGTAATATTAGGACAAAGAATTTTGAGTATCAGATCTTTCTGGTATTCTAGTGATGGGGTGGAGGTTAGGACGATGGCTGGTCATCAGGACAGTGAACCTGGCATTCTCCATTATTGACAGTCCTGTATCCTGCATGTTTAAGGTGCCTCCCTTCTGCCCAGATTTAGCCTTCATCCCTCTCTCTTGTAGGTGCCTTTTGTGACGCTGTCACATTGTCTTTTTAGTCCTTTTCTCTATTCTAGAGAAACCCACCTCTTGGACTCAGTTGAACTAGAGTAGAGTGTTTTGATGTTTCTTTTTTTTCCACTGATGGCCAAGGTCTGCCCAGATTCCCTTTGGACCTATGGTTTTGGAGTTAAATCTCTAGGAAGTAAATGACTCTTCCTTAAATGGCATAAGCCCTCACAGCATGGTTTCTTGTAGGGGCAGCTTGGCAGTACCCAGAGCCAAGGGCTGGTGCCCTGTGTCATGTTTGTGCTGAAGGAGATGCTTCCTAGCTACCACAAGTGGCGCTACAACTCACATGGTGTGAGAGAACAGATTGGTAAGGAAAGTGTGGGCCAGGGAGATCTGAGGAATTTCTGGCTCCCTGGAGATCTTTCTCTCCCTTTCTTGGGATAAGGGTCATCACACAATGCCACATCATTCCTGTGTCTTTTCTGGAGTGCAGGTTGCCTGATCCTGGAGCTGATTCATGCAATACTGAACCTGTGCCATGAGACAGACCTGCACAGCAGGTATGAGGGGCGTGATGATTACAGCTTGTACTCTTAATGCTGCCGCTCGCCAGGGGAAGACATGGGCTTCTCTGGGCAAAGCCATTTCATTCTTCCAGAAAACTCACCTTGGGGTGAGCCCAGACCTCAGTACTCTGAGGTTCTGATTTGCTTTCTACTAGACTCTTGATCCTTTCTCCCTGTGGAGAGAAAACACATGAACTGGGTATGAGATTGTATCCCAGAGATTGTACACACACACTCCAATCATTTTTTGTTGTCTTTAGAAAAGTTATGCATGTTCATTGGAAGTCAGTGCAAGATGCCCTTCATAAACCTATTTCCTAAAGATGACTTTTAACAAGTTAGTGTATATTCCTCTAGATTTCGTCCTCTGCTTATGCTAACTGGTCTGTATCTTTATTTCCATGCCACTACATATAGATATGTCTTGTTATAATGGTTCCATGCATTCCATTGTATGGATTAATCATGATGCATTTCAGTAAACGTATCCACTAATTGATGGATATTTAGATCGTTTCTCAGGATAGTCTTTAAGGTCAAGTCTATTTAATAAAGAAAGTGATCAGAGTGCCTTCATCTGGCAAAGAGAGCTGATCTGTATCACTGATGCCCAGTTGGTTAGGTTTGGATAATGCCCTTTCCTTCCAGTAAAAAACTTGGTGGCTCTCTAATAACTCGGAATGTGTCTGTCTTCCAGTCACACCCCCAGCCTGCAGTCTCTCTGCATCTGCAGCCTGGCCTATACAGAAGCAGGACAGACAGTTATTAATATCATGGGCATCGGCGTGGACACCATTGACATGGTGATGGCTGCTCAGCCACGCAGGTAGGGCTCCCTCTCCACCTTCCCCCATTTCTGTCTATTGTGCCTGCACATTGTGAAAACTCTGGTTTAAGATAGCATGTAGTAGCTTTTTTTTAGGACAACCTTGTTCTTCCTAGGACATAGCCTTTATATAACCTAGTCGCTACTGTATAGACTGGCACAGAGCAAAGGGAGTTGATTGCTCCTCCTCTCTCCTAGTTTGGACTGGGGCGTCTAACAGAAGCTGTTGAACTCTGGGATTATTGTTGGAATCTAATTCATGAGAGCACATTTATTGCGAATGAAGTCATGTTGTCTGAATCAACTTTGGTTTCCATTTGGCACCCTAGTGATGGGGCAGAGGGCCAGGGGCAGGGCCAGCTGCTGATCAAGACAGTGAAACTGGCATTCTCCGTTACCAACAATGTTATTCGGCTGAAACCTCCTTCTAATGTGGTATCCCCTCTGGAACAGGCTCTCACACAACATGGTATGTATTTTTCTTCCAATCAGTAACATTTCTGCCCATAAGTACATACTTCAGGCTGTGCTTTTGGAGGTCAACAGTATTTTCTGATTAACTCCTTGAGGAAATTCAGGAATGATCACCAGCTCTCATCCTGGACTTAGAAATAAGAGGAGTGGATCATACTTCATTTCTGCCTCCTATTGATGACAGAATAGTAGTTAAGAACCACATGTTCAAAGTCAGACTGTCTTGGTTCAAATTTTGACTCCAACCAGCTGTGTGACCTTGGACACATTATTAAACAACTCATTTAATCTCTTTGGGACCCAGTTTCCTCATTTTCAAGTAGGTGTTTGGATTATGTCTAAGACCTATCCTAGCTGTATCATTTTGTGATTTTTATGATTTTTGCCATGCTTCAGTGTGATATCTTTTTCTAACTTATTTATTAAAAGATTATCTATTTTCTTTGAAGTGTATCTTTTTCTGCTTTTTTTTTAAGATTGGCACCTGAGCTAACATCTGTTGCCAATCTTCTTTTTTTTTCTTCTTCTCCTCCTCCCCAAAGCCCCCCAGTACATAGTTGTATATTCTAGTTGTAGGTCCTTCTAGTGTGGCATGTGGGGTGCCGCCTCAGCATGGCTTGATGAGCAGTGCTAGGTCCATGCCCAGGATCTGAACTGGCGAAACTTGGGCCGCTGAAGTGGAATGCAGCGCGTGAACTTAACCACTTGGCCGCGGGGCCAGCCCTCTTTTTCTGCTTTTAATGAATTGCATTGAGCTGTTTACCCCCAAATGCCACCTATCCCCTTGGCTACTGAAAACGAGAGATAGATATGGCCACCTGGGTTCGCTCTGGCCCTCCAGGTAGTTGAGGGTAAATTCCCTCGCATATACGAGCCTTTTTGAACAAGCAGCCTCCCTAAGAGCCAGAGGCAGGCACTCTTGGTGTCTCAGCTGTTTCCTGTGCTGTTTCAGGTGCCCATGGGAACAACCTCATTGCTATTCTTGCCAAATACATCTACCACAAACATGATCCTGCTTTGCCGCGCCTTGCCATCCAGCTGCTGAAACGTCTGGCCACGGTAGGATCCCACTTAACCAACCAAAGCCTCAGAAAACTGACTTTGTGCTTGAGACCACTCTTGCTTTCTCCCAAGAGAAGCAGCTAACTTGGACTTTTAAAGTGACGTGCACACATGTACATCTTGTGTTTTATGAGGGTTTTTTTTCCGGTTACCAAAGACATACATACTCACTTTAAAATATTTAAATGTTACAGATAAATGTAACACAGAAAGTTAAGGTACCTTATGATCTCCTCATTCCAAGAGTCCCTATGAGCAGGTTGGTACACATTGCTCCAGATTTCTTTTTATCTGTGCTTATATATTAAAGGGTATTTGGATGTGCCCTTTTGTTCTTTACAAAAGTAGAATTCCACTAGACAAACTGTTTTGTGACTGGTTTTCTTCACTTCACACCATATCTTTCAGTCTTTCCATGTGGTACTGCTGGAGCTACTTCATTCTCTTTATTGCTCGTGTGGCATGCCATAGGATGGATGCATCCTAACTTATTTGAGCTATTTTCTGTCTCTCACTATTGCAAACAGTGCTGCAGTGAACATTATAATCCATAAAACTCTGAACTTTTGTTTACAGTTCCTAAACATAGATATCAATGAACATTTTAATTTTTATTAGACATTTCCAAATTGTCCTTTAAAAAGGATTGTAACAGGTTATACTCTGAATGCCAAGTCTTATATCCTTGCCACAATGACTTCATCAGTTTTTTAATCTTTGCTAAGCTAATAGCAAATCAGTATTGTCTCATTTTTTATTTTGCATTTATTTAACCATGAGAAAGATTGTACATCTTTTTACGTTGATTACTATTTCTCTTGTAAATCGTGGGGCATCTTGTCCTGTCATTTGGGGTGATAGCCCTTTTGACCCAGAACTATGTATCTGGATGTTTCCCTTTGTACCCATTTTCTGAGAGTTCTCCAGCACCCTTCTGTAGGAGCTTGTTGAGGTTTTTCTGGAAGTAGAACCTTAAGTCTGTGTATCCTGGTCTCCACCAGGTGGCCCCAATGTCAGTGTATGCCTGTCTGGGCAATGATGCGGCTGCCATTCGAGATGCCTTCCTGATCCGACTACAGAGCAAGATTGAGGACATGCGCATCAAAGTCATGATTCTAGAATTCCTCACGGTTGCAGTAGAGACTCAGCCAGGCCTCATTGAACTATTTCTGAATCTGGAGGTGAAGGATGGCAGTGATGGCTCCAAGGTGCGCCTGTGCCTGAGATGAAGTTGGGAGATGGCTTCCTGGGAGGTGGGTGTGGGGCTCTACAGGTGCTTGTTGGCAGCGGCTGTGGGACTGAACTCGCGCTTGCCCCGCTTACAGGAATTCAGCCTTGGGGTATGGAGCTGTCTCCATGCGGTGCTGGAGCTGATTGATTCCCAGCAAGAGGATCGCTACTGGTGCCCACCCCTGCTGCATCGTGCGGCCATTGCCTTTCTGCATGCCCTGTGGCAGGACCGTCGGGACAGTGCCATGTTGGTCCTCAGAACCAAGTAAGTCTGCCTCTGGAGTTACTTTACCTGCAAGGCTCACGTCCTTGTCTGTAAGATGAGGGTAACAATAGTTCCTGTCTTAGAGGTTTGTTGTGACAGCTCACTGAGCATATGCGTAAAAAGTGCTTAGTGGCTGGTCAATGTGTGGGAGTTTTATTCTTAGTTATTCTCTTTTTAATGCTGCCACTAGTAGGTGTCATCTTTACTCTAAGGTAAAGCTGTATTTACCTTAGAGTTCTCACCTCTTGTGTTCCCTGCCAACCCCCAAAATCCATTGCTCTTGAGAAAGAGTAGATTCAGATGAGAGTGGGTTGCTCAAGCCATTGAACTGCATGAAACACTCTATTCTCATGGATCCTGTTTGCACAAAGGGAAGAAACATTACAAAGGCTAAACGTGGGAGTCTGCTGTCCTTATTTCCCTCCTCACTCTCTTCCTTGTGAGACTATTGGAAATGCACAGTGGAATGAATCATGAGAGTTGTTATTGGTCGACTCTGTAATATACAATTGTGCTTCTTAAGGGGAAAACATAATTTTATCTATGGAACCCTTTATATTTATGTAGGAGCAAGAGACCTGTGAAAAACATGTTAGGGTTGGGACTGGTAAAATAGGAAGTAACCACCAAAGGGACGTGGAGAGAGAAGGGACTATGTGGGAGAAAGTGTGATTCCCAACTTGTATTTTCTTTTCTAGACCCAAGTTTTGGGAGAATTTAACCAGTCCACTGTTTGGCACCCTTTCTCCTCCCTCAGAAACATCTGAGGTAAGCTGTGGTGGAAGGTGGGACAGTGACTGTGAGTCCCTAGGAGGAAAGGCCGAGCTCTAGAAAATGACAGCTCTCCTAATTAAACACCCAGAACATTTTCTTCACTAGAAACTTCTTTCTTAGAGAAGTGCTTGCTTCCTTTCCCTGTGATGCCTTGCTTTGAGAGAGAAAGTGGCACGCCCTGCTCTGTGCTGATGGCTGTCTGGGCTTCTCCACGCTCTTGGAGACACTGTAGGCCTGGCGCTTCTGCTCCTGCAAGTTAGATGCCTCTTCTCATTTGAGAGGGAATGTGCTTTCTTGTTCGCCAGTTTGGGGCCTCTGTTCTGTTACCTTGCGGGAGGGTACCAGAGAAGACGTTCTCCTCCTGATTGGTACCTGCTCCGCTCTCTTCCTCCACAGCCCAGCGTCCTGGAAACTTGTGCCCTCGTCATGAAGATAATTTGCTTGGAGATATACTATGTAGTTAAGTGAGTCCTTTTCCCTTTTGAGATTTTAATTAAAGGTGTTTGGGGGACTGTGGTGGCCTCCCACTGGGTGCACGGCTGTGTAGGCCAAGGCAGAGGAGAGAGCTGGTTTGGGGCCATTTGTGGAGGGCCACTGAGCTATGTCCCTGGCCAATCCATTGATGGCGTTTATGATTGTCAGAAAGAGTTATTGTGAAGCAAACTCCATGTGCTCGGGATTTTATGGAGGAGGAATCCTGGAAAAGGCCTCAGCCTAACTCATTATGTTGAGCAAGAAGTATGAACCCCACACATTGGAGATGATCCGGAGCCGACTGCCTTTAAGCCCATGTGAGGTTGCTTTCTCTGCCTCAACAAGGGTCTCTGCCCATCACATTCCCATCTGTTTTCAAAACCTAACTGTAGGTTTTGTTTTTTCATGACACTCTAGGGGCTCATTAGACCAGTCATTAAAAGATACACTCAAGAAATTTTCCAGCGAGAATCGCTTCACCTACTGGTCAGGGTATGTCAAGTCCTTGGCAGTTCACACGGCTGACACAGAGGGCAGCAGCTGCACCTCCTTGGTAGAGTATCAGATGCTGGTCTCCGCCTGGAGGATGCTTCTCATCATTGCCACAAGTCACGTAAGAACCTCCTGGGACGAGTTTTCACTTTGGTATCCTAGCAACGATGTGCCAGGATGCCTAGCAGATACAGCCCCTTGGGATAAAGAATGAATCGGGATTTTTCCCTGAGAGTTAAAATGTAACAGGTTCTGTGCCAAAAAATGGGAGCTAATATGGAGTGTTTGAGGGTGTTGGGTCTGACAAGAGACCCTAAGAAACGTGCAGAGAAGTAATTTTAAATCCCTTCAGATGTTCATACAAGCCTCCAGCAGCTCCCCTTGTGGCCTTGGATGGGTCTTAGTGGCTCTCTTCCTTCCTCAACCTCTCGTGCACATTTGCCTTCTCGGCAGTGGGCCCTATGGACACTAGGTAAATATTTGTTGACTAGTCAGCAGGTGGCTGTGACAGCTGCAGCAGCACCCTCTCCAGAGGGCAGTTTGTTTTCATTGGTTCTAGGAACAGTATTTCCTGGTCTTCTTAGAAAAAGAATAGAGGCCATTGTTTCTGCAATGTGTATCTACTGAGAGTTGGTTTTTAGAGAGAGAGTTAACATCTGGGAAGAGTTTGCATTTTTTTCTTAGCATTTTTTTTGTGGTTTGACACCATCATGCTGTGTAGTAAGGAGTTAGTGTTGGACTGTTCTCCCCTGGGGAATCCAGATTAATATCTTGACTTGATGAATAGCTTCAGCTTGATGGATGCCCCTTGTTCCCAGCACACTCTCACATCTTCTGCAACTTGTTCCCTAGTGCCAGAGTGCCCCTGGCCTTGGAGCTTTGCTGTGGCACAGTGGTTTTGGACCCTTGAGGCTACAAACCCATCAGAAGGCTCAGCCATCTTTGGGGAATGATTGATTCCCCAGGGAATAACTGTGTGTCAGCTGCCTTTTAGGCCCTAGCTGGGCAGCACTTCTTGAATCGTACTCTGAAAATCCCACCATCCTCTTCTTAGGAAGCCTGTCTGGTTAAGTCTAGGATATTGATCATTCATTCATTCATTCATTTAATGGATATTAATGAAAAGCTTACCTTGTTCCAGGCACTGGGGATACAGCAGTGAATAAGGCAGATAAGGTCTTTGATCTCATGGAGAGTGGCCTGGGAGGGAGGCCAATTGTAAACAAATTCACAAAGAAATATAGTTCCAGATTATGAGAATTCAATATGAAGGAAAGAATCAGGATGCTGTGGTTGTGAACACTAAGGTAAGATAGGAGTAGTCAAGGAGGCCCTCTCTGAGGAGGTGATGTCCAAACTGAGATCTGAATGTGCAAAGGAACCTTCCAGGTAGAGAGTCTGGAACAGAGTAGTCTAGGCGGAGAGACTGACTAGTGCAGGGTGCAGGAGTGGAAAGACTTGGTATGTTCAGGAGGAGGAAGGAGTCGATAGGGCTAGAATAGAGTGAGCACAGGTGGGCATGACACCAAAATCAGTTGGACCAGATGCTATGGGTCCTCCTAGACCTTGTATTTCCCTTGCACTGGGAAGCCTTTAAAGAGTCTGAGCAGAGGAAGGATGTCATAAGGAGGGGGAGGTGAACCTGGGCTTGATTCTCACCATAGCTAAGCATGGGCAAAAAAACAGCAGGGCCCTCAAGCCCCATTTTAATCAGGGAGACAATGACTAATTGCCTAATAGAGGACCCCACATTTCTTGGCTTCTAAAGTCTGGGAAATTTTCCCAACTGATGTTTTTTCTCTGTTCCTTTGCAGGCGGAGATAATGCACCTGACCGACTCTGCAGTGCGTCGCCAGCTCTTTCTTGACGTGCTTGATGGGACCAAAGCGTTAGTAAGTGTGTCTGGGAGATTTTGCATTGCTCCCAGGGAGAAGGTCTCCGAGGTCAAATTGCAGCTCATGAGTCTGCAGCTGTGTGAGTGGTCAGGTCAAAGGGTTCAGTTGGCCTGGAAGGCCTGAGGCTGCGATGGGGAGTGGGGAGGCAGGGGTCTGCTGCTGCTGTGCCAGCCCCTGGCCTCTCCCTGTGTCCCACCCCTATGAGCTCACTGCTAGGATAGAAAGGCATGAGGCTGAAAGGAGCTCTCTGGATGGAGCTCGAATCTTCTCGCCATGTCAGCTCACAGGAAGCCTGACTTCTAACTGGTCTGCTGTCTCCCTTCAGCTCCTAGTCCCGGCCTCAGTGAACTGCCTCCGCCTCGGCTCCATGATGTGCACTCTGCTGCTCATCCTCCTCCGGCAGTGGAAGAGGTGAGCACTGTGCCAGGAGAGGTGGTCTGCAGCCAGAGCTGCCTCATCAGGGCCTGCTCGTTCCTCTTTGCTGACCCGTCAGCTTCCTGAGGGGGAGAAAATGGGTGTGAAAAAGGCTGGCTTTCCATTCTAGGGAGTGGGGCTGACAGCAAAGCCAGGATGAGAGGCAGACTGCCCCGCGGTGTCCTGGGATGGAGTGGTGCAGTTGTGGCCTCTCTATGAGTTGTGTTCTCCCCTCCCTCTCCACCCCATGTTATTTCTAGAGAGTTAGGTTCTGTGGATGAAATCCTCGGACCGTTGACGGAGATCTTGGAGGGAGTGCTGCAGGCAGACCAGCAACTCATGGAGAAGACCAAGGCCAAGGTGTTCTCAGCATTCATCACAGTGTTGCAGATGAAGGAGATGAGAGGTGAGGGGCAGAGTGGAGTGGGAGGAGTGGTCTCCTCGCCCCTGCTGGCAGCCAGCCTGGGCAGGGCTTCCTCCAGCTCAGAGCTGGACGTTTCTCCTGTGAGGTTTGAGTTTTCAGTCTTAGAACTCTTGTCTTTAGGAAAATTCTTTCCCTCCCTCACTTGTTTCTCCTCCTCTCCCCTGGGACAGATACTCTCCTTCTTAGCACCATGCTACGTTCCCAGCCACCTGTCTGGGAAGGAAACCTTGGTGTGCAGTGAGAGTTGGCAGGGTGAGCATGATAATGTCCCCTCCCTGTCTGCTCTGCAGTGAGTGACATCCCTCAGTACTCCCAGCTGGTGCTGAATGTCTGTGAGACCCTCCAGGAAGAGGTGATTGCACTCTTCGACCAGACCCGCCATAGTCTGGCGTCGGGCAGTGCCGTGGAGGACAAGGACAGCATGGAGACTGATGACTGCTCACGGCTCCGCCACAAGGACCAGCGTGATGGGGTGAGGGAGTGCTTTTGGAAGCAGCCTGTCCTTCCCATGCGCATCCAACAAATATGAGCTGCCTGCCTGCTCTGTGGCAGGGCCTGGGGGGGATTAGTGAATAGGACAGATAGTCATTGCACTTACGGAGTTCACAGCCTGGTGGGTGGAAGCTAACAAATCAGAGACTGCAGAGAAGCATCAGAATTCCATTGTGGCAAGTCCTGCATGGGAGAAATACAGGGAGACCATACAGCGTGGAGTTCTCACCTATCTAGGGCCTCAGAGAGAAAGCACCCTGCCAGCAGTGACTTCAAGCATTGGTAGAGTCAGGCAGGCACAGGGGCAGGGGAGATTCGGGCAGCAAACACAGTGTGTGGTGAGCTGTGGGGAAGAGTCAGCTGGTGACCTGGAGAAAGGCTGGTGTGAGCGAAGATGTTGAGGCCTGGACAGCTGAGGGCTAGACAACCGGCAGCCTTGTCGGGGTCTTTCATCTTGGTCGTAAGTGAAATAGGAAGCGATTTAAGGATTTTAAGCAAGGGAGAGAAACGATCAGGTTTGAACTCTAGAAAGATCATTTTGGATGGAGTCTAGAACAGTGTTTTTCAAACTGTGGGCCATGACCCACATGGATCTCGAAATTAGCTCATTTGGTTATAACTAGCAGTTTTTAAAAGTGAAGTGGAATAAAATGTAAAGGAAAATATGAGCATGCTTTGTGAGATGTAAGGGTAGGTACCATTCACTGAAATGTAAATATGTGCATGCTAGGGCACAATGTAAAAAATATTTATTGCTTTGGGTTGTGGTAAAAAATAAGTTTGAGGGGCTGGCCCCGTGGCCGAGTGGTTAAGTTTGTGCGCTCCGCTGCAGGCGGCCCAGTGCTTTGTTGGTTCGAATCCTGGGCGCGGACATGGCACTGCTCATCAGACCACGCTGAGGCGGCGTCCCACATGCCACAACTAGAAGGACCTACAACGAAGAATATACAACTATGTACCTGGGGGCTTTGGGGAGAAAAAGGAAAAAAATAAAATCTTTAAAAAAAAAGAAAAAAAGTTTGAAAAGCCACTGGTATCGATCAGAGAGCATGAAGAAGGACCATTTAGGAGGTGATTGCAGGAGTGCAGCACGAGGGGAGGTCACTGGCTCCATGCAGTGGCACAGCTGTGTGGAGTGACAGATGTGAGACGGGAAGTAGCACTGACTCGTATTGGTGGCAGTTGGGCAATGGGAGGGAAGAGTCAAAGGTAGTCTTGTCAGTGTGGGGGTGGCTCGTTCCCATGGAGGAGTTGCTGGTCCCCGAGGGGTAGACACAGAGCAGAGCAGGATTGGGAGAGGTCATGAGTTCTGTTTCTGTCAAGTTTACTTGGAGATGGGTGTGACCTGGCTGTCCTCTTCCTGTTCCTCCTCCTCTTCCCCTGCCCTGCTTCCTTCCCTTTTACCCGTCTTGGCCCCTGGGCCCCAGCAGGTGTGTGTCCTGGGCCTGCACCTGGCCAAGGAGCTGTGTGAGGTGGATGAGGATGGTGACTCGTGGCTGCAGGTGACCCGCAGGCTCCCCATCCTGCCGACCCTCCTCACCACCCTAGAGGTGAGCCTTCGCCTGAAGCAGAACCTGCACTTCACTGAGGCGGCGCTGCACCTGCTCCTCACCCTGGCTCGCACCCAGCAGGTAGGAGGCACGCCTGAGGGCGGGAGGGAGCCTCGGTGCTTATGCTGGGCAGGTTCCGAGACTGCCTGTGATTCTCCCAGAAGCTGCGGTCTAGCCTGAGAGCTCCACCTGCCCCTGGGTGGGGTGGGTGCAGGGACAGGTTCCCTCACATTCAGTGTCTTTCCCTCCCAGGGAGCCACAGCAGTGGCTGGAGCCGGCATCACCCAGAGCATTTGTTTGCCCCTCCTGAGTGTGTACCAGCTCAGCAGCAATGGGACGGTGCAGGTGAGCGCCAGTCAGGAGGCTGGGCTGGCCAGACTGCAGTTCCACTGGGAAAGTTCCCCCTGCCCCTGTGCTTTCGCTTGCCCCAGAAGTTGTTCTCTTTAGTGGCTGATGCACTAATAGTATAGAATTCTCCCTGCCCCAACACTGAGCTCTAGCAAGGGAAGCTCACACAGCTAGTTAGTGGCAGACCCGAGTCTAGAACCCAGGATTCTTGTATTTCTGCCTAGTACTCTTTCCTTGCGACCACTGGCCTCAGACCCTCTCTGGCCCTGCTGGTTGCTAGGCAGTGGCAGTGCCCATCAGGAGCTTTTCTCCTCCGAGCAGCCAGGCTGCATTAGCTGCTGTGCTGCAAGGAGGCCCCGCTGTACCTGTCAGCTGGGTTCCTGGGCGCCATGTCCTGATCTTGTCTGCTGTTTGTGTTTTAGACACCCAGCACTTCTCGGAAATCCCTGGATGCCCCCTCTTGGCCGGGGGTCTACCGCCTGTCAATGTCTTTGATGGAGCGGCTCCTTAAAACTCTGCGCTACAACTTCCTCACCGAGGCCCTGGACTTCGTGGGCGTTCATCAGGAACGGACCCTACAGGTGAGGGGCTGCCAGCACCAAAGGGGTGGGGGCTGGGGGCTAAAGGGGGTCTGAGCCATTCAGGGCTTGAGGCTTGGCAGTGGAGGGGTGTCTGTGCCCCCATTTCCGCAGTGCTCTAAGGACTGCTAGCTGACTGGCCAACCAGTGCAGCTGCTTTGGTAAGTGAGAGGAACGGTCTGGGATCAGCTCAGACAGAAACTTGTTAGTCATAATGCCAAGCCGCCTGTTGTGCCGCCACCTCAACGTTTGTGGGCCCAGGACCTGTCCTTCCCACGGGAGGACAGGAGCAGGCCTGTCAGGTCTGTGAGTCACCCCATCCTCCCGTCTCTCCCCTCCCAGTGCCTCAGTGCGGTGAGGACAGTGCAGAGTCTGGCCTGCCTGGAGGAGGCGGACCACACTGTGGGCTTCATTCTGCAGCTCTCCAGCTTCATGAAGGAATGGCACTTCCACCTGCCTCAGCTCATGCGGGATGTCCAGGTGGGGCCTTAGGCCTCATTTCTTGGAGGGGTCAGGGCAAATGCTTGGGGATGGGGCGGTGGGCACCTCCAGTGGGCCTGTTCTGGAACGTGGGCTTTTTGCTTAAGGAGCATGGCATTTGGTTTCATGGTGCTTTCTCTGGAGCCAAAGTTTTCCCTCCAGAGCAAAGGGCAGCCTTGTAGTTTAAGAACCTAGGCTGTATCGGACAGACCTTGGTTCACATCCCTCAGGAACAGGCTTTAAGGTAGAAAGTATAGAGAGGTGAGCATTAGGAGGCGCTCAGTGAGAGACAGAAGTGCATTGGTGTTACGTAGAGACCTGTGTCGTTAGTCTGGTCAGTTGGCCGAGGCCGCTGCTAAGAGAACCCGGCCCCCCCTCCCCCGTGTTTGCTCCAGGTCAGCCTGGGCTACTTGTGCCAGGCCTGCACCTCCCTCCTGCACAGCCGCAAGATGCTGCAGCACTACCTGCAGGTAACGGCCCTGCCTGTCCCAGCTGCCGGGAGTGCCTCTCCCCTGGCTTCTCTGGGCTCCACCTCCATTTCTTGTCTTTTCCCCAGAACAAAAATGGGGACGGTATCCCCTCGGCTGTCACCCCTCGAGTTCAGCGGCCACCCACAGCTGCCCCTGCTGCCCCCTCCTGCTCTTCCTCCAAGCAGCCCTCTGCTGACACAGAGGCCTCGGAGCAGCGAGCCTTGCACACAGTCCAGTATGGCCTTCTCAAGATCCTCAGCAGGACCCTGGCGGCCCTGCGCCACTTCACCCCGGACGTCTGCCAGATCCTGCTGGATCAGGTACCAGCCTCCCAGCACTGAGCCACAAAGGCTTTGCTGTGCTCTGCTCTGCACTGAAGAGCTGTCTGGGGTCCTAGCTGGGCCCTAGACCGCTCTTGTCTTACTTTGCAGTCCCTGGACCTTGCTGAATACAACTTCCTATTTGCCCTGAGCTTTACCACTCCCACCTTTGACTCTGAAGTGGCCCCTTCCTTCGGGACCCTTCTGGCCACAGTGAATGTGGCCCTAAACATGCTTGGAGAGGTAAGTTGGGTGCTGTCTGGCCACTCAACCCAGGTCTTTCTCCCAGTCTGCCACTTCCTAACCATGACCTTGGGCACATTCATCTAGCCTTCCCAAGCCTGTTCTTCATAAAATTAGTATGAGAGTCTACCTGTGAGAACTATTGCAAGGATTCAATGAGGTAACTGATAAAAATTGCTGGCACACGACCTGCCGACAGGAAGAAGCTCTCAATGAGTCGGAGCTGTTACTGTTACCTTATATTTTTACCCCTTCTCTTCCTCTAGCTGGACAAGAAAAAGGAGCCACTCACCCAGGCTGTGGGGCTCAGCACACAGGCGGAAGGGACCAAAACACTGAAGTAAGAAAGCCGTCCTTCTGGAATTAGTCTGGGGCTGGGGCAGTCACGGGCCGGCTATTCTCTTGGCTCAGCAGCCTACCTTGCACCTCCCGGCTTGGCCCTCTGTGACGGTACCAAAAACCTGCTCTTCTCCTAGGTCTCTCCTCATGTTTACCATGGAAAACTGCTTCTACCTGCTCATCTCCCAGGCAATGCGTTACCTTAGGGACCCAGCTGTGCACCCCCGGGACAAACAGCGGATGAAGCAGGAGCTCAGCTCAGAGTTGGTACGGATGGCTGGAGGGCTATGACTGGAGGAGGCAGGGCCAGTGGGGAAGAGTCTCGAGGGGTCCTGCCCCTGAGGGTAGCGGGAAGCAGGACCTCATCTCATCAAGGTGCTTTTTCTCTTGTAGAGCACGCTGCTTTCCAGCCTCTCGCGCTACTTCCGCCGGGGAGCCCCCAGCTCCCCTGCTGCTGGTGTCCTCCCCTCGCCTCAGGGCAAGTCCACCTCTCTCTCCAAGGCCAGCCCTGAGAGTCAGGAGCCTCTGATCCAGCTAGTTCAGGCCTTTGTCCGACACGTGCAAAGATAGGGCAGTGGCATGCCACCTTCCTACCACTCGCCACCAGCCTGCACAGCAGCCCTGGGCAGCAGGGTGCTGCTGGCCCTATGGGGCCCTGTTTGGGACTGAGAGCAGCTCCTGTCACCCTCTCCCCAGAGTGGCCACGACTCCAACCACCCTGCCCACTGGCATTATTTTTATAATAGATCAAGAGGTCAGCAGCAGGGGCGGGGAGCCAGGAGTCTGCTGTGCTCACGTGCTCATGTTCCAAATGCCCCAAAGAAGTGTATTCCTTTCCTTCAAGCATTCCCCCACAGCACTTGAGGCCAGCCTGGGGAGAGGGGGGCGCTGTATGCACGGGTTTGAAAATGTTTTCCATGCTCTGTTCTTGCAGTTTTTTGGTAATACTGTGGTCTATTTATACAAATATTAAAGTACTGTTTATAGACACCTGTGTGATGTGTGCCTTCAAAGCCCAGGAACGACCAGCCAGCTCTCAGAGCATTGAACAACAATCTGCCTCAGCCAGGGCCCTGCGAGTGGAGCACAGGTTTGGGGAAAGCAGGGTATTTACTGAGGTTGACTCACTCCCATCCCTCCCATTAATGTTCTGGGGGTCGGGGATGGGTGGTGGACACTGTCAAATTGTCCCTCCCTTGGCCTGCCCAGGTCTTATCCCCCTGCCCCTGCCACAGACTTGTTTACCAGCTAGCTGAGCTTACTGCTGAGTGTAGCCTTTCCTGAAGCTCTGCTCCTTCCTATTTATAGCTCTGTGCCCCTGCCTCCCTTCCCACTCGCCCTCCTGGGAGAAGCCCCAGCTGTAGGGTCTAGCAGCCTTTGGCCTCAGGACCTCATCATAGAGTGCTGGGCTCAACCAAGGGCCTTAATCTAAAACCTGGCTTGTATCGCAAAGCCACCACTCAGTTTCTAGAATCTGACTGACCTGGGCTAGACTCCCTGTGTGGCCACTTGCCAGTTATGGAACCTTGAGCAGGTGACTCTTTCTGCTCTCCTCTTCCCTCACCTGTGAGGACAACATGAGAGTACGTGGTTCCATGCCATGTACAACATGCCTGGCTCCCTGCCAGGCACACAGGAGGCACTGATGGCCATCAACCCCATGCAGGTTTTAACAGTCCACTCCACTCTGCCCGAATTTAGGAAAGTTTTGCTTAGGAATAAAATGTCTCTTATGCAGCTTCATGGACAGGAACAGTGCTCACTCCCATGGGAGCAGCTCAGGCCCTGTGGGAAAAGGGAGGGCTGTGGAGGATGTACTTCCTGCTTCAAAGAACTTTCCTTGCCCTCTGCCCTCCGCCCCAGTGCTTCTGGGAGGGGGCCAACTGCTGTCACCCTTCCTGTACATCAACCCCGGCCAGGAGGCCAGGAGGTGCAAGGTGACGTCTTCTCTTCCCTCTCCCGCCCTCAGCACCAGCCCTGCGAGGTCTGCGCCCAGACAGGAGCCCAGACAACGTGCACACGAAGGATGGTTTATTCGTCACTGGCTAGAGAGCAAGCAGACAGGCAGAGTAAAAAGATCTCTTAAAAAGTGAGTGTGAAGAGGTGCAGGCTTGAGCTGTGGGGTGGGAAGGGAAGGGCAGTGCCGGCGAGATGTTGCTCCAGGGCCCAGCCCTGCCTCCCGGGCCAGGCTCCCCTCTGCTCCAGTTCATCCAGAGGGGACAGCACCCGGTCCCCGAGGCCTGCCACTCACCTGCCTGCCTTCCCCCTTTGCTGCTTTTGGCAACTAAAAGGCAGGTGCTCTCTTGCCAAGGGTGCACCCTGGGCTTCCTCAGGCTGTCGGCGCTGACCCCCACCCGGGCTGAGGCGAGTGCAGCTGCTGCAGCCAGCCCCTCCCTCCTGAGCGGAGCTGGGAGGGCTGGGGTGCTCCGGGGATGCAGGCAGGGCTGGGGGCTCCAGAACCAGGTCAGAAGCAGGGCTGAGGGAGGGGCTGGGGTCATTCAGCCTCTGGGGCCCCCTCCCAGCTGGGTGACCGGGAGCAAGGACAGGATGGGGTTAGTCTCCCCACCCTGAGCAGCTGGGTCACCAACAGACAAGACAAGTGGCAGGGCTGCACTGGTCCTCTCCTGCCCAGGCCAGAATGGGCAGGGGCCTGGGAGGGGGCCTGTTTAGCTGAGCAGTTCCAAGTAGGTGACAGGGACCTTGCCCTTCTTGTTGCCTCTCTCGCCAATGAGCCAGTCAGGGTCCATGCCAGGCAGGCTGTAGACAGTGATCAGCTGAGGAGGAGGGTGGTGGGGGGAGGTCACGCCCTGGCCAGGGCAGAACTGGCCCCAGGACTAGGTGTGGACAGAGCTTCGATTTCCCTGATACACGGCACCTACACACCTCCAGAGGCGGGCGCTCACCTCCTCATCTGCGCTACCAACATGGCAGACTAGAGATTACTTCCTCGGAGCTGGAGCTGCCTCTACGTACCCCCCTGGGCCTAGCTCTACCCTCAGGGCCCCTCAGAGACTTGAAGACACTGGTGTAAGTCTGCAAGCCCAATGCTCCCAGTTCCAGTTCCCTGGCGCTCCTAAGCCAGTCCTCTCCCACCATCCTGTGGCACCCAGGCCCACCTCATCAGCCAGCAGGGCCAGCTCACTGCTGTCAGCCGCCTCGTAGTCATAGAGCACCCGAGCCTTCCGGGTTCCACTGGCAGGTGGGGCCACCTCCTCCAGGCAGAGAGCGGCCTCCCCTGGAGGGCCCAGGCCGGCCACAGAGGGCCCCACAGGCATGGTGGCCGCGGTGGTGGTGGGCGAGGTGCTGCTGAGGGGCGGGGAGGCGGGCTCTGTGGTGCCCACGAAGGTGCCTGGAAATCTGGAGAGGACAGCGGGGGGCACATCTCAGCAGCCAGGAGCCATATCCCCATGGGAGTCCCACGTGCCCCACAAAACTCCAGCTGAGCCCACTGCCACAGAGGCAAGGAGACCCCCAACTACTCACATGGCTCCCTGGGAGCTGGCAGCATGAAGGGCGGAGTCAAAGAAAGGGAAAAGTGAGCTCTCCTCTCCTGCCGCGCCCCCCTCCCCGCCCACACACTTGGAGAAGCCCCTCTCAAAGCTCTCCAAGGCCAGCCACTTCACTGTCATCCTGATGGGGTGCCTGGGCCCAGTCGGCAGCCCTCTGACCCACCCTGTGTGTCATGGGGCTTTCTGAGCTCGGGGAGAAGATTCCTGCCTGGGGCAGGTCAGGCTGCTCATTGAGTCTGGGAGCCAGGGGACCCCAGTGGGCACCTGCCCAGCTGTTTCTGTAAGTCCAGCATGTGGCGGTAGCACTGTGCATAGTAGGTTGTCTGAGACTCGACGAACTCATGGAGGCAGCGAAGGTGGTTCACCTGCGGGGAAGAGGCCCTGCTGACGGGACGTGAGGTGTCTCAGGGCACGAAACCTCCACCTCTGCCCCGGCCTCTGCTAGACCCTCGCCCAGCGTCCCCACGTCTTCTGCCCCAGCTGCTTGCTCCTTGGGGGACGAGAGAGGCACCTGCCCTTTGGGACTTGCTCCATCAGGCTAAATTCCACCCTTCTGGCCCACAGGCTCAAGCAGAGTCCCGCTCTTCCCCGCCTGCTTCCGAGATCCAGGTTCACTCATTGCCTCATTATGGACCAGTCTAGCGGGTATGTGAGGGCAGGCAGAAGACGGTGGATGAGGGAAGGAGGAGGCAGGGGCAGGACTCACGTGAGTGCTACTGATGCCCTCCAGCAGGAGACGGGTCACTTCTGCCTGCCGGTCAAATTCTGTCTGGGCCACTCGGAGCTCCTGCTCAGCCTGGGAAGAGCAAAGTGTGAGAGTGTGTGTGAGTGAGGCTCGCCCCCAGCTGCCCTCCCATCTGCCTTCTCCCAGGCCGGCGGCCCTCCCAGGAGCGGGGTCCTCTGCCCTCACTGCCCCGGGGATGCAGACAAACAGCAGGGCGGCAGCAGTACACTTCCCACCCTGCCTTCAGGCCTGGAGCCCAGACCCCTGGAGGAGCTAGAGCCCCACTTGGACGCCCAGGGCCAGTTCCGCGATGAGCAGTCGCAAAGACAGACCCTTGGGGACTCTGCCATGGGTCACTCTTTTGCCCATCTGACATCACCACCCATCAAGGGGAAATCCAACCAACAATCGCCTCATAAGGGCTTACAGGTGTGCCTCGAGGCACTGAGGAGGGGAAGTGACACCCCCTCCAACGACCAGGGGCATGGGGCAGAGCCCAGAACCAGAACCAGACCTGACCCTGCGGCAGCAGGCGGGCCCGGACTCCACCCCCAAGGCCCGACTCACCTTGTCCACCTCATCATTCCAGAGCTGCGGAGACCACAACAGGACCGCTCAGCAGGGCAGGGAGGGAGGGGGTACCAGTCAGCAGGGGAGGCAACGGGGGGGGTGGCGGAACGCCAGAGCCCCTGCCCTGCCTCAGCTCACCAAGACCCCAACCTCTTCCCACCCATTCCCTTCCCAACTCCCTCCCCCAACCCGACCAGGAGCTGAGGCTGGGGTGAGGCCTGGTATGAGAGGGGACACTGATCATCACAGTCCAGTACAACATGCCACATGCAGGGAGGGGGGACAGCCAGCTGGGAAGTCCTGCTTGGGTTTCTCCTATAGTGTAAGCCCCCAGGCTTTGACTGGGGTCTCAAGGGAGACTGAGCATCCCACACCCAACCCTCACACTTGGCTAAGGCTGGTGGGCTGGGAGGCAGGACTGTGTGGCCCTGGGCCAGTCACTGAACCTTTCTGTCCTTTGGCAGAGAAAGGCAGCCTCGTGCCCGAGTCACACTGGGGTTCAATGGCAAAAGAAATAAACAGGGCGGTCTCCACCCTCCAGGATATTGCTCCTTCCACTCGGCCCAGGAAGGGGGACAGGACGTGTCATCCAGAGTCTAAAGAAGAAAGACCCCCTCCCCCCACCACAACTTAAGAGACCCACTTCTCCTGCCAACTGCAGGAAATGCACCCTGAGACGATAACCTGACACACGGACACAGGCCAGCCCTGCAGACAGAGGTGTCCCGTCACATGCCTCCCAACATGGGAAGCCACCTCCACATGGACAGAGGCAGGGGACCCAGCAATGGGGGCCTGGTGACTAAACTGTGGTTGACACCCCCGAGGGACGACGGCCCAGCCATTGAATGACTGCATGAATACACGCAGCGACATGCTTATGACAGAGGGGAGAAGAGCCAGAGGGTCTGTGCGGGAGGATGTCACCCATGGGGCGCATGGAGGCCAGAGAAAGAGGCAGAAAAAGGCAGAGCAGTGGTTGCGATGGGCATGATGGGATAGATGTGATTTGCCTACTTCCCAAACTAAATAGTAAATACCAAATATCTCAACAAAGCTGTAGGAAAAAGAGATAGCAAGACATTCAAAGTCTTCACGACCCAGCCCTGCCCAGCTCCTGCCCCACGACTGCCCCGGCCCCCACCCTGCCCCGCACATTCAGCTCCAGTCCCTCAGGACACGCCCCACTCTTCAACCTCTGGGCCTTGGCACCAGCTGCTGCTTCCACCTGCCATGCCCCCCACTCTCCCTGCTCATTCTCAAGGCCTCCTGGCGCTCCCACGACACCTTGCAGATGTGCCATGAAGGCAGCTGGATGAACAGCGTTGTCCTCGCCACCTGCCTTTAGGGGTCTGTGAACGTGTGGAAGGCCAGGCCCAGGCTTCCTCTCTCTCCTCAGGGCAGTGCAGGGCCTGGCAGTCGTGATGGTGAGTGGGGCTGGGGAGGAGTGTCTGCTTTCAGAGGGGTCAGGGTTGTGGATGGGGCGGGCAGACTCTCAGGTCCCCTGGGGATGGGACAGCTGCCATCCTAAGTTTACCATGCTGTTCAGCACAGCTGGTCAGTCTCCACCTTCAGCATTTTGTAGGGAGAAGCGAGGCCAGCAACCTGGTCACGGGGCACAGGGGAGAGGCAGGGGACAGAGGTGGGCTGCTGCCTTCCTCCAGCCTCTCGGGACTTGTCCGGCCAGGTGGGCAGAGCCCTGCCTTACCCTCTGGTTCCTCTTTGCTGTGGGAGGGGGTCGGGGGAGAGCCCAGGGGTAGGATGGGGCGGGGGACGCTTACCGCGGAGGCGCTGGCCGAGAGAATGTAATTACGAGGTCTAGTCTCCTGAAAGTCAGGCACCGTCTGGCGGGGAACAGAGTTCATGGGGAGAGGGGGGGTCATGTGGGGCCGGGGCTGAGGCTGGGGCCAGGAGGCTGCCCCAGAGTCTCCCACAGGGAGATGCCAGGAGCCCCGGCCCCAGGGACGGAGGCTACAGACAAATACAATATGGACCCCCTTCTCCCCGTGCCGACCACCTGGAAAGGAGGCAGGCTTAGGGACTTGGAGAGTTGAGACAAAGACCAAGTGGGCAGACACACTGGGGTGCCCGGGAGAGCAGATGCGATGAGGAGACAGCCCGCAGCTGCTGTCACAGCACTTGCCTCTGGGCAAGGCACAGACGGGCCAGCCCCTGGCCCAGGGGTCTCGCTCAGATGCCCCAGTTAGACCCACAGTCCTCCAAACAAAGCCCTCCCGGTGCCCCCCCGCCCAGCTTTCTCCATCCCAGAATCTGCGCACAGCACATCTCTCACTCCTGCAGCAAGGACCAGGCCCCTCCCCCACAATGAGGGTGGACAGATGGATGCATGGATGGACAGAGTGACAGGCTGTCAACATTTGCAAAGAGCTGACTCACAGGCTCCAACGCCCAGTGTCCCCCAGACCAGAGGCCACACATGGTGGAAGCTCTGATGGGGAGACCAGCTGCTTGCAAAACGCCCGAGGACGTGCCCAGGGCCGCCACAGCATTGTGGCCCGAGGCCACGATGGGCGAACCGAAGCAGCACGGCACGCGGGACAGGTATACTCACATCTCCCTCACACTGAGCAAGTTACCCAAAGCAGAACGGGAAGGAACAAAAACAGAGAGTTAGTGAGTCCACAGCGCAGGCGGGAGCAGGCCCCCCAGGCCCTAGCGGGAGGGGACACTGGCTGGACAGGCGAATGGACACATACAGCCCCACCCTCTGGAAGGAGTCCTGATCTGTGTATGTGTGTGAGTTTAGAGGGGTAAGGATGAGGAGCAAACTGCTGGGTTTGAGTTCCCTGGGATGCTGTACCTGGGCTGCCCAGGTCCTAGCTGTGGAGAGGGTGTCCTGGCCTAATCCAAAGGCTTGAGGTTGTCCGGGCCAATCAACTGGAGAAAAGGTTGTGCCATTCCAGTGACTAAGGAAAGGCTCCCCTGGCCAGGCTGATAGAGGAAGAGTTTGTTCTGGCCAAGTTACTCCAGAGAGGTTGTCCAGCCCTGAGTGACAGGGAGACTGTCCTGTCCAGGTGACTTAGAGAGATCATCCCAATAGCCATAGGTCATCCTACCCAATCCCAACAAGACTCCAGTGGCTGAGCCCCTGCCTCCAGTATGGACCCCACACACCTGGATGAGCTGAGATCCTGCCCACGGCTCTTGCCAGAGGCAGTGCAGGCCCAGGCTCCATGGCCCCAGGTGGCCACACTGTGGGAGGGGAATGCAAGGAAGGTTTGGGGCTGGAACTCTCCAGGGCAGCTGGGAGCCTGGGCTGGGCCTTGCCTTCTCGGGCGAGAGCCTGGGAGGCAGTGGTGGCGGTATCCCTCGCGCATGCCCTGGACATAGGGATTCCCTCCCTCCTCAGGGTGTGAGGTGGCCTTTAGGCCCCATACACCCAAGGAGCCTGGCATGCCAAGAGTGTGCTCACCCTCAGGCCCAGCTCTCCCAATCCTGGCCTAGCCCTGGTCAACTTGTCCCATGCTGTGTCCCAGAGGCCCAGCCAGGCTGAACCAGCCTCAGTGGGCTGCGAGTGAAGGGGGGCCAAGGTGGCCCAGGCCCTACACTAGTCTCAGGGGGCTACCTGGAAGGCCCCTCAGACATGCCCCTGAGCAGGCGGGCGGTCCAGCTCCAGGCTTGTCCACACCATCACAGGTGAGCCTGAGCATAGGACGCCCTGGGACCAGCGCTAGAGCAGCAGGTGGCAGAGTTAGTAAGGGGAGCCATGCCCGGGCAGAGCCGGGAACAGAGCCGAGCATCCAGGGAGGGCAGGGCAAGGGCATGCGAGAAACTCCAACTGGCTACCTGTCTGGGGAGGCTGTGGGGTGCCCTGAGCCCAGGTCAGGGCACTGCTGGTTGGCCCACCCCATAAATGTCTGCCCTGGCACCCAGAGCTCTGAGCTGCCAGGGTTCCCTTGGGGGTGGGGACAGAGAGGCGTGACCTGAAGTGGCCAGCCCAGACCAGCGTCCTGCAGCCAGGCCTCTCCAGGCAGGGACAGGGGAGAGGGGTCATGCCAAACACCAGGTCCCTTCACCCCTACCCCCCTGGCTCCAACCAGAGCTGGGAGGAGTGGGAGGCCGGCAGGGACACCTACCGTGGCTTTGGCTTCTGCGGCCTTGGCCTTCTTCAGCCGTGCTTTGCAGGCGTCCAAGTCCAGACGCCGGTTTTGGAGGAGCCGCCTCTCCTTCTGCAAGGTGGGGAACAGAAAGCAGTGAGACAGACCCTGGGCAGCCCTGGGGACCCTCAGCCATGGAAAGACTGGCCCACAGGGCCATTTGGTCAAGACAAGGAAACTGAGGCCCAGACAGGGGAAGTCATCCACTCCAGTCACTTGGTCCACAGAGCCACATCTGGGGAGACCCCAGCAGTGGGAGGTTCCCAGCATGAGAGGAGAACCTATGCTCAGCAGCTCTGAGGACAGGGTTGCCATGGTTACCAGAAAGTGGAGTGGTCCCAGGTCGCTCACCGAGATGGTCTTCCAGTCCCCTTCCAGGAAGTTGCGCAGGGGGGTGAGGAAGTTGATGGAGGCCGTGTGGATAAAATCCCTCTCTGCAGCTCCCAGGCGCTTCTCAGCTTCTGCCACCTTGACCAGGGTCTTCCCTGAGAAGAGAGGTGAAGGGTGAGGAAGAGGGTCAGGCTCTGGCTGCCCTGACCCCCAGCGGGTAGAGGAAAGAGCATGTGCTGCTAGGAAGATGTGCTGAAGAGGCCAGAGCAAAGACAGTCAGTGCAGAATGGCTGCGGTGGAAAACTGTGGAGGCAATCTACATATCCATGCACTGGGGACTGACAAATAATTAGTGGGACATCCCAAAAATGAAACACAACACAGCCATTGAAAAGATTGGGGGGTGGTGGGACTTCTAGAATGACAGAGAAAGGATTAATAAATCCTTTCCCCAAAGAGGACTAATAAAACTGGACAGAATTGTCAGAAACAACCATTTCCAGACTCTGGGAACTGACCAAAAGCAAAGAACAGATTGAGAAGCATTTATTCGAGACCTGCTGGACCTTGGTAAGAACAACGGAGTCTATGGCTCTTTAGTCTGGGGGTGCTCCCATCTCCTCAGGCTCTGGGTGCTGCAGCTCTACCAGGGCGGGGCGAGCCTGAGGCTGGCAGCTCACTGCGGGAAGAGGGTGATCTGATGTGGGCTGGAACACAGAAAAACCCATGGGATGCTTTGAAAACAATAATGATCTCAATAGCAAATAATCCAGAAAGGCCAGTATCACGGCTAACCTGAAGTTGGAATGCTGGCTGGAACAAGCAACAGACCTGCTAGAAATTTAACAGGAGATCTGGGAGATGAGATAGTCATAGTGGGTCTTGATAAACTCCCAGGCATCTCCAGTGGTCTGGAAGGCTATGCACGTGTGGAGCACGCTCAGAAGAGACTGGAGAGAACCCCCACTATCTACTCATTCTTGGCTGAGCGGGAGGCTGTGCATGCTGACAAAGTAAAAGCCGGGCAGACCTGTAAACTTCTTGAACTTTGAATGTGTTCCCCAGCCCACACACAAATTCGTAACTGAAGTCTTAATGGTGCAAGACATTAAGCACAACCTCTGACCAATCGTTGGCTGACCACTGACATATGCTGACCTAGGAGCAACCCCCAGGAAGCTAGGCTTAAAAAGAAAAAGAGTAATTCAAGAGGGAAAAAACAGCAGAGACACCAGTGGCTGCATACTGCCAGGGACACAGACTAAACAATTAGCTCAGGAAGTCTCTAAACAAACAGATGGCAATAATAACCCCCAGGGGGATCAGAATCCAGAGCTGCTATATTACGTAAAATGTCCAGATTTCAACAAAAAATTATGAGACATGCAAAGAAATAAGAAAGTATGGTTGATACACAGGGAAAAGAAGCAATCAACAGACACTGTCTCCAAGGAGGCCCAGATGTTACTGAGCAGACAGACTTCTAAGCACCTACTACAAATATGTTAAAAACAAACAAAAAACAACGAATAGAAACCAAGTTTAAAGATTTAAAGGAAAGTATGATGATGACTCATCAAATAAAGAATATTAATAAAGTTATAAAAATTATAAAAAAGAAATGAAAATTCTAGAGTTGAAAAGTACAATAGTTGATAGGAAAAATTCATTAGAAGGGCTCAACAGTAGATTTGAGTTGGCAGAAGGAAAAATCAGCAGTTTTGAAGATAAATCAATAGAGAGTATCTAATCTGAAGAACAGAAAGAAAAATGAATGAATAATAATGAATATAGCAGGGCCAGCACAGTGGCACAGTGGTTAAGTGTGCACATTCTGCTTCTGTGGCCTGGGGTTCACCAGTTCAGCTCCTGGGTGCAGACATGGCACCACTTGGCAAGCCATGCTGTGGTAGGCGTCCCACATATAAAGTAAAGGACGATGGGCACGATGTTAGCTCAGGGCCAGTCTTCCTCAGCAAAAAGAGGAGGATTGGTGGTGGATGTTAGCTCAGGGCTAGTCTTCCTCAAAAAAAAAAAAAAAAAGAATAGAGCTTCAGAGACCTGTGGGACACCATCAAACAAACCAACATATGAGTAATGGGAGTCCCAGAGGAAGAGGAGAGAAAGGGGCAGAAAAAATATTTGAAAAATAGCCCCAAATGTCCTGAATTTGATGAAAAACATTAATCTATAGGCAAGAAACTAAACAAACTCAAAACAGGATAAAGACAAAGAGATCCACAGCCATGACATCATAGTCAAACTGTTGAAAGACAAAGACAAAAAGTCTCAAAAATAGCAAGAGAAAAGCAACTTCTCACATACAAGCGAGCCACAATAAGATTAACAAACGACTTCTCATCAGAAACAATGGAGGTCAGATAGCAGTGAGATGGTATATTCAAAATGAGGAAAGGAAGATCTCTCATCCAAGAATTTTATATACAGCAAAACTGTCCTCCAAAAGTAAACAGAAAATAAAGACACTCATGGATAAACAAAGACTGAAAGAATTCATTGCTAGCAGCCCTACCATAGGAGAGATACTTCAGGTTCAAAGGAAATTACACCAGATGGTAACTTGAATCCAGATAAAGAAATCAAGAGCTCCAGTAAAGGTATGTATATAGGCAAATCTAAAAGACAATATAAATTTTTTTTTTCTTAACTGATTTAAAAGACAATTGAATAAAACAGTTATTATAAAACTATATTATTGAGCTTATAAGATACAGAGATGCCGGATGTATGACAATAACATCACAGAGGAATGGGGAGGGAATGGAGCTATAATGGAGCAAAGTTTCTATATTTTACTGGAATTAAGTTAGTATTACTTGAATCAGATTGTGAAAAGTTAAAATGCATATTGTAATTCATATTGTAAAACCACTAAAAAAATTTTAAAGTTGAAAGAAAGCAACAAAGAAATTAGAATGTTACACTAGAAAATACAGTATCTATTCAACACAAAAGAAGGCAGTAAGGAGGAACCAACAAAAATGACCTGAGACATACAGCAAACAGTAACAAAATGGCATATGCAAATTCAACCACATCACTAATTACATTAAATGTAAATGGATTAAACACACCAATCAAAAGGCAAATATTGTCAGACTGAATTTTTTTTAAAGATCCAAACATATACTATCTGTAAGAGACACACTTTAGATTTAAAGGCATAAATAGGTTGAGAATAAAAGGATAAAAAAAGCATAGCATGCTAACAGTAACCATAAAAGAACAAGAGTAGCTTTATTACTATCAGATAAAATGGACTTTAAGATAAAAAGAAAAAGTTGCAAGAGACAAAGAGCAGTACTTTACAATGACAAAAAGAGTCAATTCATCAGGAAGATATACAGTTATAACCAGACAGACCTAACAACAGAACCCCAAAATATATGAAGCAAACACCGGCAGAATGAAGACAGAAACAGAAATTCAACAGAAATAATTAGAGACTGCAATCCACTAAAAAATGGAGAGAACAAGACAAAATCTGCAAGGATACAGAAAACTTGAACAACACTATCAACCGATTTGTCCTGACAACACTCTACCTGCAACAACATAATACACGATCTTCTCAAGTGAACGTGGAACCTTCTCCAGGAGAGACCATAAACCAGGCCATAAACAAGTCTTAATACATTTAAAAGAATTAAAATCACACAGAGTATGTTCTCTGACCACAGTGAAATTAAATTAGAAATCAACAACAGAAGGAAAGTTGGAAAATCCACAAATATCTGGAAATTAACCACGCCCCTGCTGGTGGGGATGTAAAAATCAGAGAAGCACTTAGGAACACAGTTTGGTAATTTCTCAAAAAGTTAAACATC
Organism: Equus quagga; assembly: GCF_021613505.1. NCBI lineage: Eukaryota > Metazoa > Chordata > Mammalia > Perissodactyla > Equidae > Equus > Equus quagga. The sequence goes on from NC_060267.1 coordinate 89,812,471, forward strand.
AATTTACCATATGGCCCAGCCGATTCCGCTCCTAGGCGGATACCCAGGAGAAGGGCCAGCATACAGCCACACGAAGGTGTGCATACAAACGTCTATCTCATGATGAAGGGATAAAGAAAATGCAGTCTGTCCATACAATGGAATGCTATTCAGCAATAGAAAGGAATGGAATCCTAAAACGTGCCACAACGTGGATGCACCTCAGAGACATTATGCTGGGTCAAAGCAGCCAGATGCAAAGCAATATACTGTAGGATTCCATTTCTAGGAAATACTCAGAAAAGGCAAATTTACAGAGACAAAAGCACACTGGTGGTTGGCTGGGGGTGGGAGTGGGGACTGACTCTCAGTAGACACAAGGGACTTTTTACGGGTGATGGAAATGTTCTTTAAGTTAGGTTGGGGGATGTTTGTACAACTCTGTAAATTGACTAAAATCCATTGAATTACACACTTAAAACAGATGCACCTTATAGTAAAACTTAAAAAATAAAAAATAAAGACTGAGGTGGCTCTATGCGTGTATTGTGAACAGATATCTCTAAGGCAAGCCCAAGTGTAAAAACCAGGTTGCAGAATAGTACACGCAGGATGATCCCGTTAAAAAAGGCCCACAAACCAAACTGGTTAAGAGAGGCTTCCATTTTCTACTTTATTTTGATCTCCACTGACTGAAATTTTTACAAGTAGAATGAAGTCAGGTATTTGTGTAATTAAAAATAACAGGGGGCCAGCCCAGTGGTGCAGCGGTTAAGTGCGCATGCTCTGCTTCGGCGGCCCAGGGTTCGCTGGTTCAGATCCCGGGTGCGGACATGGCACTGCTTGGCACGCCATGCTGTGGTAGGCGTCCCACGTATAAAGTAGAAGAAGATGGGCATGGATGTGAGCTCAGGGCCAGGCTTCCTCAGCAAAAAGAGGAGGATTGGCAGCAGATGTTAGCTCAGGGCTAATCTTTCTCAAAAAAAATAAAAAATAATAAATAAAAATAAAAATAAAGAAAGGAAGGAAGAGAGAAAGGGAGAAAAACTAGAGGGCGAGAGACCTTGACCCCTGACCCCAGCTGTGGGGCCTGGCTCACCGTAGGGAGTGGTGGGCCCCAGCTCACTGGCCGCCTCCGCCATGTACTGAGCCAGCAGCTCCCCATTGGTGACCCTCGAGGGCACCTTCCTGTCCAGTTTCTCATACAGGAACTCCTCCACTCGGGCACCTGTGGGGAAACAGCAGTCAAAGCCACAGGGCTCTTTGGTACAAGCCTAAGGATGAAAGCCACGGTGACAGAAACAGACCCAGACCAGGGCCTGCCCACAGGAGTGCCCAGCCTGTGACTTTCAGAATATTCTCTTGCTGACACCCACTTTGACCCTGTGGAACCCCTCACTCTAGAGAGGAGGAAGTCACGGCTCAGAGACATGAAGTGCCTGCCTGAGGTCACACAGGTGGGGGTGACAGGCCAAAGTCAAAGCCCGCCCACTTCTCCCTCCTTACAGTATGATTTATGGAGCACAACACACAGATGACCAATGCTCTGGCCCCGGCCCCAGAAAGCTCGCAGCCACTCAGCTGCTACACAGCAGACTTATAGGCAGATAAGCATCTTGAGCGCAGGCCACCCCTCTGTTCCCATATGTTCCCCGCAGTTGTGCTTCTCCGTGCTCACGGTGTGACTCTGGGCAAGCCCTCTTCTCTGAGTCTCGCTGCCCTCTCTCAAATGACCCGGCTTGTGTTCTTCCTGCCTCTCCTCCCAAGTGTTTTAGTTTCCAGGCATTTCTTCAACTCCTTTGTGCAAAACTTAGCACTCCCACTGCCCCAGAGGGTACGTCTTGGAGCCCAGCACCGAGTCTGCTGTTTTCTTTAACTCGGACCCCCCACCGCAGCCTTCGGCCCCAAGCGTCTGACCCAAGTCCCGCCTGCCGCCCAGCCCCACCTGCCTGGCCTCCCACCCCTCACCCAGGGCCACCCCGCGTCCACTCACTGGGGTTGGGCTGCAGGAGCACTTCTGTCTGCCTCAGGATTTTCTCTGTCCAGTTCTTGGTGCTGTCCGCCCGGGCCAGAAGGTTTTCAAAGTTGGCATCAAGCTCAGTCTTCTCTGCCTGGCCGAATTTCTCCTCTGTGAACTGTGAAGGGAGGGCTCAGAAGGGAGAAGGGAGGACTCCCCCTGCCCCACCCACCTACCCCTCGCCCCCAGCTGGAACCCAGGCCCCAAGGTCAGGAAATTTGCTCTGTCCCTAATCTTCTCTGCAACCCTGATCGAGTTACAACCTGCTCTAAGCCTCAGTTTGCCTCTCTGTGACCCGGGTTTGGGGAGCATGGCTTCTTTTGGAAATCCAATGAAAACAATAGACTTGCTCCCCACAGAAATGCACATTTATACAAAATCTGGCATACAACTTGGAGGGGTAAGGAACCATAGGGAGCTCACCGCTGAGAGTCCTCTGAGCCTGACCCTGAAGGAAGGTACTTGGTTGCAAGTGCTCAGGGAACCAATGAGGCACAAGGCAAGGTCTGGGGTTATCAGGAGGCCCCATGGGGGGCTGGGAGCCACTGGGGATGGGGTGCCAGGGGTGTGAGTGGGAGGAAACAGGTTCCAGAATCAGAGAGCCCTGATTCAAGTCTCAGTTCTGCTACTGATGAGCTGTGTGACTTTGGGCAAGTGGCTTTGCCTCTCTGAGCTTCAGCTTCCTGAGCTGAAAAATTGGAATAATAAGTAATAGCACCTCCCTTGTAGGTTGTGAGGATAAAAGAAGAAAGATGTGGGCAAGACATGAAGGCCGGGGTCTGGCAGAGAGTCAGTGTTCAACGTAAGATGCTGCTGCTGCTGTTAAGAGCTGATGGGGAGAGAGATGGCTGGGAAGGAAGGGGAGTGTGTGTGTGGCGGAGGGAGGACAGCCACATGGCTGGCCTCTGGTGCCTGGTGTGATGGGCGGGGAACACCGCCAGCCCATCAGAACCAACTCTGGACACACCAGGGCCCAGAAAGCTCGGCAGCCCCACCCCAAGGTGAGGCAGGGACCAGGATGTTACATAGGTCCCCCATCAGAGCTGGAAGAAGCCATGTGGGCCACCTAGGAACAACCAGAAGCTGGCCCAAGTCCTGGCCCCTCGGGTCTGGAAGGCCTTCTCCAGCCAGGGGAAGGAGTCTGCTCAAGGTCACAGCCAAACAGCAAAAAGGAGAAGGACCCGCAGGAGGAAGCTGGTAACAACAACAGATACTGCCGGGCGCACCTGTGGCCCAAGCCTGTGCTCAGTGCTTTCCCCCAAGGACCCACTGACTCCTCCAACAGCCTGCCAGGGCGGGGCGAGGTGGGTTTCCCATTTCACAGACGCCACTGAGGCCAAGCAAGGGGCAGACTGTGCTGGAGTCAGGGTCATCATGGGCTGGGGGTCTGGAGGCCCTTCTGAGACTACTTGGCAGTGATGAATCATCTAGAGGCTGGGGACAGGAGCAGAGGCAGCCGACAGGCTGCTGGTCAGGCCGCTCCTGCTTGGCGGCCATCAATTATGCAACAGGGCTTGGGTTTCTCCCTGGAGGGCGGGGCGGATGGGGGGCGGGTAGGGTTATAGCCTCAGCTCCCGACCTGGGTACCAGCCGCTCCGGGTCTCCTGGGAGCTCTCCTTACTCCTGCTGCCCTGCTGCCACTGCCTCCTCTTACTCCTCATACTCCCCAAACTGGAGCCTCCCAGAGCCAGGCCCTGAACAGGCTCACCTCACCAGCCCTTTGAGGGGGTGGCATTAACCCCATTTTCCAGATGAAGAAATCAAGGCTCAGAGGGGCAAAGTCACCTCTCTAGTCCTCAGTTTTCCCCCCTGAAGAATGCGGATAGCAGGACCCAGCTCACGGAATATTTGGAAGGTGCTTAACTCCATGGCCAGCACACAGCACAGGCCTGATAAACGTTAGCTAGTGCTAGCATCACCGATAAAAGGCCTCTCTCATAACCCTCCTCAGCTCTCAGGAGCTACCTAGAGACCTCTTTACCCCGACAGCACCAGTGCATGTCACGCTAAACGTGCACCCCAGCCTCTCCCGTCCTTATCAAGGCTAATGGCAGCGCTCCCCACGGAGCCACCTGACCACCCGTCCCTCACACACCACATCCACCCAGGTTCAACATCCTACCCGGCCTCCCTGACCTCTGGGGCATCCATCCCACGTCCACTGCTGCCTGCCTGGCTCGGATGATGACGATGCTGCCACCTCCCTGGCTTTATTTTCATCATTTCTAACACTACCATTACTGTTACTGCAATTACTACAAATGGTTAGTACTCTCACTTCTATGCCCACTCCTACCCCCACTGGCATCTTACCCACATATGCCTTGGTTTTCCGGCCTCGGTGCCCGTAGCTGGGCAGTTTCCCACCACCTGGACCAACTTCACAAACCCCTCCTGACTTTCAGGGTACAGTTCGGGGATGGAGAAGCCATCCCAGAATCACTCGTGCAAAAGGGATCCTGCCCTCCAGATTCTTATCCCAAGGCCAAGGGCTGGTTCCCGACCAGATGGGGGTGGGGTGAGGCTCTTAAAGGTATGCCGGTTCTCGGAGGGGCTGGCGCTTCCCCAGCATGTCCTGGGACCTGGCAAGGTGGCACCTATGCAGAGGCGCTGCCCACGCATTGATAATAACCACCCCCCCCCAATCCTTCCTGGCTGATTTCTATCCCCTGGACAGGCTGGCCTCAGGAGGGTCCCCTGAGTGTCCTCTCCTGCCCAGGTCACATTTCAGGCCCCTGTCTCCTCTGGCCTGCCACCCTGCCCCATCCCTGCCAAGGGGAAGGGCCCAGTGCTTCAGAAGCTGATGCCCGCAGAGTCCCAGGCTGCTCCCTGCAAGATGGCAGCAGCAGGGGGTGGGCGTGCAAAGCCAGAGAAAGCCTCTATTTATAAAGCTCCCGGCTCCCTCCTCCACACTGGAGGCTGGGGCCTGGGCACTGGCTCCCACTCCAGTATGGGCCACCCACTGGGCCTGCCCCCGTCAGGCCAGGCGAAGAGAGGCCACAGGCCCCAAACCTCCCCACGCCAAGAGGCTCTGCAGGCCCTGGCCAGGTCAGGTGCCAGGGCCCCACAGTAGCAGGAAACCGGCAGATCAGGTTCTTCCCAGATGTGGGAGATAGAGCGGTTGCCATACCAACACCTTCCAGATTCCCCACCTTCCAGATGGACTGGGGCTGGCCATGGGCTCTGGGGTCCTGGCATCTCCACTAGGGCTGGGGTCACCTGTGGGGCTTGGAACATCAAGCAGCAAATCCTCACTGGGGCGCTAATCCCCAAAGAGACACTGCACTTTCTAGTAAACATGGCCATATGGGCTTCCAAGAGGCTGTCTGCGGCCGAGCTCCTCTAGAGAGTCAACAACAACGCAAGGCGCAAACAGCAGGGCCTGTCCCCAGAGCACTGCGACGGCCAAGCCCCGAGTCTGCAGCCACCCTTGGTTACACCTGACTGGCAGAAGGGGACAGGAACGCTCCAAGAGAAGTGACTTGCCCAAGGTCACATGCTGCACAGGTGCAATATTAACCACATTAACACCAATCTGGGAGCCTGCCTTTAGTGAGGACGTTCACGCAGAGCGCCACGGAACCCTCACATCCATCCTGGGAGGGGGGACTGCTAATCCCATTTTTCAGATTGAAAAATTGAGGCCCAGACCGGAGGTCCCCAAGGTCACAGAGGGAGCATCCACGCCCATAGCTGACTCTAGGTCTTCACCATTACATTAAGCTGCCTCAGTTTCTCTCCTTGCCCCTAAATGGATAGGATTTGCTCCAATCCCAGCATCATAGGCCTGGACAGCTTCCCGAGGAGGACACCCAGCCAGACCCCAGCCCTCTCTCCGCCCCCAAGAAATAAGAGGAAACAGGCCTCCCACCGAGCAGAAAGGAGATAACCCCGTCCCTCCAGGCTTCCTGCCTGACTATCCAAGCGTGTAAAAGGGACCGAGGCAAGCGTAGTACCACCTTGGACAGCCCAATGCACAGGTGCGGAGACTGAGGCTCAAAGGAGGGGTCGGGGCGATGCATGAGTCCTTGGGCCTGGGACTCAGGCATCCAACCGCCTGTCCGGGAGTCAAGAGTCACTGCTGGGCAAGGACAGGGAGGCAGGAGCCGCCTGGTGCCCTCGCTCCTCCCCAGTGGAGACCCACCGGGGCCTGCGGCAGGCGCCAGGGCAGCGGGGGAACCCAGCCGGTGGAAAGGGTGGACACTGACACGTCCCCACAGGGAACAGGGCCGAGGCCGGCTCAGCCCCCCGCGGCGTGCCACGGTGAGGGTGCGGCCAGGGGGGCCGGCCGCCCCGGGCTCGCTCTCTCTTCTGGGCAGCGCAGGAGGAGGGATGTCGGGGGCTAGGGTGTCCCCGCAGCGGGGAAGGAGGTGCGGCCTCGAGGGGCTTCTCCTGCGCCCCCGGACTCTGCTGCAAGGCGCTCCCGGCCCGCCCCACATCCGGGCCCCGGGAGCCGGCGCGCGCGGCCCAGGGCGCCCGGCCTCACCTGCACAGCCCGGGTGAAGAAGATGCCCGCGTCCGACGCCAGCTTCTTCATGTTGAAGTCCATGGCGCGCCCACGGCCGGCCGCGCCCGGCCCCAGCGCAGCCTGGCAGACCCCGCCCGCCGCCGCCGCCGCCGGCCCGTACCCCGCCCACCTGCTGCCAGGCCGCCCGCCCGCAGCCGCCACCGCCGCCGCCGAGACGGCCGAACGCGCAGGGCGGGGCCTCCGGAGGGGGCGGGGCCTCTGGCGGGGCGGGGCCTCGGGGCGGCCCGGCTCCCTGCTGCCCCCTGCGTCCGCCGCCCGGCCGGCCTCCTCCGTTCCTCACGCCGTGGCGCCTTGTTCGTGTGTGTCTCTTCGTCCCTAGGACTAGGCCCTCTGTCTCCGTATTTCTCGGCCTCTTTTGCCCCGGGTCTCGCTGTGCCGCCCACCACCACCGCCTTGACCTCTTCAGCCCCGTCTCTTCTTCTGCCCCTGAACATGGTGACACTAAGGACAACTGAGCCGGGGGACAAATCTTCTACGGCTGGGGAACGGCTGTTTGTCCGCTGGAAGCCCTCTGGTTCCCCAAATTTGGGGGAAGGTGTGCCGAGGGGTAACTGAGAGGGAGGAGAGGTTCTGCCCAGGTGGCGGATCGGGCTGCCCTCGGGGCATGGACGTGGCTGACCTTGAACCTGGCTCCTCACCGCCCCGGACAGGCAAGGGGATGGCTTGCACGTACATCCCTCCTCCCGTGGGACTTGGAAAGGGGCTTACAACCTGTCTCCACCTCTCCCTGCTCTTGACCTCTAGGCTTCATCTCTTAACCTGGTGGAGGGCTCTGTCCCTGAACTGGTTCCCTTTCCTCCCTGGCTCTGTCCCCTGGATACCTGGCTACACTTACTCCAGTTCCCCATGACCTACCCCAGCCTCTCCTGCAGGGGAACCCCTGAGCCACCTGGGGGTTTGTTCAAAATCCAGACCTTGGTCCCACTCCCAGCCCTGATTCTCTCGGTGCAGATGGGGCCCAGGCAGCTGGAGTTTTGAAAAGCTTCCAGGTGATTTAAATGTGTGCCCCGGGTTCAGAACCACTGGTCTGTATTATTATCTCTATGGAGCCATCATCAACTCTCACGTCACGCACATACCTGCAGTTCATCATCTGTATGTGTTTCTTTCTGTTCACTATGTGTTTCTATTCGTCTGTATTGATCTTTGACTTATTTACTGGTGTCTGTTGTGGGGGACTGGAATTGGCCACGCCAAGATATGTCTCTTTGGCATGAGGATTATTTGAGGCTGGTTGCTTTTGATAAACTGGGACAGGGAAGGAGGCTCTGAGGGGCGGAACTTGCTTGCCCTTTGTTAGGAGACATTTACATTGTAAAGGAAATCTCCATCTGTAAAGGTGTCTCCCTCTCTGCACCAGGAAGAAGGGGGGATGACCTTATCTCTAGAAACTTTATCAATACCAAAGGCAAGGACTTAAATCTGCATCTTGTTTACTGTCCTTGTGTGGTCATCTTAAGAGGGGACTTCAGCCATTTTGGCGAGTTGCTCAGCTTGCCTGCCCTCTCCCATGTATACATAATATAAAACTTTGTTTAATTTTCTCCTACCATTCTGTCTCATGTGAATTTAATTCATTCTCCGGCCAGAAGAACCCAGAGAGGGTAGAGGAAATGTCTTCCTCCCCTACGCTATCTATAGCTGACTATATCATTCATTTAGCCAGCATCCAGTCATATCCTGCAACAGCCTTGTCAATATAGTTATATGTTCGTTCGTTCATTAACTCACACTGAGCACTGTTAAAGAAAAAACTATTCACGATACTTATGAAAGACTGCAAAGAAGACTTTATTCAAGAGAGACTAGTAAAGTGGGGGTTTTGCAGTAGGGGTGAGAAATCAGGCTCAACTCCAAATGCTTCAAGGACAAGTGGAGATTTACAGCTAAGGAGCCGGGTGGGGGTCAGTGATGGAAAATAACTAAGAGGAAACATCAAGGCTAGCGGGCTTCTTGCTGAAGGCACGCCAGGGCAATAAGATAGTGAGGGTGGAGGATGAGAAATTTGATCAAATATGGAGGGTGACCAGATACCAAGGGTGGGGGATTCTTGCTAAACTGACTCAGCAGTGTTCTTGCTACAACCGCACTCCACAAGGACAGAGATGGAAGCCCAAGGTCAAGCCGGGTCAAGCAGAGGGCTCAGAGGAGCCTGACTCAGTTTGGTCAAGGAGAAAGTCTTTGCCAGCACCTACTATGTGCCAGGCACTGTTTCAGGCGCCAGGGAAGCAGTGGTGAACAAAACGGACCTCCCCTCTTGGACAAACAAATATATAACATGTCAGGTAATGAGTCCTGGGAAGACAAACACAGCAGGGTAAAGAGGAGAGAGAGCGAGACAGTAGGTGCTAGTCATTGCTGATCTTACAGCTTCCCAATCCATATGTTTCATCCATTTATCTACTTTCCCCTTGGCTATTGCAGTTTTTCTCATAGCTGTGGCCAAAGTGTCCTGAGCCCATGCCAGGCTCAGCGCTGAGCACTTTTAAGTGAATTATCATCTGAGAGCCTCATAACAGCTCAGAAACCATCCTCCTTCTCATTTTAGGGTGAGGAAGCTGAGATTCAGAGAAGTTAAATTGATGAGGATTTTTAGGCTGCTTAATTTTAAAACAGTTTATGATGAGGATTTTTAGGCTGATTAATTTTAAAACTATGGATGAGAAGCAGGCTCCGAGGACTGGAATTTGCTTGCCCCTTTGTTGGGGAACCTTTACATTTCTAAGGGAAACCTCTATCTGTAAAGGTGCCTCCCTCTCTGTGCCAGGAAGAAGGGGGATGGCCTTATCTCTAGAAATTCTTAATGCCAGAGGCAAGAATTTAAGTTGGTTACTGTCTGGCAACCTCATGTAACTGATTTAGGGTGGTGGCTTCTGGCCTTTACTTAATCCCATTTGATTCTTATCTAAAAGTCGTGGGACCACCCAATGGCCAGACCCCACCTGCACTGATACCATTTTAACTTTTTTCCATGTTCTTTCCTTTGTCTTGGTAAAGAGATGACTCACATACCTATGCCTTAAATTTAGCCTTACTCTCCACTCATGTTTGCAGCAGCAGCGGCTCTGCCTGCCCATGGGTCCTGTCCCCATGCCAGCGGGGGCAGCAGAAGCAGCAGCAGGAGCTCTGACTGCCCGTGGGTCCTGTCCCCACACACCAGCTCTGCCTGCCCATGGGTCCTGCCCCCATGCTATTCTATTCTCTAAATAAAAGAGCACTACTGCCAGATCTTAAGAGTCTAAGAAATCTTTCTTTCGACTCCTCAGCTCACCGACCCCGCATCAAAATGATTTGCCCAAGGTCACAGGGGAGGAAGCAGCAGATTTAGCCCAGAATCCAGGCAGTGAGTCCAGCAGTGGAGATGCTCCCCTTTGCTCTGGCTCTCTCTTCCATGGCTCATTGGCTGCCACTCTCCCCTGTCTCTGCCACCTCGAGTCAAAGATGCCAGATTCTCTCTTGCCTCCGGGTCACAGCCCATGCTGCTCCTGGAGCACTCCTCCCTCTCCTCTCTGCCCAGCTAATTGCTGCTCATCCTTCAGGTCTCCGTTTGGACCGTCCTTTTCTTTCAGGAGTCTCACCTCCCCGTGGGAGCCCAGGTGTCCCCACATTCCTGGGTTTCCCCCATTAGAGCAATATCATGCAATTGTAATTAAGTATCTCAGTTACATGTATCTCGTCCACTACTGTGCTCCCATGCCCAGCCAAAGTGCTGGCACACAGAAATATTAGTTATCGAATGAATGAAAGAATGTGACCTTACTGATAATTATATTTTAAAAACTTAGATGTGACCAGCTTTTCGCAGTTTTGAAAGGGCTGCCACACCGTTTTCTTCCTATTCTCACCAAAGCCCTGCAACTCAGGCAAGGCAGGAATTGCATCCCCATTTCACAGAGGGGTAAGCTATAAACTCTGAAGAGCTGAAGTGGCAGAACTTGATTCCAACTCAGGTCGGTCTGATTCCAAACCCAGTGATTGGTGTCAGGCAGTTGGGCGGTCAGATTTGAGTCACTTCACTCCAGCTCTCAGGGACACAATGTCTGGTAGGGGAGACAAGGCACTTTTGCGAACGCCTCCAGAAGAAGATGGAGAGTGGCAAGGCTTTAAGAGGATGCTGTGGGTATTTGAAAATGGGCGCTTGAAGAGCGGGAAGGACTTGTCCGTGTGGGGACCAGTAGGCATCGGGGAGCCAAATAAGAGGGCGCAGAGCGCCGCCACCTCCTTCCACAAAGCCCCTTCCAAACCCAGTTGCTCTGTCTCAGTCCGTTTAAGATTAGCTGCCCTGCCTCGCTCAGCCGCCCGTGTCAATCTAATCCCGATGGCCAATCATAGGAGAGAAAATAGCACTTCCGCGCCTCAACCGCACTTAGGGGGCGGGGCAGAGAGCGCCGAGAGGCGAGACCAGATTGGTCATGTGACCCACCCCATTGGTCCGAGGCAGGAGCAGCGCGGGGCGGTTCGGAGACGCTGATTGGCCAAAGAGGGATTGGCCCCTCGTGAGGCCACGCCCCTCGATGGCCCGCGAGGTTGGTTGCGCGGGCGCCAGGGAAGGAGACGCTGCCCTTCTGCAGCGATGGGATCCCGGGTGAGTGGCGGCCCGGGTCGAGCGGGCAGGCGGCGCGGCAGGCGCCGGGAGTGAGGCTGGCGGCGGGCGGGAGCCGGGCCTACGCGAGGCGCTGGGTGGGCGCGCAGGTGTCCGGGCTCAGCCGGACTGGAAGGGCCCGCATTGGAATGAGCAGGTACCCGGGCCGTGGGCGGCGCGAAAGGTGGAAGGAGAAGGTACCCGATCAGTGAGGAGATGCGGGCCTGGAACGTTGCGGGGATCGGACGACCCTCAAGGATGTTCTGGTGTTCGGGGGCAGGAGAGGAGGGGGCTTGACCCGGGGCTGCGCAAAGAGACGTCTGGGATGGAATGAGCAGATTCTGAAGACAAAGATATTGCTGAGGTTCAATTCGGGAGTGCCCCGTGCCTGACTTGGTCGGCCTGGTGAGGTGTCCAGGCTGGAATGGGCAGAGGGTGGCTCAAGGGAGTGCCCGGGCTGGGGACGTTGCTGGGGTCAATGCAGAAAGGGGGGCTGCTCAGGCCAGAGTCATTAAGGGGGTTGTCCAGGCCAAGGGAGGAGGTGGGCTGGTGGAAAGTGTGGGCATCCAGGCTGGGGGTGTTGTAAGTGCCATGGTGGGGGTGGAATGAGGAGGTTCCTGCCCGAAGTTATATGGCGGGAAAGACCACTGCCCAGGTTGGGGCACCAGGTGGGGAACATATCCATGGGCTTCTTATTGCGGAGAAGATGTGGAGCCCTCTCTCTGGATCATGCCAGGGGGATGAACAGGGCACGGTTGGGCTGGCTCTGGATCCGTCCCCGGCTTGGAGCAGGCTTGGGGATGGGTGTTGCCACCTTACACCTGCCGCTCTCCTCGAAGTCGGTCCAGCAGAGAGCGCTCTTCCCTCTCCTGCAGACAGGTGCCGGGCCGCCCCGGCTCACCATCTTCACGCCTTCACGTGGGCTCCTCACTGGAGGGTGCAGAAGTCCTTCAGGTGCAGCACGGAGGCACACGTGGCAGTTGTAGCTGGCAGCTCAGGGGAAACACCACAGCCTTGGGGTCTCCCGGAGCTGAGATCACATCCTAGCTTGGCCATTTACTCAGTGACCTCGGTCAGGTCGCTTATCTCTCAGAGCCTCAGTTTCCCCATCATAAACAGTGGTTGTTGCGAGGGTTCTGTCAGTGACTAGACTCGAAATCCTCTGTGGAGAGCCTGTTGCAAGCCTGGCCTGTAGTAAGAGCTTGGGAAAGAGTGGCTGTTGATCTTGGATGTTCTGAGGCCTGGGCCAGGCTGGGAGAGTGAGAGGGGTGGCTTATGATTTTAACCTGGGCCCTGAACCCTGGAGGTCACTTAGCTCAATTTGCAGCCTCCTGGCAAGATGTCCCCCACCCTTGACAACATAACAGATTCCTCAGCCCTAGGATATTTCTCTGCCACCCCCGTCACACACACACACAGCTCAGCCCTAGAGCTACGCTAATAGGATTGTCCATCCTTCCCTCTCACTGGGGATAAGCCATTTCTCGTGCTGGTCCAGTGACTTTGGCAGCCATCCCGGGTACAAAGGGTCTGTCCCAGGCTGCATATTCCTTCCGCTTGAGGTCCCAGGAAACCTTGAAGGCATCCTCGGCCTTGGTGGTGGCGGTTGCTGGTTGGTGCCCTGTAGGATCTTGGGGACTGGGCTATGTGAAGTCAAGCCACTGGTCAGTGAAGGCCATTTGTTGGCCTTGGAATGGGGCAGTGGGGTACCCTGGGGGTCTCAGAAGGCCCCAGGGCAAAGTTGCCCTTGTAGTTGGTGGTTCTGCTAGGGGCTTGCCACTTCCTGCTCCATATTCAGGTTAGGAAAAGGGGAGTAGTCCAGGAGATCTTGGTCCAAGTCCTGACTCCACCTCATTCCAGCTGTGTGACTTTGGATGCCTGACTTAGCCTCTCTGCGCCTCAGTTTCCTCGTTGGAAATTGGCAGGCATAGGGGGTGGGAGAGATCGATAGCAAGTAGTTCACAGAATTGTACTGATTCAGTGAAATAATGTCCGTAAAGAACTCAGCAAGAAATACACACATAATGTGTAGTGGTTGTTATTATTTGAGGAAATACCCTGCTGTTTTCGTACTACAGTCTACCGGAAGTAAAGCATTCTTGGCTTCCTGGGAAGTGGAAAAGAGGTGATGATTCTCATCAGGGGCCTGACCCTTGGGAGGCCTGAGATTTTGTTTGGCACATGGGCCATGGGTTTGAAAAGACTGAGAAAGCGTGGCAGAAAGCCCCGTCTTCCAGGCCTGGGGTGCACTCTTGGGCTAGCGTGCCAGAGACGCTGCCTTCTGCTCCCAGGGCGCAGGGTGCAGAGTGCCTTCTGCTGGCGGGTGCAGAGGGCCGGGGCCTGGTTGCAGGCCTGGCATTCCAGCCATAGGCTTGCTTCCGTCTCATTTCCCAGAGCACTCTTGTGTGCGTTTCTCTGCTCACGGGAGCACATCCTTGTGTCTGACTTGGTCGTCTGTCTCTCAGCTCTGTGGAGGGAGCCTCTGGTATGTGTGTCGCTGTCCTTTCGCGGTGTGGATGGTGCCCGGGACCCAGCCAGCAACCAGGTGAAGACGTTCTCCTTGGAAGCTCTCGGCCCCGAGGGCTGTTGCCTGGGGTGCTGTCCTGCCATGGCATTCCGGAGGACTGAGGGCATGTCCGTGATCCAGGCCCTGGCCATGACGGTGGCCGAGATCCCCGTGTTCCTCTACACGACGTTTGGGCAGGTAAAGACTGGGGTGGGCTATGGTCTCGTCCTCTACACCCCTGGTCCCTGAAACACTGAGCCAGTCCTCCAGGCTCCCTCAGCATCCGAGAAAGCTGGGCCCTCCCTGCTCTCCCAGGTGTCCGGTGTCTCCTCTTTGATCAGAGTGAGAAGGGCTGGGTTAGGAGTCTGGGGCCCCGAGCCCAGTCTTCACCCACGGTCCTGTGACTCTCGACCTCAGTTTTTCAGTCTATAAAAGGGGACAATAAAGCCCTTCCTGCCAACCTCAAATGTTTGTGGCTGACCAGGCCTCTCGACACTTCCTGAAGTTCGGCCCTGAGGGATGCAGCCCCTCCCGGGGGCTCACAGGCCAGCAGGCAGAGAGCGAGGGAGGAGCAGCGAATGGTAGGATGAGACTGCCGGGTGGAGTGAATGTTGAATGTCATCGTCTTCGAGGAGTCGTTAAGAAATGGGGTCAGCCAGCCTGGGTTCGATTTCTGTTGCTCTGTCACCTTGAGCATGTGTCTTAATCTGCGTGAGCGTCAGATGTCTCACCTGGAAGGTCCCAGGCCTTCAGACAGGTGGCACAGTAAAATCCTGGTGCAGTGCCTGGCATAGCGGGTGCTCAGTCGCTGGAGCTGTTAGAGTCACGGCTGATGGTGTTCAGATACCTGCTGGACCCCAGATGCAATCTCCTTGGCATTGTCATTTTGCCGTCCCCAGTGCCCCTCTTTACATTGCTGTGGTCCACATTTCAGAGGGGCTGGCCTGGTCCCCCCTGTCGAGGTGGTTCCCTCTCCATGGTTCCTGGCCAGCAAGTAGCCCCAAGTGCCCGATGCGTCCCCGCCCCTTGGGCGCTCCTCAGGGCAGCTCGGCCTGCCTCGGGGCTCTCTGGGGAAGATGGAACCCAGCTGCCTCCCGCTTCTCCTGCAGTCTGCATTCTCGCAGCTGCGCTTGACACCAGGCCTGCGGAAGGTCCTCTTTGCTACGGCCCTGGGGACTGTGGCCTTGGCCCTGGCCGCCCACCAGCTGAAGAGGCGACGGCGGAGGAAGAAGCAGGTCGGCCCCGAGATGGGAGGCGAGCATCTGGGCACAGTACCCCTCCCCATCCTCATGGCCAGGAAGGTCCCGTCGGTGAAGAAAGGTAGGTGTGAGGTGGTGGGGAAGGGCCTGACCTGGAGTCACCTCCCAGCTGGGCCCCTGTTAACCGTGGGGTCTTGGGCTAGTGACATTCTGTCTCCAAGCCGTGGTCGCCCCATCTGTGAAGTGGGGGTGACAGCAGAACCTCCTTCTCTGAGTCACTGTAAGGATTGGTGGGTGATGTGGCCAATGCTCATCTCCGTCGGTGACGGTTGTTCTTGTTATCAGACGACCCTTTGGGAGCACCCGGGTCCAGAGAGGGCTGGTGGGGCACAGCTCCTCTGTCCAGGGAGGGAAGTGCCCCGGCTCGGGCGCTGGAATGGCCCAAGTTTCCTGGGCCAGATGGTATTTTCCTCATCTCCCTCTTTTTTTAAAGTAAGGTTTGCTTTGCATACAGTAAGAGTCACCCCTCTTGGCATACAGTTCCATGAGCTTTGACGAACACGTGTGGTCATATAATCACCACCACAGTCGAAGACTGTTCTATCACGCTTTAAGCCCCCGCTTTGTGCAGCCCCCTGAGCCTGCGCAGATGCTGATCTGTTTTGTGTCTGCTGGCGTGGCTTTAAAACCTCTGTGGCCCTGGGGCGGCCTCGTGGACAAGTGGTTAAGTTCATGTGCTCCGCTTTGGCGGCCCAGGGTTTCGCCGGTTCGAATCCTGGGCACAGACATGGCACCGCTCATCAGGCCATGCTGAGGCGGTGTTCCACATGTCACAACTAGAAGGACCCACAACTAAAAATACACAGCTATGTACCAGGGGGCTTTGGGGAGAAAAAGGAAAAATAAAATCTTTAAAACAAAAAACAAAAAAACAAATGCTCGTCTGTGGCCCCGTTAACGCTGTGACCTGGCCCCGCGGTGTGTGCCCCGCCTGACTGTGTCTAGATCACTTTCCAGGGCGAGGGCTTCACCGACGCTCTCCTCTTGGGAGAAACCTGTCTTAAGAAGCAGAAGTCTCCCCTAGTGAAAATGAATTTTAACTGTGAATTGTCATTGCGAAAGGGAAGTTCTCTCTTTATAATTAGGGAAAGAAGTTTTCGATGAGTTGAGAGACGTGCGTGTGGCCGGGTTTCCGTGTGGTGTTGGCGCCCGGGAAACCTGGAGCCATTTCCGCACCAGCCTCGTGCTTGCCTCCCCTGGACCACCACCACCTCTGCTTTCACCTTATTTCCCTTCCCTGTGTTTCTCACTTGTAAAAAATCTTTTGAGTATGTAAAAAAGTTGTTGCCTCAAATCCTGTTTTGGAAGGAGGAGAATTCCAAATGGGTCACTCAGTCAGCAACACGGGGGAGGCCGAGTGAGGAGGAGGCAAGAGCAGCCGGACCTTATCCTCAGCCTCAGCCCAGCAGGTCGGCGCCCCTCCTCCGGGCCAGGCCCTGTGCTGGGTGACAGGGATGTTTGGTCACGAGCAGGGCGACAAGCAGGGGCCAGCGCTCTTCTTCTGAGTGCATATGCTTGTGGTGCTCTGTCGTCACCCTGACTTCGACGGTCAGGACAGGTCCCCAGATGAAGAGGAAGGGAGGTGGCCCGGAGCGGGGAATGGCCTGTGCAGAGGCTGGGTGGAAGCCTGCATGACCCCTGCCCTCGTGTTCCTCACAGGCTACTCCAGCCGGAGGGTGCAGAGCCCCAGCAGCAAGAGCAACGACACTCTGAGCGGCATCTCCTCCATCGGGCCCAGCAAGCACTCAGGGTCCTCCCACAGCCTGGCCTCGGTGAGGACCTTGGGGAGGGCGCCAGGGTGCCGGTCATGCCTCGGCTCAGTCTCTGGCCTCAGGGGGCTAATGGACTGGTAGGAAGATGGGATAAGAGATTTCAGTCATTCAGCCTCTCAGCCGTTCGTTCATCTATCTGTGCCTTCTGAGATTGTCCTTGATCACTCTCTGAGTGCCAGGCCTCGGTGAGAGGAAGGGGGCGAGGTGCAGGAGAGAAGCTGATGGTCTCTTGGGTAAGATACTGTCTAGGAATAAAGTACATGCGTTCGTTCATTCGTTAGACATTGAGCAAGCACCTGCTCCGAGCCAGGGCCTCTGCTAGGTGCCGAGGATGTAGAGATAAATAAGACAAAGGGACATTTATTTTCTCATGGGGAATGGCTTTGGCTCATTCACTCAGCTGGTCATTCATTCATTCAGCAAGCACTGAGTGCCAGCTGTGAGCCAGGCACCGCCCTGGGGACCCAGAGGCGAGCAAGAGGTGGCTCCTGTCCTGGAGGAGCCCACAGCTGGCAGTTTCTGTGAGGTGTCGTCAGGTGCTTAGAGTTGTCAGTGGAACCAGGCTGTTCTGAGGGCTTGGCCGCTGTGGCGGGGGGCTAGCTTCAGGGGTAGTATTTGGAGAGAGCGTGTGGCATGTGGTCAGGCAGTAGGGGAGGCTCAGAGGTCCTGCAAACGGTCTGGGAAGCCCTCACCTCTTGCCCTGCTTGACGCCCAGACGGTGGCGGTGAACTCATCCAGCCCCATGGCTGCGAGTTCGGGACCATGGGATGCCAGAGGGATGGAGGAGTCCGTGACCACCAGTGACGGCAATGCCGAGAGCCTCTACATGCAAGGTACAGGCCAGGAGGCGGGCCCCAGGGCTCTCCTGGGGCGGGGTGGGGAGGACTGGCCTCCTCCAGAGCCAGGTCAGGCTCAGGACACTTCCCCAGGTGCTGCTTTGCAAACCCTTCACCTGCCCCAGAACCCCCATTCAGTGGTTTCCAGCCATTTCTGGACGGGGCCATTCTCCAGGAGCAGATCTGGTCTGAGTGAAGGCCTGTAGACTGACCTGCCCTGAAAACGTGATCAGGACCCAGCCCACATGGTCCTGCCCGTTTTTGTCCTTTGGGGCCCTCCTGCCTCCTCGCTCTTCTGAGCCCCGTCTTGAGTGACATTGTATGGGGCCCAGCTGCTCCCCGTCTGCTGGGGGCCTGACTCTCCCTTCTCTCCCTGCCCGTGCTCAGGCATGGAGCTGTTCGAGGAGGCCCTGCAGAAGTGGGAGCAGGCTCTGAGTGTGGGGCAGAGAGGGGACAGTGGCAGCACCCCCACACCCGGGGACAACCTCCGGAACCCCGAGACTGCTTCAGAGGCGATGTCCGAGGTAGGTGGTCCTCCCCTGCGTCTTTCCTCCCCGCCCTGGAGAAGGTGGCATGGCAGAGGGACAGCCAGACTTTGGGAGGCCGGCCAGCAGCCCTGCCTTCTGCCAGCCAGTCACTTGTCCTCTTGCATGTGAGGGTTCCCCTTGGCGAGGATGTCGATCCAGGCAAGTGAAATATTCTTTTCTTGTAACATGCTTAGCACATCCTGGCCCTGGGTAATTATTCCATAAACGGCAATGGTGCTCACACCTGGTCCCGACTCTGAGGCATACTTGCCTTCAGGAAAGACCAGAGGGAAGTGGCTGTGTCCTTAGTGGAGTGGCTCACATGGCCTCGATCTTGGCTTCACAGTTTTTGGCACCGTCCAACTTTTCTACAGTGAACATTTATTTCAATATCAGGAAAAAGAAAGAAAGTAAAAAAGCTAAAATAAAAAATTTTTGTCAAAAGCACATCAAATATATATCCTAGGATGGGTGTTCACTGAAGCATTGTTTTGTAATAGTTGAAAACATGAAAAGCTGGAAACCATCTAAATGCCCATCAGTAGTGTCTGGAATACTACACAGCCGTTAAAAGGCTGAGGGAAAGCTGGGTGGGCTGATCAGTTGCTTTCTCCACTGATGTATCGTTAAGTGAAGGAAGCAAGATGCCCCATGTCTGTAGTGTGACCTGAGTGTGTCCACTTTTGAAAACACATCCGCGCATATGGGCACCTGTTGGTAACTGCTGGGGTGTGTGTACGCTTTTATTTTCCTCTGGGCAGATGCACGGGAATTATTAGTGCTGATCTGTGGGGACAGGGTCTGCAGGCTTTTGTTTTACTCCTCTGTACGTTTCAGTCTTTCTTTACTGTTTGACTTCTGTAATTTCAAGCACATGCTTCTAGGCAGGGTTTGTGTAGGTGGTGGTATTGTGGGCTGTTTCTATTTTATTCTTTATACTTTTTGTATTAAAAAATACCCCCAGGGCCGGCCCGGTGGCATAGTGGTTAAGTCTACGCACTCTGCTTCTGTGGCCCAGGGTTCATGGCTTCGGATCCTGGGCACAGACCTACACACTGCTCACCATGCTGTGCTGTGGTGGCGTCCCACATACAAAATCGAGGAAGACTGGCACAGATCTTAGCTCAGTAACAATCTTCCTCAAGCGAAAAAAGGAAGATTGGCAACAGGTGTTAGCTCAGGACCACTCTTCCTCACCCAAACAAACAAAAAACCCCAAAAGCCCTTGAGCTCCTGTCCTCTGCTGGAGCGAGGTCAAATGTGGGGACACGTCTTTGGGGAGCAGTCTGACAGTATCTGGAGAGTCAGTCCGAGACTGGCCAGGAAATGGGAACAACTTCAGGTGTTGAAAAAGGAGGGCGTTGAATCTGGGTCATTGGTTGCACAGGTGAGGGAGTCACTGAGAGGCCCAGGGCTGGCGAGGGTGTGCCCAGCGCTCAGGAGCCAGGGACCTCTTGTGGGAGCTAACACCACGATGCAGGCTGACCAGCAGAGGTTGTCCCCACTTGGTGTGTGGGTGGGGGCAGGGATATGGTGTGAGGCAGGACAAGGAGAGGAGAATTGTCATGGCCTGTCCCTACCCACACCCCCCATCCCCGGCCTTCTTTCTTCCACCTGTGCCTCTGTTGGCCGGGGGCCAGTTGGCAGGGGATCTGGGAAACACAGTTTGCAGTACGGGAGTGGGGGCATGCCTGGTACAGCCAGTAACGAGTTGAAGGTGTGTGTGCTGGGGGCATTAGCTCAGAGGCCTGTCACCCAGGCATGACCACTGTGGTTGTGGACGTGAAGGAAGCGTCTGGGGCTCAACAAAGCCTTCAGCGCCCGGGGGCACAGCTGCATCAGGTCACCTCTGCCTGTGGGCAGACGACGGGCGCCTGCAGGGGTGCATCAGGGCAGCGAGAAGAGGGCAGGTGGCTTGGCTGCAAACGTTCTATGTATTGTTGATGCTATATCTTAAAATTATAGAACTTCCGTTGTCTTTCTTGTTGTGAAAACAATTAAATATTCTTCCTAGAGTAGTGAAAACTACAGAAATAGAAAAGAGAGGAGAACAAAAGCACCCGGGCTCTAATCAGACAGCTCATGGTTGTGTCACGTGGGCAAAGGCCCTCCATCTCCCTGAGCCCTGGTGTCCTCCACGGGACAGGGTACCAGCTGTGTGATCCTGGCCCCTAGTCGGCGCTCAGTGAATGAGCTTTGTCATCAGCGTTATGATGCCTGTAACCCTTCATTCAGACAGAACCACTTTGTATCCTTCCAGGCATTTTTCTCTGCTAAACGTTGTTCAGCAGGTCTGTTGAAATATAATTCACATTGAAATATAACCCGCATGCTGTACATTCAGCAGGTTAAGTTGTGCAAGTCAGTGGCTTTTAGCATAGTCAGAGTCACGTGAATACGTCACACCACCACAGTCGATTTCAGAGCGTCCTCATCACCCCAAACAGAAATCTCATAATCTTAGCAGTCACTGCCCCCGTTCCTTCATCCCCCACCCCAGCCCTAGGCAACCACTGATCTACTTTCTGTCTCTATAGAGTTGCCTGTTCTGGACATTTCTATAAGTGGAATCATCTAGTGTGTGGCCTTTTATGACTGGCTCCTTTCACAGTTTAATGTTTTCAGGGTTCATCCTTGGTGTGTGGGACCCTGTTTTGTTTCTGGTGATGGCTGAATGATATTCTGTTGTGTGGGTCGACCACATTTTATTTATCTGTTCATCAGTTGATGGACGTTTGTGTTGTTTCCACTTTTTGGCCGCTACAAACATTTATGTACAAGTATCTGTGTGGACATATGTTTTTAATTCCCTTGAATATATCCTCAGCAGAGGAATTGCTGGGTCATATGGTAACTATATTTCACATTTTGGGGAGCTGCCAGACTGTTTTCCAAGGCAGCTGCACTGTTTCACATCCCACCAGCGGTGCACGAAGCTTCCAGTTCTCCACATCCTCGTCAACACTTGTTGTTATCTGACTTTTTGATTCTAGCCATCCTGGTGGATGTGTCTAGCCGTCTCGTTGTGGTTTTGATATGTGTCTCCCTGATGGCTAATGATGTTGAGCATCTTTTCATGTGCTTATTGGCCACTTGTATATCTTATTTAGAGAACCGTCTATTCAAATCCTTTGCTTTATTTTTAAATTGGTAATTTATCTTTTTATTATTGAGTTGTAAGGGTTCTTTATATAGTCTAGATACAAATCCCTTATCAGAGATAGGATATGCAGATCTTTTCTCCCATTCTGTGGGTTGTCTTTTCCCTTTCTTTTTTTTTCTTTTTCTTTTTTTTCCTTTTTCTCCCCAAAGCCCCCCGGTACATAGTTGTATATTCTTCGTTGTGGGTCCTTCTAGTTGTGGCATGTGGGACGCTGCCTCAGCGTGGCTTGATGAGCAGTGCCATGTGCGTACCCAGGATTCAAACCAACGAAACACTGGGCCGCCTGCAGCGGAGCACGAGAACTGAACCACTCGGCCACGGGGCCAGCCCCGTCTTTTCCCTTTCTTGATGACGTCCTTTGAAACACAGAAGTTTTTAGTTTTGGTGAAGTTCAGTATATCTATTTTTCTTTTGTCATTTGTGCTTTTGGTGTCATATCTAAGAAACCATTCCCTAACAAAGTCACTTCACAGAGAAAGAGCTGGCAGATCTCTGCCCAAGGGACAAGGCTCTCCAGGCCACGTGGGACACAGTCTGGCCCTGTTGGAGAACTGAGCAAAGTGGCCAGTATGCCTGGGGTCCCTTGGGCCTGGGGTCGAATCCTAGCTCTGCCAGGCTCTAGCTGGGTGGGTGCAGCCTCTTAACCTCCTTGAGTTTTCTCTGTTAAATGGGGTCACAGAATACCCCCCTTTGAGGGCAACCGTGAGGCTGACAGCGAGGTGCCTGGTCCAGGACAAGAGCTCAGTGAAAGGCAGCCATTTCCATCTTTACCGGCCCCTTTGAGCTCCTCCGGCTCTTTCTCCCCAGTGGCCTCGGGCCCCAGCCAGCCCTGGTCTCCTCCCTGGGGTCTGGTTACCTGCAAGTGCAGCATCTGGCAGCCTTTGCGGAAAACAGAGTTGGGCCTGCCCTTGCCTGGCCCCTCAACCCAGAAGCTCCTGGGTTCAAAGCAGCAGTGGCCTCTTCTTCCCACGCCTTGACTTGGAGGCAGAGGGCAGCAAGGGTCACCAAGGGGACAGGCTGCTGAGCCTGGGTGCAGTGCCTTCGCAAGCATGCACGGTTAATAGCAGTGGCGTGGTTTGAACCCAGCTCTTTCTGGGCTCCTGGCTGCTCCCTTATTATAGTAACAAGTACAGGAATTACGGTAATAGCTAACACGTTCTGATTGTCACCCTATGCCAGTCTTGTGTGAAGGACTTTGCGTCTCTTATCTCCTTCGTGTTTTCCCTGAAATCCCAGGGAGTAAGCACTCTTATCTCAGTTAACAGATAAGGAAACTGAGGCTCTGAATGGGGAAGTTATTTGCTTGAGGTCACACAGCTCAGAACTGGTGGTGCCAAGGTCGGAACCCGGGTCTGCGTGGGTCCAGAACAGTGCTGTTCAGCAGGAAGCCCCACATCTCATTTAAGTTTCTAGAGGGCCGGCCCAGTGGCACAGCGGTTAAGTGCGCACATGCTGCTTCAGCGGCCCGGGGTTTGCTGGTTCGGATCCCGGTTATGGACATGGCACCACTTGGCAAGCCATTCTTTGGTAGGCGTCCCACATATAAAGTAGAGGAAGATGGGCACAGATGTTAGCTCAGGGCTAGTCTTCCTCGGCAAAAAGAGGAGGATTGGCAGCAGTTAGCTCAGGGCTAATCTACCTCAAAATAAATAAATAAATAAATAAAAGTTTCGAGAGACCACAATAAAAAGCAAAAGGAAACAGATTAAATTAATTTGAATAATATATCTTATTTAATCTAGTATACCCCAAATATGATCGTTTCAACCTGTAATCAACATGGAAAATCACTGAGATAGTTTATGTTCTGTCTCTTTTTGGAGCTGTTTCGAATTGGTGTGTATTTATGCTTACGGCACATCTCAGTGGAACTGGCCACATTTTGGGTGCTCCCTGGCCACATGTGGCTGGTGAATCCTGTCCTGGGCAGCTCGGGTCTAGATCTCTGCTCTTGCTGCTGGACCCCAGAACCTTCTCCCCTGTCCCCAGGGGCTAGGCCCCCATCATTGGTGAGGGAAGGGGCGGTTAGCACGTGGAGCTGGGAGGGCCTGGGGTGACGGTCATTGTGTTAACTGTAGCCAGAGTCACAGCGAAGGGAGTTTGCGGAGAAGCTGGAGTCCCTGCTGCGCCGGGCCTACCACCTGCAGGAGGAGTTTGGGTCCACCTTCCCGTCCGACAGCATGCTGCTAGACCTCGGTGAGCTGGGCCCAGGCATAGGCGGCGGGGTGGAGGCAGACGGGGGCAGTGGGAAAACCAGGGTGTGACTCCCTCAGTGCCTCAAGCAAACCGGGATCCCCAGGGCCCTCGGACCTTGTCTGATCCAGGGCCTCAGGGCACAGACAGGGAAACCGAGGCCCCTCAAGGGACAGAGGAGGCAGGCAGGAGCAGAGCTGGCATGAGGCCCCAGTGTGCTTTGCCCCATGGCCTTGGGAGCAGGCCTGGGGTTTGTGTGTCAACATCTCCCCGATAGCTGCCCCAGCCTTTTGTTTTGAGCCCTGTCCTGCAGGCACGGGGCAGGCGGAAGGGACGGCTTGCATGGAGATTAGCCCAAGGCAGGCCAAAGGGCCAAGATCACAAGTCCTGCTGTGTCCGTCCCATTGAGGGAAAGCGGCATGGCCTCGCTACGAGGAAATGAAGTTACTCGGCCGAACAGCCCGTGTTGTCTGGTGCCTGTGGCGGGCCAGACCCTGTGCGCTGAAGGCTACTCCAGGTTCCTTCCCTGGGTGCTGTCAGCCCCAGGGGGCGACATTAGACCCTGAGTGTCCAGCTCTCTGTTTCTACCAGTGGGGACACAGGCCCAGCAAGGGCTGGCCAAGGTGACATGTCCTCCCGCGACCTGTCCCTGAGTGACTTTGCCTATTGGAGGACTCCTGCTTCCTTTGACCTCCCCACTTGGCAGAGAAGGCTGGTGGGCGTTCAAGGTGGTGGCCTCTGCTTGTTTGTTCGACAAAACTTTCCTAAATGCCCTTGAAGTCCCACACCCCCAGCCCTTGACTGCGTGGGGATGATGCCAAGTGAGTGGCCTGTGGACTCCCTCGAGCCCTTTGGTGTCAGTGGCTAAGTTTCAGCTTGTCAGAGAGGGGAAGCAACTTGCCCAGGGCCACACAGCATGAAAGAGTCTGCTCCTCAGAGGAATTTAAAATTATGGACTAAGAACAGTTTAGTGGATACCAGGGGAAAGGTGGGGTGGGCACAAAGGGTGAAGTGGTGCACCTACAACATGACTGACAAACAGTAATGTACAACTGAAATTTCACAAGATTGTAACCTATCAATAACTCAATTAAAAAAAAAAAAAAGGAGTCTGCTCCTCAGAGCTCAGGGGCCACGAGGCCTCATGGTCCAGTGGTGTGGCTGTGAGCAGGTCTCCTCAGCAGCTTTGTTTCCACACGTAGCTGTGCCCACTTCCAGGGATGTCGTAGGATGGGAGGAGGTCATCCCTGGGAGGCGTTGAGCCCAGAGTCCTCCTGCACAAGTGCCCCGTAAATGGGAGCTTTGCCGTCGGCAGCCTCGTCCGCCCCAGAATTGGGCGTTAGTGGACTTTGCTATGTGCATTCCGCAAAGCTCGGTCATCTGGGGAGTCTCAGTTCCGCCCTTCTCTTGCCTTCCCAGAGCGGACCCTCATGCTGCCCCTGACCGAGGGCTCGCTGCGTCTACGCGTGGACGATGAGGACAGCCTGACCTCGGAGGATTCCTTCTTCTCCGCCACTGAGGTGACAGGGCGGGGGGATGGGTGCAGAGGGAGGGAGTGGAGTGAAGGCCAGGCCCCTGGCGACCCTCTGACCCTCCTGGTGAGCACTGGGTTGTGGGAACGTGAAGGCATTTCCTCTGACGGGAGCAGAATTTGGCAGTCACCAAATGCTGCTCCCCCCGGGACTCAATGCAATTGCTGGGGACAGAGAGGCCTGAGAAGCCAGGGGCTGTAGGACCTGTGGGTGAGGGCAGGGGTCCCTGCCCCCACTGGCTCCAGCCCACGCTGAGCTATCCCTTCTCCAGACCATGTGTCCATTGCTTGGCATTAGACTCCTGCCATGGCCACTTGTGTCCACCTGGCCATCCCAGTCTGCGGTGGGAGGATGTGGCCGAGTGTCCAGTACATGGTCCCTTCAGGAAGGAGCCCTGGAGATGGGGATGCTGAGGGCCAGAGCTGGACTCGAACCCAGGCCTCCTGCCTCTTGGGCCAGTTCCCTCTGACACCCCGTCTGAGAGGTGGGCAGACGCCCTCACCCCCTGGGATGCTGCTGACACAGGCTTTGACGAGCTCTTCCTCTTCCTCTTCCTCTGCACCCTCCCCCAGCTCTTCGAGTCCCTACAGGTCGGAGATTACCCGATCCCACTCTCCAGGCCAGCCGCCGCCTATGAGGAGGCCCTGCAGCTGGTGAAGGAGGGCAAGGTACTCTGCCGGACCCTCAGGTGAGCATGTGGGGAAGGAGGCAGGCGGGGTGGGCCCCAGCCCCCTTGGAGGAGGCCGGAGAGGCCAGCGTTGCTGCTGAGGACGCAGCTGGGCCAGGCTGGCCGAGGGCTGTGGGAGGCTGGCCGCCGTTCCTGCTCAGCCGGGGAGCCTAAGATGCCCCGGAGTGCCGAGACAGGCGGCTGTGGCATTAACAGTGACAAATTAATAGAATTAACTAATAAAATAACAATAGTTGGTGCTTGTTCTGAGTTCTCAGAGAGGCCCGGCCACAGAAACACAGTGGGCACTGTTCCTAAGCCCTGTGTCCCCATACACCGCTTTCAGCGGCAGCCCAGAAGCCAGATCCAGGGACACACAGACCCTGACTCTCTCCACGTTCTGCCACTTGGTGGTGTGTGGCCCTCGACAAGTCACCTAACTTCTCCTAGCCTGTTTTCTCACCTGTGGTAGATTCGAGCTCTTATGCATCTTATGTTCGTTCTTCTGTATGATTTGACACTCAGAATTCGGCTTTTGGTCATGACTCCAAACGTAAGCGTGTGGTTAGAGTTCCCTGAGTGAAGATGGCGGAGAGCCCCGGGTGAAGCCTTGGTGATCTGGTTACAGGGGAGCCAGGCCAGGGTGCCTCCAGCTGCCCGGCAAGGCCAGCCCAGCCCAGAGTGGGTAGTGACCCCTGCCCTGGCGTCCTGCCAGCTGGCAACAGTTTAGCCATTTTGGTCTTTTACCCATGAGGTTCTTTTGCTGGTTGAGGCTGAAAGGAGGCCAAGGTCAGCCCCACCCCCAGTGACCAGACTTGCCAGCTCCGCCCCATGCCATTGAGGCGACATGTCCTCCTCAGAGAGCATCCAGTCAGCCTCTGCCTTTGGTTCGGGGGAAACTGAGGCCTAGAAGGGGGCAGGCAGCTGTCTGAGGTCACACTGCCAGGCCAAGGCAGGGCCACCCAGGGCTCCCCCCGACCCTCATGGGGGCCTCACTGGGCGGGGCCCACATGGTGTGACTGTCTGTACTTCCCCCTCAGGACAGAGCTGCTGGGCTGCTACAGTGACCAGGACTTTCTGGCCAAGCTCCACTGTGTGCGGCAGGCCTTTGAGGTGCGCGTGGTCCAGGCCGCCTGGGGAGGATGGAGCCGGCACTGGGGGCGGTCACACAGGTCTCCCGCCGGGCCTGCTCCCACACCTGGCTCCTCTGGGCAGATGGGTCACCCGCCCAGCCCCTTCTACTGCCCTCCCCATCGGCTCTGGGGCCCGCCAGCCCAGTGCTCATTCCCCCCTTCCTTAGGGCCTTCTGGAAGACGAGAGGAACCAGCATTTCTTTGGGGAGGTCGGCCGGCAGATGGTGACGGGCCTGATGACCAAGGCTGAGAAGGTAGCTGGGCTGCGGGCTCCCTTTATTCAGCTTTTCTTCCCTCCTCGCCTTTTTATTTTTATTTTTTTAACTTTTATTTGGTTCTGTGAAAAAAAAAAAAAAAAGCCCAACTGCAATCCAGCTGGGGAGCTTGGACTTCCTCCTGTGGGTGTCAGGGAGATGGGAAAGCGTCGGGGTTTCTTCCTGTGCTGATTTAGAAAAACGTGAATCTGTATTGCTTTTTATTTCTGATCACAACATAACGCAGTTTTACAAAATTCACCGACCATGAAATGCAAACCATAGGTCCTGCTCGAGGGAGCCGCTGCGCCAAAACTCCCATGTCAGGGAGTCTGACATGTCCCTTCCACGCACTTTCATGGACTCGAATCCTTGAACATCGTTATTTAATTTCCAGAGCTCGGTGTGTGCCCTCCAGACTGGTCTGCAGCTTTATTTTGTTGTGTCAGAGTAGATTCTGTCCATCTTTCCACATCGGGAGAAGCAGTTACTTTTACTGACTGCGTGGTATTCCGTTGGGTGGCTGCCTGTGGTTTATGTGGTTCTCCTGTGGATGGACATTCGGACTGTGTCTGATTTTTCCTCATCACAGACACCACTATGATAATCTTCTACAGCTCTTTAAAGGTACCTGTGAGGTTTTCCGTGGGACAAAGCCTGAAATGTGGCAATAACTGGTCCTGGGCTCAGACATTTAAGAGGCTGCCAGATCTTGCTGGTTTGCCCTCTGAAACGCTTTGACAGCTCACGTCCCCACCAGCAGGATGAGAGTGTGTCTCTTTACATCTTGGCCGATGCTGAGTATTCGTAATCTTTTAAATCTTTAGTTTATCCATTGCACCACATCTCTTTGATCATTAATGAGGTCACGTGAATTTTCGTGTTTGTCAGCCGCTTGTGTTTCTTTTGTTGGGTTGGGTTCGAGTAAAGCCCTTGAACACGGCTCTCCCCGCTGAGTCCCTTCTCCCCACATGCTGGAGCAGTGGTTCCAAAGTGCACCTCTGACCTCGTCACCCAGCGCTTGAAACCCTCCTTTGCAGCTCCGGCTGCCCTTGGTGTGCAGACCAAGCTTCGTGCCACAGCTGCTGTTCTGTGCGCTCTGCCCTGCCCAGGCCAAAGGCCTCGCGAGACTGTGTCTCCAATTGGGGCCTTGGCATGTGCTGGTTCTTCTGCACCTGCAACACTGTTCTTCAATTCTTTTTTATTATTGTTAACAACTTTATTATAAAATATACATAAGAGACTGTAAAAGTGTATCTGTAGGATTTGATGAATAAAAAGATGAACCCCTGTGTACCCTGCACCCACATTAGGAAGAGGAACATATACCAGTATCTAGAAGCTCCCAGTCCCCCCCCCTGCCCCTTCCTTGGTCACCCATCTTCTGAGTCCCCACCAGCCGTCTCTTTCCCCGGGAGGGCTCCGCCTGATTCATCCCCTCGGGCCCGAGAGCCCCTGTGCTCATCCCACCTAACATGGCCCCATCACCCCGTGTCCTGCTTGCGGGTCACCGTGTGCTTCTCCTCGTGACTGAGTTCCACAAGGGCCGGGCCCACAGCATTCCTGGCATAGGCGTGTGCCCGGCCCACGGCCTGGCCCAGGGCAGAGCTCTGTAGACATTGATGCTCGTTCTCTCCGCAGCTGCTCCCCACCAAGCAAGGAGCCCGCACTTTATCGCATTTCCGTACCTCCCGTGGCTCATTCAGCTTGACCACAGCCTCTGCCTGGCGGATAAGGAAGCTGAGCCTGGGGAGGTAAAGGGCCTCGCCAGGGTCGCTGAGCAAGGGAGAGGTAGAGCCGGGGTCTGAACCCAGGTCAGCCTGGCCCTGGCTGTGCCCTTATTTGTCCTCTGTGGCCGCCCCAGGAGGGTGAATGACGGACGAGTGAAGGACAGGAACGTGGGGCTGCAGTGGGCGCCGGGCACGCAGCACACCGCTCGCTCTCTGCGCTTGCTCCCACAGGGGTCCAGAGGCGAGACTTGCCTCTTCCGGGCCTCCGCCCAGGGCAGGACTTAGGTTTCATTTTTATTAAGAAATCAAGAAGAGGGGCCGGCCCTGTGGCCAAGTGGTTAAGTTCACGTGCTCCGCTCTGGTGGCCCAGGGTTTCGCCGGTTCGATCCTGGGCATGGACATGGCACTGCTCATCAGGCCACGCTGAGGCGGTGTCTGCATGCCACAACTAGAGGGACCCACAACTAAAAAAATATACAACTATGTACTAGGGGGCTTTGGGGAGACAAAGGAAAAAATAAAATCTTTAAAAAATCAAGAAGACGGGCCAGCCCTGTGGTGTAGTAGTTAAGTTTGGCGCACTCCACTTCAGCGGCCCAGATTTGGATCCCGGGCGTGGACCTACACCACTCATCAGCCATGATGTGGCGGCAGCCCACATATAAAGTGGAGGGAGACTGGCATAGATGTCAGCTCGGGCTAATCTTCCTCAGAAAAAAAAGGAAAGAAATCAAGAAGAAGTTCAAATGGCTGTGTAGTGGCTCCTGGGTGCCAGAGCCTGCGCCAAGCCCTGGGACTGGAGTGGTCATGGATGCGCCCTGTTGGGTCCTTCCAGGCAGGCGGGGCTGGGGCAGGCGCGGTCTGGGAGGACTGGCTCTGTGGGCAGCGCCCAGGCCCTGGAGCTGTGGAATTGGCCCACTTCCTCACTGTGTGTCCACAGCCAGACGTGAAAGCTCTCCAAGCTTGGGTCTCCTCATGTATGAACAGGTGTGTCCCAGGGACATTGTGAGATGATGTCAGACATGCTCAGCAGCCCTCAGAAGCGGCAGCCCTTATCGTCATCGTGGTCATCATTTACACATGAGGAAACAGGGTCGGAGAGGTTAAGGCACAGCCCCGGGGTCATCCTAGCAAATTCTCTTTAAAAGTTAATGAAAATAGTTTTTTTTTTTTTAATGAGTACAAAAATGATTCATGCTCATTGCAGAAAAAACTATGACAGTACAAAAGAGTAAAAGGAAAGAAAGACAAATTGTCCCCATCCCCATCTTGTTCACATTTTGGTGTACATCTGTTTGACATCTCCTCCGCCCGTGGTTCTTTATGAACCCGCCTGTGCTCTTCTGTGTCAGCTCCACCCTTCCTGGCTCTTGGGCACTTCCCTGACCTCCCGAAGCCTCCGTATTCTCATCTGTAAAGTGGGTGTAATCTGGACCGTCCCTCGTAGGACCGTAGGGATTAAATGGGTTGATCCGTGTTAGAACAGTTCCTGGCACATACTGGCTTTCCTCGTGTCCATAAATGCACGTCTGCAGATCCTGTCATAAGCCCCAGCTAAACCTCATGGGCTCAGAGAGTGAAGGATTCGTCCCACGTGCTGACAGACTTAGTCCCTAGCAGCAGCTGTCTGACACGCTGTTCATTGCTTAGGTCCAGGTGCTGGGCTGATGGTGTTACCTCATGAGCTCATCAACGCCCCCGGAATAGCCCTCTGAGTATGGGGCTGTCACTTCTCCTGTTTCACCAGTGAGGTCCAAGGTCATGGAGATTTGAACCTTTGGCTGCTGGGCTCATGTCGTCACGCATCTTTCCAGAGCGAGCTCACGCTGTGGCGTGTGCACATCTTCTGGAAGGCAGGCGGGGCTCGGTCACGAGCTGGTCTGAGACACTGCTATGCGCCCTGGTGTTGGGTCTCTCCCAGACATGCCCTGGTCTCTGCAGAGGCACAGCGAGGTGGGCAGGGGACACTTCCTGCCTCGTTTTCCCCACGGCTGCTGCTCAGGGATAGGCCCTGGCCTTGCCTTGGCGTGTCCTCCATCCGTGGGCCAGCCTGTCCCTGTGCATCTAGTCCAACGGGGTTTGGGCCCCTCTCATGACCAGAAGAGCCTGTGCTTCTCCCCACAGAGCCCCAAAGGCTTCCTGGAGAGCTACGAGGAGATGCTGAGCTACGCCCTGCGCCCGGAGACCTGGGCCACCACGCGGCTGGAGCTGGAGGGCCGTGGGGTGGGTTGGCTTGTGCTGCGCCCTGGCATCCTGGGGTCCCTCATAGCGGAGATCCTGGATCAGGAAGGGGGTGCCTGTACTGAGCTCTGCCTTGATTCTGGGCTCTGAGATGGTGCCATCACTGCTACAAGCCCCAAGTTGCTGCCCTGCCTGGGCCCAGGCTGGGAGGGAGATGGCCCCGGTTGCCCCCATTGCAGAGCAGAGATGTGTCTGCTCAGCCGTGTGTTCCCACCCAGGCCCCTACACGCCCTAGCCTCCTCTGGCCTCAGTCTTCCCATCCGACAGCGCCCTGCAGCTCGGGCACTCTGGGCCTCAGACTGCCCCTCCCTCCCACAGGTGGTGTGTATGAGCTTCTTCGACATCGTGCTGGACTTCATCCTCATGGACGCCTTCGAGGACCTGGAGAACCCCCCGTCCTCGGTGCTTGCTGTCCTCAGGAACCGCTGGCTGTCGGACAGCTTCAAGGAGACGGTGGGTGGCTGCCCCCACTCCCAAGTGCACACACACTCAGGTGACCCCATGTGTTTGCCTGGACCCCGCTTCCCTCCGTCCCTGGCTTTGGGCACCAGGGCTCCCCACCGTCAGGCAGCAGTCACCCCTGGGCAGGTTCCCTCCCTGCTGTGATTTGGGGCTGCAGGGCCTGGCAGACCAGGCGGGTGCCCTGGAGAAGCTTCAGGGGATCGCACTGCTCTCCTCTGCACCAGTGTCGAACAGCCTGCTGTGCGTTTTCCATGTGTTCTATGGTTTCACCGAGTGGTTAATTCGACTCATTCTGTGCTGGCATGAATTCTCTTCAATTTTAATGCATCCTAGTAAATTAAGTTAAACTATGGGGAAGAAAACAGGACGAGCAGGAGAGCATCCAGCGCTGGGCCCCCACCGGGGAGGTGTGCCACTCGGGCAGCTATGCTGTGTGGCATGGGAGCATTGGTGGGGCGGCGGGGGGGGGCGGGTGCTGGTCATTTACTGGCAGTTTACAGGCAGTAACCATGGATCCCCACAAACACTGAAGGAGGTGGGGGTGCCGGGATATGGCCATTTTACAGAGGAGGATACTGAGGCCCAGAGAAGTTAAGTGGCTAGTCCAGGGACCCACAGCAGTAAGAGTTGGAGTCAAGATTCAGATTTAAGTGTTTCTGAGTCCTGATCGAGGGGAGGGAAACAGCAGAGCTCAGGCATCAAGCCCCATCTTCCTGCTGGGGTGGGGTGAGCTGGGGTAAGGGCTTGGTCTGGGGCTGAGGGATGGGTAGGGGCTGCAGGCTCGGCCCGTTATTCTGACACCCGGTGGGGTCCCATCTTTGATTTAGGCCCTGGCCACTGCTTGCTGGTCAGTCCTGAAAGCCAAGAGGAGGCTGCTGATGGTGAGTGACCCACAGGGTCCCTGGGGAGGCCGTGCTTGGCCCTAGGTGTGGTGCCCAGCTCAGCTGACCTCCATTCTGCATGTGCTGGCCCCTGATCTGGGGCGGGGTGGTGGGGGGGGGGAGGCAGAGGAATGGGGCTGGTGCAGGGAGGTCTTGCTGAGCCCAGGGGGGAAGGGTGTTGTCAGAGGGAGGAAGGGCGCATGCAAAGGAGTGGCGGCTGGCTTGGCTGGCTTGGCAGGGGCAGCGGGGTGGGGGGGGGAGGCCCCTGAGGCAGGCAGAGCAGCCCCCTCCCACCCATCAGGCTGCTGTTATCTGCACTCCCAGGCGGCCACTGGCTGCGTCTCTGGCTGCCATCCATGTTGCCTCTGCCAGCCGGGCGCTGCTGCCCAGCTGATGCTGATACCAGCTGCCACTGCCACTGCCACGTGCCCCGGGCACTTCCTGAGCTGAGCCCCCTGGACCCCTCCTCGGGCAGTCCTCATAGCAGACCCATGGATACCCTGTTGTGCAGAGGTGGAAACCGGGGCTTCGGAAGCCCCAGTTCCTTGCCCGGGGTCATCCAGCCAGGGCGTGAGTGAGCCGGGCCTCCCTGTGAAGCCCAGCTCTTAACACGACCCCAGGGCCTGGCCGCCTCTCCCCGCTGGGTCCCCGCTCAACCTCGCGCCCTCCGCAGGTGCCCAACGGCTTCATCTCCCATTTCTACTCCGTATCGGAGTGCGTTAGCCCCGTCCTCGCCTTCGGCTTCCTGGGACCCAAGCCCCAGCTCTCTGAAGTCTGTGCTTTCTTCAAGGTGAGCAGGGAGCGCGGCGGCGGCTGTTCCCCAGCTCTGCCCGAGCCCTGGGACAGGAGCTCCGCGAGGTGCCAGGAGTGGAGCCAGGGCCTGGGGCTGCTCCCAGAAAGGGCTGGGCGGGGGTGCCTGCAGGGGGTGTGCTGCCCCTTCCCCAGGGGCTCTGGCTGGTCGGGAGGACACGGTGCGGGGGGGCAGGGCCTCGCCTGGGCCCACACCAGTGCTGTCCCCAGCACCAGATCGTGCAGTACCTGAGGGACATGTTCGACCTGGACAACGTGCGCTACACATCGGTGCCGGCGCTGGCGGATGACATCCTGCAGCTGTCGCGGCGCCGCAGCGAGATCCTGCTGGGCTACCTCGGGGCACCAGCGGCCAGCAGCGTGGGCCTGAACGGCGTGCTTCCCCGCGAGAACGGGCCCCAGGACGAGCTGCAGTAGTGGCGGCGCAGGCTCGGGGAGCAGGGCTGCTGGGGCCTCGTCCATGTGGCTGAGAGAAGGCTGCCTCTTCCCCTCCTTTGGGTCAGCATTGAAGGGCCCGGGTGGCCATGGCCGTCAGCAGTGGCAGAGCCCAGGCTGTGGTGGCCAAGGGCAGTTGCCCCTCACCTTGTCCCCCCCACCCCCGTCATCTGGGAGCCCCCAAGGCCTGGAGGGCAAACTTCCTTGGAGAAGGATGGAGCCCCTTGGGGCCTGCCTGACTGTCCTCAGGTGTCCCTGGGGGAGGCAGAGGCTGGACCTGGCCTGTGGGGCCTGTGGGAGAGGAAGGTAGCGAGAGAGAGGAGAAGGTGTCGTGACAATTGGGACCGGCAGAGCTGGGATGCCCTGGGCGTGGGACCCTAAAACCTCCCACCACCCCAGGGCTGCTGACAAGCGGGGCTGGGAAGGTGGAGGTGAAAGATGGGGGTGGCAGGGCTCTGTGGTGAAGGTTATGGATGTTCTGAGCTAGAAGGAACCTGGGCTGGACAGTCAGAATTTAAGCCTCTGGCTGGCCAGTCCTGACGGCCCCCCAAACCCTGCCACCACCTTAGAGAGTTTGCAACTCCAGAGAGTGATGCTGGGGGGCACCGTGGTGGATGGCAGGCCTGGACTTTCCAGAGGTGGACCTGCTTTCCTTGTGCTCACGTCTGGGCAGGGACTGGACCCTTGACAAACCCAAGCGCCAAACCAGGAGGCTGTCCCCTGACATTCCCTTGCCCTGCCAAAGATTCTCATTTATCTTCCCACCTCTGCCACCACCAAAGATGGAGGAGGTGGGGCTGGTCCTCCCGTCCCCACCCACCTCCTCTCTGAACCTGGAACTCCCCGGGTGGTGCTAGGCGCTGAGCTGGGGGCTCTGACCAGGGGTCATCCCAGGCTCGTCACCTGTGCTGCCATCAGTGGTGGCCCCAGGAGTGAGGGGGCCCGGGTACCATGTGAGGGGAGATCAGGGATGTAAGTGGCTGGCCCAGCTCCCCAGCCCTCGTTGGGACAAGAAACTTTCCTGGCACTTTGCCTTCAACTCGACGCACAAATGCTCTCGGGCACATGCTCTGAGCTGTGCAGCGGTGTGGAGCCTGCCTCGCTGCTGCAGACAGGGTCGTGGGCATTGTCCCTGTGCCAAGGGTTTGTCAGCCCTGCAGATGCACTTCTCTCAGTGTTTTCACCTGCGGTGAGATGTTTTATTTATTGCCTTAACACTTTATTTTGAGGTTCTGCCCCTTCCTAGGTTGAGAGGGCTATGAGAGAGAGAGACTCCTGGCTCCTCAAACTCTGGAGTTGGAGGACTGGCCATCAGTCTGCCCTGAATGGCAAAGGAGCCCCAGGGGTCGGCGAGCTTGCCCACATGGGCAGTGGGAGAGGGGATGTGGGAGGGGTGATGCTGGGCGGGGCCCACCATCTCTCAGCCCACTCCCCTCCCCAGACTGGAGGACCGCTGTGCACTAATGCTGGTTCTGTCTCCCACCCACCTCTTCGAGGTTGATGGGTGCCGAGGAGGGAGCAGCCTCCCGGCAGGAGGGACCCAGGGTGGCCTTCCTTCATCCCGACATTCCGCTCATTTGCACTTAACCCTGCGCTGTGAATGTAATCTTGGGCCTGCACTCCGGCCCGCTCTGATTTGCTCCCGAATCACACAGAAGTGGCATTTTCATTTCATCTTTGTTTACACGCCCACGCACTGCCTCTGGCACGCGATCTGTTGCCGCTTCCAACTTTTGTATAGTAGAGCCTGTGTGCGTCGACTTTGAGTCAAATAAATGATTTAAAAGATTTCCTTCCATGTTGCTGTGCTGCTGGGAACACGTGGGGCCATTTGCTTCCTGGGCCAGAGCTGGGGACCCGCTCTCGAGGGTGCGGCTGGTGGCAGTTCCAGGACAAAGGTTGAAGGTGGCCTGGTGGGGGGCTGTGAGTCAACTTTGTGCCACTTGGCAGCCTGGCAGGGTCCACGTGTCCCTAGGCAGGGAGGGCCCCTGGGGATGGGGGGTGAGGGGAGGGAGTGGCCAGTGCAGAGCTCAAGGGCACAGATGTGGATGGGCAGCCTGGGTGCGGATCCAGCTCAGGTGGCATCCAGGCGAGGTCGCCCCTCCCTGGGCCTCCATGTCCACATCTGTAAGATGCAGGGCTTGGACCAGGGGCCACTGAGGGGCTGGCACAGGCAGAACAGAGCAGATCCGAGCCTGCCAGATCTTCAAGTGTTTCCACGGGCAGACGGACATCACAAAGTTTATTTGAAAGGTACTTTTAAAAACATCTGCACTTTGAAAATTTTAAATGTACAGAAAAGTTAGCAAGAAAACTACATAAAGAACACCCATAAAACCAACACCTCAAGTCAGTAATTAACATCTTGCCATATTTCTTTCTTGTAGATATTTCTTTTGTAAAATATTTTAGAGTAAGTTTCAGGTAGTACTTCGCCCCTGAACACTTGAACAAGCAGATCTTACAAACAAGATAGTTCTCTGGCATAACCACAATACCGTACTCACACCTAAACAATTGATCAACAATTCTCTAATACCTGCTGGGATTCTGAAAAGAAGAGCTTTTCCTGGTCACCTAGAGATGGACTCCCGTTCCACCTAAAAAGGGTAAATGCTCTAATCGCCCAATTTTAGAGACACAAGCTGATAGAGTCACTACCAATGCTGGCAAATAAGTGTGTTTGGTTTAAGCAGCTTTATTACGGTTTAATCTGTATGCCGTGTAGTGCACTCACTTTAATGACTTTTTTTTAGTAAACTTACAGTGGGGTGTAACCGTTACCACAACACAGTTCCAGAACATGTCCGCCACCCTGGAAAGACGGCTTGTGCCCGTTTGCAGTGAATCCCTCAGCCCCCAGGCTGCCACCAGTCTGCTTCCTCTCGACTTGCCTTTTCTGGACATTTCCTGTAAATGGAATCACAGAATATGTGGTCTTTTGTGCTTGGCTTCTTTACATAGAATACTGTTTTTGAGATTTGTCCATTTTATGGCACGTACCAGTATTTTGATTCTCTGTTGCTGAGTAGCATTCTGCAGTGAGTTTTTCCCCTTATTTTTTGAGTACCACGATGGACTCACAGGTTTTCATTTACTCGATATTTAGAGTTAGTTACAA
Organism: Equus quagga; assembly: GCF_021613505.1. NCBI lineage: Eukaryota > Metazoa > Chordata > Mammalia > Perissodactyla > Equidae > Equus > Equus quagga. The sequence goes on from NC_060267.1 coordinate 89,849,099, forward strand.
TCATTCCGATGCTCAAATGGTCACCAACTTGGCCAGTGGGAGCCCATTTGAGCTGGCTCCTGGGTCCTTTTACCCCGCCCCACCCCCCCATCAGTCTTCAAGCACTTCCTTTCTAGCATAACAAGATGTCTCAGGAAGCCCAGAATCCCAGGGACCACAGCTGGGAAGGCCCGAGGGGAGCCCTGGCCTATTTCCATGGCAGACAGTGGACTATTAGAATCACAGCCCCCAGGAATCATGCCTCTCGGCATCACGTCCTTGGATAATGCTCTCCCATATCAGCGCTGGACTTGGCCACGTGACCTGCTTTGGCCAGTGGGCCAAGAGCGACGTTGATGCAGGCAGAGGTTACATGAGCAGCTGTGCACTGGGGCTTGCCCTTTGGGGAGGCAGCTGCGGCCATGAAGGAAACCTGGCTCCTCTGCTGGGGAGGCCAGGCGGAGGAGGACATGGGCACCCTGTCCAGCAGCCCCAGCTCAATGCCAGACTTGAGGGAGACCCTCTCGGACCACACAGGCCCAGCCGAGTCGCCAGCTGCATGAGTGACCCCAGCAGAACTGTCCAGCTGAGTCCCGCCAAAATTGCAGCTCTTGAGCAATAAAACAGTGATGGTTTGAAGGCAGTAGGTTTTGGCCTGGCTTGTTACACAGCAGTAAATAACTGATTCCAGCTCCCTTGTTGATGAAAGGGGAAGTTGAAAGGGGAGGGGGACCACCCCAGTGCATACAGCGAGTCCACGGCAGGCCCAGGGGCACTCCCACGTGTCCTGAACCCAGCCCAGTGCTGTCCACGCCCTGTGTCCGTCACCTTGCGGTTATTTGTATTTCTGCTGGGTCACGAGCAGCCCTGGAGCTTCTGCTGCATCCCCATGAACTGCTTCTCACCAGCGTGAGAAGGGCTGTGGAAGGTAAGGTGTCGTAGTGCTGTCCTTGTCCCGTGATGGGGCTCACACTCTGAGTGCTGCATGAGCAGTTGTTTGAATTACAATATAAATGGTTCCCAGGACAGATGCACAAATGTGACAGGACAGTTGGAGGATGATCACGCATCTGTTCACCAAGTCTTTATTGTGCACTTACTGTGTACCAGGTCCTGCCCAGGGGCTGCAGAGGTGGTGATGGCGTGCCCTGGGGCCAGCTTGTGAGAGCTGACTACGCTTCTCTCCCAACTCCCTGTTCAGTACCTCATGGTGGTGGCTTGAAAGTGACCCCAGGAGACAGTATTGACACCCTAAATCAGCAAATGCCACAAACCAGGGGGCCTTGCAGCCCAGGGGATGAGCCTGGCAATTTGTCTTGAGGACTTTGCCCCATGGTGTTTGGAACCCCAAGCCCTGCCTTCCAGAAGCTTCTATCCTAGGAGACAATGATTGCCTCCTCACAGAGGTTTTGACAACCAAAACTGTCACTTCTAGTTTGAAACCACTTGTCTTTCTCACTGGCATCTTCAAGATCCAGGAGTTCCACAACCGCCACGGGAACGACAGTTTCTAGAAGGCAGTGCCCCTGCTGGTCATGTTCTGTCTTCATCCCCGATAAGAAATTTTCACCTATCAAGGTATATGGGTAGCTATTCTGGTTTAAACCTGATTCAGCCTGAACTAAAGAGGGCTGACTTACGGCCTGTCAAACATACATTGTCCGTCTGCTTTAACTGTTAAAGATAAAGGATCCATTAAATATTATCTCAAAGTAAAAGCACGTACTCTCCGAAGATAAGAATGCACATTTCCTTTCCTATGATGCCCGGATCAGCACTCCTGAAGATAAGTTTCCTTTCCTGGACATCAAGGTCATGCTGACCTGCTAATCTGTAACGAAATATCTCTTTGGATATGTATCCTGGACATGTTTGATGTATGTTCTTTGCTCCTTTTTTTTTTAGTGTTTTAAAAAATTATTTTATTGAGTCATACTGTTTTACAACACTGAGTAATTTCAGTTGTATGTTATTATGTATCAGTTTCTGTACAGACTGCATCGTGCTCCCCCCAACAGTCTAGCTCTCTTCCGTCACCATACATATGTATGTGCCCCTTTGCCCCTTTTGTCCACCCTCCAACCCCCTTCCCCTCTGGCAACCACTAATCTATTCTCTTTATCCATGCGTTTGTTTGTATTCCACATACGAGTGAAATCATACGGTGTCTGTCTTTCTCTGTCTGGCTTATTTCACTTAACATAATACCCTCAAGGTCTGTCCGTGTTGTTGCAAATGGGATGATTTTGTCTTTTTTTTTTTAAGATTTTATTTTTTCCTTTTTCTCCCCAAAGCCCCCTGGTACACAGTTGTATATTCTTCGTTGTGGGTCCTTCTCATTGTGGCATGTGGGACGCTGCCTCAGCGTGGTTTGATGAGCGGTGCCATGTCTGCGCCCAGGATTCGAGCCAACGAAACACTGGGCCGCCTGCAGCGGAGCGCGCGAACTTAACCGCTCAGCCACGGGGCCAGCCCCTGATTTTGTCTTTTTTTATGGCTGAGTTGCATCCCATTGTACATATACCACATCTTCTTTATCCATTCAACGGTTGTTGGGCACTTGGGTTGCTTCCACGTCTTGGCTATTGTGAATAATGCTGCAGTGAATAATAATAGTGAATAATAGGGGTGCATAAGTCTGTTTGAATTGTTGATTTCAAGTTCTTTGGATAAATACTCAGTAGTGGGATAGCTGGGTCATATGGTATTTCTATTTTTAATTTTTTGAGACATCTTCATACTGTTTTCATAGTGGCTGCACCAGTTTGCATTCCCACCAGCACTGTAGGAGGGTTCCCATTTCTCCACATCCTCTCCAACACGTTATTTCTTGACTTGTTAATTATGGCCAGTCTGACGGGTGTGAAGTGATATCTTATTGTAATTTTGATTTGCATTTCCCTAATAATTAGTGATGTTGAACATCTTTTCATGTACCTGTTGGCTATCTGCATATCTTCTTTGGAAAAATGTCTGTTCATATCCTCTGCCCATTTTTTGATCGGGTTGTCTGTTTTTTGTTGTTGAGTTGTATGAGTTCTTTACATATTTTGGAAATTAACCCCTTCTCGGATATATGATTTGCAAATATTTTCTCCCAGTTGATGGGTTGTCTTTTCGTTTTGTTCATGGTTTCCTTTGCCTTGCAGAAGCTTTTTAGTCTGATGTAGTCCCATTTGTTTATTTTTACTTTTATTTCCCTTGAATGAGTAGCCATGGTATTCGAAAAGATGCTACTAAGACTGACGTCAAAGAGTGTACTACCTATATTTTCTTCTAGGAGTTTTATGTCTTCAGATCTTACAGACAAGTCTTTAATCCATTTTGAGTTGATTTTTGTGTATGGTGTAAAATAATGGTCTACTTTCATTCTCTTGCATGTGGCTGTCCAGTTTTCCCAACACCATTTATTGAAGAGACTTTCTTTTCTCCATTGTTTGTTCTTGACTCCTTTGTCAAAGATTAGCTGTGCATAGATGTGTGGTTTTATTTCAGGGCTTTCAATTCTGTTCCATTGGTCTATGTGCCTGTTTTTGTGCCAGTACCATGCTGTTTTGATTACTATAGCTTTGTAGTATATTTTGAACTCAGGAATTGTGATGCCTCCAGATTTGTTCTTTTTTCTCAAGATTGCTTTGGCTATTCAGGGTCTTTTGTTGTTCCATATAAATTTTAGGATTCTTTGTTCTATGTCGTTGGGATTCTGGCTCGGATTGCATTGAATCTATAGATTGCTTTAGGTAATATGCATATTTTAGCTATGTTTATTCTTCCAATCCATGAGTATGGGACATATTTCCATTTCTTTATGTCTTCTTTGATTTCTTTCAATAATGTCTTATAGTTTTCAGTGTACAGGTCTTTCACGTCCTTGGTTAAGTTTATTCCTAGGTATTTTATTCTCTTTGTTGCGATTGTAAATGGGATGTATTCTTGACTTCTCTTTCTGCTAGTTCATTATTAGTGTATAAAAATGCAACTAGGGGCTGGCCTGGTGGTACAGTGGTTAAGTTTGCACGTTATGCTTTGGCGGCCCAGGGTTCGCCAGTTTGGATCCCGGGTGCGGACATGGCACCACTTGACAAGCTATGCTGTGGCAGGCGTCCCACATATAAAGTAGAGGAAGATGGGCATGGATGTTAGCTCAGGGCCAGTCTTCCTCAGCAAAAAGAGGAGGATTGGCAGCAGATGTTAGCTCAGGGCTAACGGTCTCCCCCAACCCCCAAAAATGCAACTAATTTTTCTAAGTTGATTTTGTACTCTGCAAATTTGCTGTAGTTGTTGATTATTTCTAATAGTTTTCTGGTGGATTCTTTAGGGTATCCTATATATAGAATCATATTACCTGCAAACAATGAGTTTCAATTCTTCCTTTCCTATTTGGATTCATTTTCTTTCTTATCTTGCCTAATTGCTCTGGCAAAACCCTCCAGTACTTTGTTAAATAAGAGTGGTGAGAGTGGGCACCTTTGTCTTGTTCCTGTTCTCAGAAGGATGGCTTTCAGTTTTTCATTGTTAAGTAGGATGCTGGCTGTGGGTTTGTTGTATATGGCTTTTATTATGTTGAGGTACTTTCCTTCATAAAGAGTTCTATTGAGAGTTTTTATCATAAATGGATGTTGGATCTTGTCAAATGCTTTCTCTGCATCTATTCAGATGATCATGTGATTTTCATTCCTCATTTTGTTGATGTGGTGTATCACATTGATTGATTTGCGGATGTTGAACCATCCTTGCATCCCTGGTATAAGTCCCACTTGATCATGGTGTATGATCCTTTTAATGTATTGCTGTATTCGATTTGCCAGTATTTTGCTGAGGATTTTTGCATCCATGTTCATCAGTGATATGGGCCTGTAATTTTCCTTCTTTGTGTTGTCCTTGTCTGGTTTTGGTATCAGGATAATTTTGGCCTTATAGAATGAGTTAGGAAGCATTCTGTCTTCTTCAATTTTCTGGAATAGTTTGAGAAGGATAGGTATTAAATCTTCTTTGAATGTTTGGTAGAATTCTCCAGAGAAGCTATGTGGTCCTGGACTTTCGTTTTTTGGGAAGTTTTTGATTACTGTTTCTATCTCTTTACTTGTGATTGATCTATTCAAATTCTCTAGTTCTTCTTGATTCAGTTTTGGAAGGTAGCATGAGTCTAAGAATTTATCCATTTCTTCTAGGTTGTCCAATTTGTTGGCATATGGTTTTTCATAGTCTTCTCTTATACTCCTTTTTATTTCTGTGGTATCCATTGTAATTTCTCCTCTTTCATTTTTAATTTTATTTATTTGAACCTTTTTTCTTAGTGAGTCAGGCTAAAGGTTTGTCAATTTTGTCTATCTTCTAAAGAACCAGCTCTTAGTTTCATTGAGCTTCTCTCTTCTCTATTGTTTCTTTTAGTCTCTATTTCATTTATTTCTGCTCTAATTTTTATTATTTCCCTCCTTCTGCTGACTTTGGGCTTTGTTTGTTCTTCCTTTTCTAGTTCTGTTTAATGTAGCTTAAGATTACTTATTTGATATTTTTCTTGTTTGTTGAGATAGGCCTGTACTGCTGTGAATTTCTCTTATAACTGCTTTTGCTGCATCCCATAAGAGGTGGTATGTTGCATTTTCATTTGTCTCCAGGTATTTTTTTAATTTCTCCTTTGATTTCTTCATTGATCCAATGGTTGTTCAGTGGCATGTTGTTTAGTCTCCACATATTTGTGACTTTCCTAGCTTTTTTCTTGCAGTTGATTTCTAGTTTCATAGAATTATGGTTGGAAATGATTTCAATTTTAAATTGCTTGAGACCTGCCTTGTCTCTCAACATATGGTTTATCTTTGAGAATGTTCTATGTGCACTTGAGAAGAATGTGTATTCTGCTGTTTTGGGATAGAATGTTCTTTCTCTCTATATATCTATTAAGTCCATCTGCTCAGTGTCTCATTTAAATCTACTATTTCCTTGTTGACTTTCTGTTTGGATGAGCTATCCATTGACGTAAGTGGGGTGTTGAGGTCCCCTACTATTATTGTGCTGCTGTTAATTTCTTCCTTTAGGGGAGAACAGCACTTTAGGTCTGTTAATAGTTGCTTTATATATTTTGGTGCTCCTGTGTTAGGTGCATATATATTTATAAGTGTTATGTCCTCTTGGTGGAATGTCCCTTTTATCATTATATACTGCCCCTCTGTCTCTCATTGTCTTTTTATCTTGAAGTCTACTTTGTCTGATATAAGCATGGCAACACCTGCTTTCTTTTGCTTGCTATTTGCTCGGAGTATCGTCTCGCATCCCTTCACTCTGAGCCTATGTTTATCTTTAGAGCTGAGATGTGTTTCCTGGAGGCACCATATTGTTGGATCTTGTTTTTTAATCCAGCCAGCCACTCTGTGTCCTTTGATTGGAAAATTCAATCCATTTACATTTAGAGTGATTATTGATATATGAAGGCTTAATGCTGCCATTTTCTCTCTCATTTTCTGGTTCTATATTTCCATTGTTTTTTGCCCCTTGTATTTCTGACTGCCATTTCAGTTTGGTGGTTTTCTCTTTATTTATGATTTGTGACTTTGCTATGATTTTTTATTTAATGTTACCATGAGGTTGGTATAAAAGATTCATAGATGAGATAGTCCATTTTTCTGATAGCCTCTTATCTCCATGAGCCTAGGCAGGTTCCATCCCTTTCCTCTTACCCTTCTGAGTTATTGTTGTCACAAGTTATTCTTTTCTGTGTTGTGAGTTTGTGACTAAACTGAAGTATTTATAGCTATTTTTGATGCTTTCCTTCCCTTTGTCTTTTATGTTATAATTAAGTATTTACTAACCTGTTCTGATACAAAGCTGCAATTTTCTAATTCTGTCTATTTATCTCCTTGCTCAAGGTTTTGTAAACCTTTGCTTTTTAGTTTCAGATGGGAGGGCTCTTTTCAACATTTCTTGTAAGGCAGGCCTAGTGGCGATGAGCTCCCTCAGCTTTTGTTTATCTGGGAAAGCTTTTATTTCTCCATTGTATCTGAAGGATAGTTTCACTGGATAGAATATTCTTGGCTGAAAGTTTTTGTCTTTCAGTATTTTGAATATATCATTCCAATCTCTCCTAGCCTGTAAAGTTTTTGCTGAGAAGTCCACTGAAAGCCTGATAGGGGCTCTGTTGTAAGTTATTTTCTTGTGCTTTGCTGCCCTTAATGTTTTTTCTTTGTAATTGACTTTTGCCAATTTTAATATTATATGCCTTGGAGAAGCCTTTTTGCACTGATGTAATTAGGAGTTCTATTGGTTTCACGTATTTGTAAGTCCAGTTCATTCCCCAGGTTTGGGAAGTTCTCCGCTATTATTTCTTTGAACAAGTTCTCTTCTCCTTTCTCCCTCTCTTCTCCCTCTTGAATACTTATAATCCTTATGGTGCTTTTCCTAATTGAGTCAGATATTTCTTGAAGAATTTCTTCACTTTAAAAAATCTTAGTTCTCTCTCCTCCTCCACCTGAAGCATTTATAGATTTCTATGCTCTAAATCACTAATTCTGTCCTCCATAACATCAGCTCCCTTTTTTCTGGATTCTAGATTATGTTTTATCTCATTCATTTTTGGAGTTTCAATCTCTTTGGTGAAGTATTCCTTCTTCTCATTAATTTTACTCCTGAGCTCACTGAACTGTCTTTCTGAGTTTTCTTGTAACTTGTTGAGTTTCTCTATGACAACTATTTTGAATTCTCTGTCATTTAGATTGTAAATTGCTGTGAATTCAGGACTGGTTTCTGGGGACTTGTCATTTTCCTTCTGTTCTGATGCATTAGTGTAGTTCTTCACGGCATTTGATGAAGTGGTCCTTTGCCGGCACATTTGTGATAGTATCAGGTCACAGTTTCCACCTGCCATCGCTGTGGGGGGAGGGGAGGGTGGGAGCTGTGTTTTCTGATCCCACCCCACCTGCTGGAAGTTGTGCTGGTAGGGCTGCTCTGCATTTGCATGCTGGCCACAGCTGCTTGACACGTCACGCACACCCACGCAGGCGGGGCCTCTCTGCTCCACTGGTGGGTTGCTCTGGTGCAGGACTGCTGTGCTTGGGAAGGGACTGGCTGAGCTGGTGCACAAGGCAGGAGGGGAGGGGTGCTTTCTTTAGTGTAGGGGCTGGCTCTGCACTTGCAGGCAGTTGGGCTGAGCTGCAGTGCTTGGTGGGGGCTCCCTCATGGGGGCTGAGCCATACCACTTAGTAGGGAGCATTCCCACAGGCAGGGCCGCCACAGCTCGGTGGGTGTTCCCCCGGCCAGGCAACCACTCCAAAAGCCTTTGCATATAAAAAGAGCCCCTGCCTCTTCTTACAGTTGCACCAGCTGCTGTGTGAGGACCCATGACCTAGATCATTGCCGCCAGGGAGGCAGAGGCATAGGGGTCTGCTCACCTAGTTCCACTGCTTCCCAGGGATCCAGTCCCCCCACCTTTGGATGCATGGCTGCATGGATCTCTTGGACATCCTATTGTGTTGTGTGGGGAATCCTCTGTTGGTTAATGAAAGTCTGCTTAGTTGTAACTTAGAGGGGAGAGACAAAGGGAACAACTCACTCTGCCATGATGCTGATGTCACCTGTTCTTTGTTCTAAAAAGGTATAAAACTGTACTGAAAACCATGCTTGTCTAGAATGCTTTCTTCCTTTGTAGAAACTGCCTTACTGGGCTAGTCCTCAGCTTGGCTCAAGCAAAACTCACCTTATCTGTCTTATCAATAGACTGGTATTGGTTATTTGCGTTGACACCCCTGACACTTACACAGGGTCTGGCTCTTCTTACGAACTCCAGTAATTTCTGAAGCGAATGAATGAACCTCTAATCTAGAGGGCAGCAGCTGCCACATTTTGGGGAAACAGGCCCAGAGAGGGGAAGAGAGTTTCTGAAGGGATGGTGAGCACAAGCCAGGGTGGCTGGGGCACAGAGCACTTTGTGCCTCGGATCTTGGGGCTGCCCTGTCTGTGAACTCCCTGCCAGAAGAGAGGTGAGAGTGAAAGGCTGACCCTGCCTGGGACAGCTGGGCTCTGGAAAGGCTGGGGTTGTAGAAAAGCTCAGCCTCTGGAAAGGCAGGGGCTCTGGAAAAGCTGGGGCTCTGGAAAAGCAGGGGCTCTGGAAAAGCCCAGGTCTTAGGGCTTGTCTGAGGCCTCCTCCAGGCAGTGGGAGGAGGCAGCTAGCAGTTGGGGTCATGGGATGCAGGGAAGTTCAGAACCTGGGCCTGCCCATCAGGCAGACCTGGGTTCAAATCCTGGCTCTGCCTTATACTAGCCAGGTGACCTGGCAATTGGTGGGGCACTCCAAGCCTTACTGTCCTCAGCTACAAATGGGGAAATTAAGAGCTGCTTTGCAGGCTGTTGGGAAGATAAGCTGAGTGACAGGCTGGAAACCTCCCACAATGTTCAGAGCGATGCCAGGGGCATCACTGGTCTAACCCTCAGCTCAGGGAGAGGCAGGTGGGTCCTGTAGCTTCCCAGGGTTTCCTTGCAGCATTCACGCCTGCCCCGCCAAGACCCTCGTCCACACGGCAGGTCTGACTTGTCACCTCTGCCATCTCATGGAAGCCTGCAGCGGCTCCTAGGCACATCTCCATCAGAAATGCATCCATAGGTACACCAAAGACATGCACAAGGACATTCCTAGCAGCACTACTTGTAACATCCCAAATCTAGAAACACCCCAAATGTCCATCAAGGGTCAAATGGAAAATAAGCAGTGGTGTGTTCACAGCATGGCATACCACACAGCAACGGGAGAGAACAAATTACAAGTAGAGGCCACAGCATGGCTAAACTTCACAAACACAATGCCAGTGAAAGAAGCCACACACAAAAAGTACGCACTGTAGCATCCTGCTTATAGGAAGTACAAAATCAGACCAACCTAATATACGGTGTTAGGAGTTGGGATGGTGGTCACCTGGGGTGACTAGATGGGGTTCGGGGGCTCCCGGGGCCCTAGTTCTTGATCTGGGGGCTGCTTTCACTTTGAACAGAAAGGTAGTCAGCTTTGTGCGACAAGCCCTCTCTCGATCAGGGGGCTGCCTGGTGTGTTTTGTTTGTGAAATTTCAAGCTGTACACATTCGACTTCTGGAAGTTCCTGAATGAATGTTATATTTTAATTTTTTAAAAAAGCAAAACGAAACCAACCAACCCACCGATCCTTCAAAGCGCCCCTCTGTCCTCACCACCAGCAGTGGCCCTCAGAGTTTGGGGAGCCCAGGCCCCGGCTGACCCCCTCCTCCCTCAGCAGCCCCTCCCTCCCTCTCGCCCCTTTCATCCAGCCACACTCCTGCCTCAGGACACTTGCTGGTGCAGTTCCCTCTGCCAGGAAAACCCCATGCGGGATAACGCCCTCTCATTCTGTACTTCCTGATCCTTGTCACTTCCTTGGAACGCTCTCCCTGAGGTGAGAAGACCCTGGAACCAGACAGGCCTGGGTCTCGGGGTCTTTGTCTCTCTAGGCCTATCTGCTCATCAGTGAAATCGTCACTAATCAGGGGCAACGCAGCCAGACCTGGGATGGCTGCCCTGTCCCAGGGAACTATTCTGGGAAACTCACAGCCCACTCCTCACACCTCCTGCTCCTCAGAAGCTAATAATGGCAGTGCCTGAGGAAGCCGGGGGCAGGTGACAGGGAGACGGGGCCAGCTGACCCACACAAGCCCAGGCTGGGCTGGCTGGGGAGCTGAGCACAGCCAAGGGAGGCCAGGGGGCCCTCCTGGCTGGCTGGTGGGTTCTGAGTCACCATCATCCCCCCAGCCCTCTGGGCCGAGCCCATAGCCCTGGCTCCAGCTGTCCTGCAGGCTCGGAGAGCGAGCCATTCTGCTCAGTGGGATTCCCTGGTTTATCTTCACTTCTCCCTACAAGCATTTATATCATTTATCAGGCACTTGTTCTAGGTCTGGCCTGGGCCAGGCTCAGATATGTAACGGGCCCTGTCTTCATGTTGTGCTGGGCTTCTCCAGGTGTGGCTAGAACCGCTTGTATCAGAACCCCAGTACATAAGAATGCAGACTCCAAGGCTCAACCCAGATCTGGACCAACCCAGGCCCCACTGGGACCCAGGGATCTGCATTTCCTACAAGCTGATCTTGGTGCTGCATGAAGTCAGAGAACCATTGAACCATTGCTTACTGGGACAGACAGACAAGGAACCGACTGCAGTCAAGTGTGGTCAGTGCTGAGGTAGGAGAGAGGATGCATCTGTGGGAGCCCAATGCAGGCTCCTCACCCAGCCACGAAAACCTCTAAGTGAGAACAAACACCTGAGCCAGACTGGGCCAAGCAAAGTGGGGCAGGAGGGGTGATGCATTCCAGGCAGTGGAACAGCATGTGCAAAGGCTAGGAGGCAGGAGGGGGATGGGCGCTTTACTTGGACTGTCAGTAATTCAATCTAGCCTGAGAGAGTAGGGGTTGGGGAGGGAGAGGTGGGTGGGAAGGTGTGGCTGTTTATGCAGGGCCTTGTAGCCCACCGAGAGGAATGTTTTGGAAAAACCGAGGTGTAGGTGGAAAACCAACCGGCTTCTTGTTTAAAACGCTCCCAAGATACTTCATTAAGCAGCATAAATGTGACTGAATCAATAAATCTTTGTTAATTGAATGAAAGGAGGAAAGAGTCTTTAACTTCAATTAAGCTCCCATTCTTATCATCCCTTAAGCTTCCATTTTTTAAGGCGTTTAGGGCGCCAACTGTGCGCCCCGCCCCGGGAGTTCCCTCTCCCATCCCACACACTTTTAACAGAAAGGTGGACGGCTTTGTGTGACCTGCCCTGTCGCCAGTCAGTAAATGGGCAGAGAAAAATAAGGCCCCTACGGGCCCCTATGGCCTCAGTTTACCCATAACTAAAAGTAGGTGGGTTCAGACCCCATCGTACCAAGGATGCGTCCCCGCTTGGAGCATGCGCTCTGACGAGCGCCCAGGTCCCGCCGACCCGAGGCGGGCTCCGGGTACCGGGAAAGCCTTCACTCGGCGCAGGTCTCAGCCAAACCAAAGCTCCCACCAAAGTTCTACACGTCCCCCAGGCTAGCGCCTGATTGGCCCGCCCTGCCCACACTGAGAGCCGGCATCACCTTCTGATTGGCTGCTCTGCTCTCTGCTGTGCGCTGGAACCCTCCTCTCCCCTGATTGGCTAGGCACCTACCTGCGCTCGTCCCGGATTGGGCGCCGGCTTGGCCGCTCGCAGGCTCCTAGGGGCCCCGCTCTCTGATTCGCCGCTCGGGCCAGCCCCACGGCCTGCACGCTGAATGGCTGCGCCGCTACCTGTATCGGCCTCCGATTGGGTGCGCGGCGCCTCCCCGGCGTGATAGGTCAGGACCACCGCCCCCCTGACTCCCCATTGGCTGCTCGGAGAAGCCCGGTCTCCGGGTAAGATGGCAGCGGACGGACAGTGCTCGCTCCCCGCTTCATGGCGGCCAGTGACCCTCACCCACGTCGAATATCCTGCAGGTAAAAGGCGGCCTCGGCTCCGAGGCTTCCTTCCCGGGGCCGGCCCCTCCGCCCTGGGTGCTCGGGCCCGCGCGAGCCCTCGGAGGGGGCGCCGGGGGGCCGGAGTGGGAACTGTCAAACAGTGAGCCCTGGAGGGGCTCGGCCGGCTCGCGCGCCGCGCAGGCGCAGTAGCGCGGCGATGAGCTGGGCGAAATTGTGAGCGGCTCGCTCGCGCACTCTGCGGCTGCGCGGCCGGGGCGCTCCCCCGGGTCCCGTGGCGCGGGTGGTCTGTAGTGGGTCGGGGGTCTGTGTGAGGCGGGAAAGGATCACTGGCCTGGACCTGGGGCTTTCTTCCCCGCCCTCCCCGGAGCCAGGGAGGCCGGACTCCCTCCTCGGCGTGCAGGGAGTGCCTGTTTCCTTCAAACAGTGCTCTGGGGCTGCCTGGAAGAGAAAGAGCTCCCCGTTGCTGGGAGTGTGCAAAGCGAGACCGGGCGACTGTTCGTTGTTTGAGTACTTCTGGTGCTACGCCCTGAGCAGGGCATTGCTCCACAACAGTGGGGACCCGGTGAGGGGACAGGCAGCCCCCGGGGTCTTGACTTCTGGAGCTTTCCATAAGATGCATCTCTAGAAGCGCAGAGTTTTCCAGCTGGGAGGTCCTTTAGCGACCTTTCTGGAGACGGTCTAGTAGAGTGATGCAGAGCTTGGGCCTTGGGGTCAGGGGTATCTGGGCTCAAGTTCAGGCAGAGGCCTTGTGCAGGTGACTTCACCTCTCTGCTCAGTTACTTCGTCTCTAAAGTGGGACTCATTGCAGTGCCTCCTTCTCGTTGTGGTGTGAGAATCAAATAACAGGAAGCATGAGAAATGCTGAGTGCAGTGCGTGGACACAGTAAACATTTAATGAGTAACTGCAGCTTAATAATGACTGATAATACTTTATCCCGCTTTCCCAGGGCCCTCTCAAGTCCGCCCCACCCTCCCTGGGTAGGATGGTTGGGTGTCGGGGGAGCCCCTCATTGAGACCTGGTTGTCTGAGGAAGGGCCTGCTTGTGCTGTGCTCATGGGCAGAGATGTGAGAGCCTGGCCCTGCTGAGGACCCCAGGGCGGGATGCCAGGGAGCTTTAGGCTGGGAGACTGGGTGTTCTGAGTTATACTGGGGCTAGGGCGGCCCTGCCAGGTCCTGGGCCCTACTTGCCTGCCTGCTCACCCACCATCCATCCAGCCAGCCAGTATCCACTGAGCGCCTCCTGAGGGCTAGGCCCTGGGCTGGCTCTGGTTTAGAATGGTGAACAGGCAGATATGTCCCCACAGTCCTGGACTGTGGAAAAAAAACCCACTTTACAGGGGGCAAGCTGTGGCCTGGAGATGGAAGGGACTTAGCTAAGGCCTCAGCACCTTCGTCACTTGCCCCCCACCCTCTGGCCTCAGAGGAGCTCACAGTCTAACCAGCAAGAAGAAAAGACCTGGCAGTTGTGAGGAGTATGATGCAGGCTGTGACAAGGGACCTTTGCAGGAACTGTGGGTGCCTGGAGGAGGGACCTGGCTGTGCCCTGGGGCATCTGGCAAAGTCTGACCCCCGGCTAACTCTTCTGTGGCCCCCTGCGCTTCTCCTTCGTACCCCTCAGCACACTGATCCTTGCTTCCTTCATCCATTCACTTAACATCGTTTTTGAGCTCTGCTGGGCTTGAGGGGCCCCATCCTTGCTCTCTCACGGAGCCTACCGTGGAGAGGGAGAGACAGACGCTGGCCCAATATCTACACTAACAAGCATATCGTGAGTGATGCCTGATTACTGATTCCTCCCAGATGGAGAGCTCCACAACAGCAGGAGCATATCTTTTTTTGCCACTGTGGTGGGTAAATAATTTATGTTGAGTTAACCTGGGCAGCATCCCAGGTGGAGGAACAGTGTGTGCGAAGGTCCAGAAGTAGGGCAGGGCAACGTGCGCTCAGGGAACCTGAGTTCGGTCCCTAGAATTGGAGCAGAGGCTGGGAGGGAAGCAGGCCCAGGAGTGCAGGGCCTCATGAGCTGGGCAGAGGGAGCCACACAGGGGCTTGGATCAGAGTGGCGAGGCCAGAGTCGCTGACAGCATCTGTAGGAAGGCCCAAGGGTGTTGCTGGCTGTGGGACAGGCCATGGAGATGGCCAAAGGTTTGGAGGCACCAGCTACGCCCTGTCCTCACAGCCCGGTGCCCTGGGCATCAGCTGGGCAGCTGAGAAACCCAGAATTTCAGGGCTACAAGGGACCAGGCCACTGTGTGGATGAAGAGACAGGGGTCCAGAAGAGGGAAGAGCCTCACCCAGTGTCACCTAGCAGGCCTGCAAGTGATGGCCCGAGAGCTGAACCATGCCCTCTGATCCCAGTGTGGCCACGGAGCTGCCCTGTCTCAAATGGTGGGGGTGGCCTTTGGACTCGGCATCACCTTGCCCTTGGGCAAAGGAGAAAGTGGCTCTTGTCTCTTGGCTTCAGTGTCCTCATCTCTCAGAAGGGTTGGTGGTCCCCATGCTGCCTCCCTCCCAGGCCAGTTAGGAGGGGAAGAAGCGAGAGGTCAATAGGTAGCCATTTCTTGCCAGTAGGAAGGCAGTGAGAAGCGGGGGTGGTGCCAGGTGGCCATATTGGGCTATGCACCCTCCACCCAACCCTGGCCTTGGGTCAACCCAAGTCTGTGTGGTGTCCAGAGAATACCTGGGTCCCCTGGAGGCTGAGGCTGGGCTGGGGCAGCCCATGCACCTGCCCGGCTGCCTCCTGGTACAGGGCTTGGGCTCAAGGGTCAGACGAAGCCGGGTTGAAATTCCTGCTCCAGCGGGGTAATGAGTATCGGGCCAGGCCACAGACTGGGATTTTAGTCCAGATCCCACCTCCTTCTGGCTGTGTGACTTTGGGCAAGTCACACAACCCCTGTGGGACTCAGTTTCTTCATCTACAGAGTAGGAACAGTGAAGGCACCTGCTTTAAACTCACAGTCTGAGCTCAGGAAATAGACGCCGGCACGTTGCACCCGTGACCGAGTTGTTCCAGCCAGCTCGTCGACGGAGGCTGCCACAGCAGCCTGGCCCTGCTCCCGGGCCTGCTGGGACCTCCTTCCTGGCTCAGGCCCTTCTGATGCCCGAGCCCCGTCCACCTCCTATTCTGTCTCTCCCAGGTGATCTCTCTGGCCACCTCCTTGCCTACCTGAGCCTCAGCCCTGTGTTTGTCATCGTCGGTTTTGTGACCCTCATCATATTCAAGCGGGAGCTGCACACGGTGAGTGAGTCTGTCCCCACCACCCCTCACCGCCCCCCCTGCTCCCCAGTGTCCCCAGCACTGGGAGGAGGGGCCGCACCGCTTCATCCCTGCCGTGCCTCCACCTTTCTAGAGATGTGGGGAGGGTCCTGGCTGCTCCCAGGTTTACCACTTGGGTGGGGAGGTTCAGGTGGAGGCCCCATCTCTGGGGCTGGACGGCGGCCAGCAGGCAGAGTCCCAGCTCATTGCACATCTTCCCGGCAGATCTCATTCCTCGGGGGCCTGGCACTGAACGAGGGGGTCAACTGGCTGATTAAACACGTCATCCAGGAGCCGCGGCCCTGTGGAGGTAGGGCCTGGGCAGCAGGGGTCTGGGGTGCCCCAGGTCGGGGCTTCCCTGGGAGGCCTGCGTCCTCCCATCACTCCCTGTTCCTTCTCTTTCCCAGGCCCCCACATGGCAGTGGGCACCAAGTACGGGATGCCCTCCAGTCATTCGCAGTTTATGTGGTTCTTCTCCGTCTATTCCTTCCTTTTCCTGTACTTACGGTGAGCTTCTGGTCTGGCTGGGGCGGCCCTGCGCTGGCCCCAGCCAGCTCTGTGGGGCTCACTGCTAGCCTTTTGGATGCCTCTTGGGGTTGGCCTCTGTGGGGGTGGGAGTAGCTGCAGCCAAGGCAGAAGGTGCCCATGGAGCTTTGGGATGGGACCAGGGGCTCTTTGGGAGGGCTGAGGCTGTCTGACAGGCTTGTTTTCCCAGAATGCACCAAACAAACAATGCCAGGTTCCTGGACTTGCTGTGGAGGCACGTGCTCTCCCTGGGTCTCCTCACCGCGGCCTTTCTAGTCTCCTACAGCAGGTATGGAGGAAGCGAGAGCCCCCCCGCCCCCACACCCTACCCACTGGGGTCTTGCTGGATTCTTGGTCCCTATTGAGCCCCATTGTGGACCCGCATCGCAGAGCCTAGAGGGCAGGGCGGGGAAAGGGGTCCCAGGCCTCTAGTTTTAAAGGGATGGGGCTCCAATTGCCCTTTCCAGCTTAGTCCTTTCTCTCTCCTCACGGCTGAGCCCAGTGTTCTAGGGGCACCTCCGCACGTCAGCCAGCTGCTCCCAGCATCCTGGAGGAGCCCCTTGTAGACGGACTCAGAGTTCCGGGGCTGGATAGAAGGGAGGAAAATCCCAGCCAAGCCATCCCTTCATTTCTAGACTCAGGGGAGCCCCTGGTGGGGTCCAACCCCCTGCCTCCTTCTGGAAGTAGATCTGAGGCTCTGTGTTCCCAGGAGTCTGTCCTGTCTGTGTGTGTCCCCCGTGTGCATGAACAGGTCCCTGGGAAGCTGGCACTTGGCACAGGGGATTGTGCAGGCCTGCCTCTGGCTTGCTTTCATGAGCTTCCCTCTGTCCTTGGCCCAGGGTCTACCTGCTGTACCACACCTGGAGCCAGGTGCTCTATGGGGGCATTGCCGGAAGCCTCATGGCCATCGCCTGGTTTGTCTTCACCCAGGAGGTCCTCACACCGCTGTTCCCCAGGATAGCAGCCTGGTAACTGTCTCCTGTCCCTGTTGCTGTTCCCGCCTTCCTGGGCACTATGGCCTCTGCCCCCTCCTGCAGATGGAGCCATCAGTGGGAGGACCCAGGCATCTTGACCCCAGCCTCAGTCTCCCTGGGATGACAATAGTGCCCAGATCTCTGAAGGGCATAAGGCTACCGGCCTCACTTGGCTGCCTTCCCCCCCACAGGGGTGCCGTCCCCGGCCCAGAGGCCGAGTGCCATCCTCTGTCTTTGTCAAGGCTCTCTGGGACTTAGAAAGCAAGCTGAGTCCTTCTGGGCTGTCTGTATCCTGTGGCGGTGCCCCTGCCCTAGAGTCACACAGGTGACACATCTGGGTCTCTCAGTCTCAGGGGTCTATGGCCAGGCAGAGACTCAGAGCAGTGGGGGAGGGTACAGCGCCAGCCCCAGGCACTGGTGGAGGAGTCTGGCTGGTGACGGGCTCAGGTCCTGATGTGGCCCTGGCTTTCTGGGTGTCTGTCTCTCCAGGCCTATCTCTGAGTTCTTCCTAATTCGAGACACGAGCCTCATTCCCAACGTACTCTGGTTTGAGTACACAGTAACCCGAGCAGAAGCCAGGTGAGTTAAGGGGACGACAGTCACTGGGTCCTGGCTCCATGGGGCACAGCCCCAGGGCAGCCACTGCTTCCATTTTTGGAGGGCTCCCCAAGAGCCAGGCACCTGCCTAAGCACTGTTCTCGCACTGCCTCATTGAGTCCTCCCCTGCACCCCATTTTACAGATGAGGAAACTGAGGCTCAGAGAGGAGAGGAGGAGTCACTTGACTGAGAACTTACAGATGGTGGGTAGGGGAGCTGGGCTGCGACCCAGGCCGTCTAGCCCAGAACCAGAGAGCTGGGCAGCCGAGATTCCCAGGGCGCCTGTGTGTGGACTCCCCTTGGGGCTGTTTAGCCCAGATTCTTTCCTGGAAATGGGTAAACCGAGGCATAGTGGGTGAGAGGCTGCCTGTGGTTGCACAGCAAGTCGAGGCAAAGAGGGGTTTTGGAGCCTCTTGACTCGGCTGTCCCACTCCACTCACCCCAAATCCTGGGTGGGGTGCCTGCAGGGTGGGGCTAGGCCTGGCTCCTCCCCAGGTTCAGAAGGGAGCTGAGGGGTCGTCGGGCTCCAAAGCAAGGCTGGGAGGTTTCCCAGGAGCTGGTGAGAGGAGCCATGGTGGGCAGGGCGTCGGAGCAGCCGGGAAATGTGTCTAGTGCATCATGGTCCAAATTATCCTAACGAGCTTAAGGGTAAAGTCCTGGATCGTGAAGAAAGGGGATTTGAGGGGGTTAGGGCAGGCAATCCCATTATTGGTGGAAAGGGCCCAGCTGGCCCAGGCCCAGCTCTCCACCTGGCTACCGGAGTGTCTCTGCCCCACCTGGCCCCGCCTGGCCCTGCCCTCCCCACCTGGCTGGCTGCCACCTGCCTTCGTTTCCCGCAATCTCTGTGCACATCTGCTCTGTGCCTGGCTGTGTGCTGGGTGCAGGCACAGAGTGAGACAGCCACAGCAGGCAGGGGGCACACAAAAGAGGCATCTACCCGTGTGATCAGTGCCCTGTGCTCGGGAGCTCGTGAGAGGAACCCGCTGTCGGGGGAGGTGGTCAGGCCTGATGTCCAGGGGAGACAGACCTGAGTGGGGAGAAAGAACAGGCCTGTTGGAGCTGGGGTTTGGAAGGGAGAGTGCACTCAGAGGGAACAGCATGTGTAGAGCTGCGACGTGGGAAGCTGGTGAGTCCACCCGACAGACAGGCTTGTGTGGCTGCAGCCAGGTAGCTGGGGGTGGGTGAGGCTGGGCCACATCATGCAGGACCTGTGGGCACAGTTAGGCTTCTGGATTCTACCTGGGACCCTAGATGAGCCCCATTCTTCTTTCTGAGCCTCAGCCAGCCCCTCTAGAAAATGGGGTGATTATTCCTACTTCCCTCAAGGATAATCCTGGCCCATCGTGGATGTAGCCACACCCCCAAACCAGGTATCCAGTCCCCTCTGTAACCTCTATCAGTAATCTCCTGCCTTTACTTACATCCCTCCCAGCCGGAGGGCTCACTACTTCCTTGTCTCTTTTGGTTGATGGTAACAGAGCCTGCTTGTGCTGGCTTATCTGTAAAGGGGAACGCCCCATCGTTAGCTGGAACCCAGCCAGGGCCCTCTTGTTCTCTCATCCAGGCCCCCACTCCTGCCCTAATCTCTTGGCTCTGTTCCTGGACTCCAGGGCTTAGAAATCTGCGATACAGGCTCAGCCAGAGAGATTGACCCTCGCTAGATCCCAAGTCCAGGGCAGGAGCTCTGACTGACCCAGCTCGAGTCAATCACGGGCTCCTGGGGGTGGGCATTCACCCATCTTGAAGGGACTGTGGATGGGGAGGGACAGCTGAGAGCGCAGGTTGCCGAAAGCCAGGAGGCCCTTCATCTGACCCCCAGGCATTCTCCCATCTCACCCCCTGCCCATTTTGCAGGAACAGACAACGCAAGCTGGGGACGAAACTGCAGTGACCAGTGAGTGTGGCTGGGTCTAGCCTACAGATCTGGCCTGCACGATGCCTTGCAGGATGGACGGAATGACAGAGGGACAAAGCAGAGACCTCTACAGACCCAAGTCACCAAGTGGAGCCTTTTTTTTTCTTATTTTAATTTTAATGAACAAGGTGGACCAAAGGGCCAAGCCAGCCCCTCCACCAGGACCCTGGAGGGCCTGCTGCCAGGGGGCCACACGGCCAGAGAGCCTCGCTGTGCTGCTGCCAGCCCCCGGTCGGGCGGAAAGTGCCCTTGCTGTGGGCGCCAGGGTGTGGGGTACAGGAAGAGGGCTTGCACCTCTGGTCTTGGGGCCAGGAAATCCAGGCAGCGTGAAAAATACTATTTATTTCTTGGTTTTGTCAAAGGCACACGGGATTTTGGAGATGGGGCTGGAAGAGCCTGCTCGGCAGTGGCTGCCCTGCGTACAGAGGGGCCCAGGTCAGCTTCCCAGGCCCTTTGCCCTGAGCCCAGGGGCAGGCTGCCTCTCCCTGGGCCTGAGAGGTGGCCTGGGGGCCCAGGAGGATGGGAGCACCCCTATGCCCTCCCTGCCACCATTGCCATTCCAGAACCTCGTTCAGTGTTTCCTTGTCTGGGGCCAGGGCCCAGAGAGCACGCATCTGGAGGCTGCTATCACTGCGTTCTACCCCATATCCACCCTACACCATAAGGGCTTTTTCTGGTCCCCTGTCCCCAAGACAATGGTCCTTTTCTGACAAAAGAGCCTGCACATGTGGGTGAGCACACCCCGGCTGTTTACAGCCCTTCCGTCCTGCCATCCGGAGCAGTTAGTCTTCATCTCCAGTCGAACAAGACGTGAAGGAACCGGGAGCCGCTGAGCACAGTGGGGCAGTGGGTGCCTGACGTCCCCACACTTCCCCTCCCTCTGGATGCTCTGAACATTCCTCGTCCTTCCTGACCCCCCTCCAAGACGCTGGGAGCCTGCTCGGGGTCACCCTTGAGCCCGGGAGGCAGGCTCAGATCCCCGCTGTCCAGCTCGGAAGACGCCTCTTCCTTCCTCAAGGGAGCTGGTCTCTCAGTTGCTCTGAAATGGAGTTGTGGAGAGGAGATGCTTCGAGACTCTTGCAAGTTTCTCGAACTGAACCAGGCTGCTTGGGTCCTGTGTTTGAATCCCTCTCCTGCCCCGCCTTTTTCTTTATGGAGGTTCCTAATCTGCTGCTGAAGCACAATATTTTGGTGCTTTCTTTTCTCATTTGTTGAAGACAGTGTCCAAAAGCCATTCCAGATGCCAGGACCAGGGGCCTATTTCTGGGGAAGCTTGGTCAGTCCCCACATTTTCCTCCCCTTCCCTTCTTATTTTTACTTTTTACTTTTTGCCTGAGACAAGCCAGGTGTGAGGTGATTTAAGAAAAATCAATGAAATTGTTTACTCTTGTTTTAAAATAAAATCTTGAACTCTGGCGGCTTGAGCACATGTTGACTGAGCTCATGGGAGGAGGCTGGGGGCCGTTGTGGGGACATGTGACCCTGAGGGGCAAGGATATGGTTAAGCACATAAAATCACGAGCATCTCCAAGACATCGAGTCCCTTCTAGCCCCCAGAACCGGGGTTTGAATGCCACTGCATATTCTCCATGAGAGTCTGGGGAGACCTCAGCGCCATTCAGAGTTAGGAAGTTTCCCCTTTTTCCAGTCCCAGTCAGCTCCCTGTGTGGTCCTGGCCGGCTCTGCCCTCCTAAGCCTAGTTCCTCCTCCACGTGACACTCGAGGACCGGGCACAGCCTCCGCCCGGCTGAAGGCCTCCGCTCCCTGTTGAACTCAGTCTTTCGTGAGTATGTGGACAGGGGAGTGTCTTGCTTTGGAAGAAGTAACTCTAAACAGCTGTGTTTTTGGAGGCCTTGGCGAAAGAGATGAAATGTCAAACTCAAGGGCCTGGCCCAAGGCAGGGAGTCTAATCCTTCCCCGATTTGTTAAACCGAGATGTGCAACGGCTGCCCCCTCAGGGTGAGGGTGAACCAGAAGTGATCCCATCCTCACCTGGGCTGCAGGCTGGATTTGGGGGCCACAGTGGACCATGGAACCTCGCAGTTCAGTTAGGCGGCCGCCCCAGGTGTGTGGCAGAAGTGCACAGATCTCTGGAGGAAGGACCCTTCATCCTGGACTTCAGTTATTTGTATAGTTTTTAAATTACAATAACAAAATATAGACAAAGATGGCCACGTACCCAAGGAAATGACAGCATGATTGAGAACCAGCAGAAAACAGATAGTAGACCCACAAGTACCTCAGATCCTGGAATGACCAGACACAGACTGTGCATTGTTTTACCGTTTTAAAGAATGAAAAGACAAACTTGAAAATATCTGCAGGGAACAGGAAACGTTAGAATGAGCCCTGGCAGATTTTACAGTGAATCAAAACTGAAAAATATAATAGCTGAAGTCAGAGTTCAGTAGGGAGGCTGACACAGCTGAAGAGGACTGGAGGAAAGCTCAGAAGAGTCCAAAATGCTGCAAGGCGGTGCGGAGCGGGCTGCTGTCAGGTGAGCCGTGGGATGTTCAGCCAAGCTCACTGCTTTCACTCCGATTGGCACACACCCGCACCCCTACCCTCCGACTTGGGCTCTTGAAGAACCGCCCAGCACACTCACCTGTGGGTAACCCAATCCAGCCTTTCCAGTTCAGTTGGTCGCCAAGTCTCCTTGCACTCCGGCTCATAAGCATCTGTGAAATACTCAATTTCCTCCACCTCTCAGGCCACTCTGGGTCCAGGTGCCACCAGTCCCAGCCTGCGGGCAGCCAAGCCTCGCCACAGGCTTCTGTCATCCCCACCCAGTCAGGCCCCTTCCATCCATTCCTCAGCGTCTTCCTGAAAGCCTCCCATGTCTTGGGATAAAGCCCAAGTCTTTCCGTGGCCCCGGCCGCGAAGAGCCAGCGAAGAGCCAAAGTCAAGTTCATGCCA
This sequence comes from Equus quagga, assembly GCF_021613505.1. Taxonomy (NCBI): domain Eukaryota; kingdom Metazoa; phylum Chordata; class Mammalia; order Perissodactyla; family Equidae; genus Equus; species Equus quagga. The sequence continues at coordinate 89,871,673 of NC_060267.1, forward strand.
GCCTGCATAGAGACACTTCTAGAGGATCTAGGTAAAGGCCATGTAATCTTTAATTCATTAATTTTATTACATTCTCAAATTTCAAATGATGTATTGCACAAAATATATTAATTTAGAACCGTTCTTTTTCACTCCTTTTGCAAAAAAAAATTAAATCAGTTCTTCATGTGTGTCATTGGCATCAGGGTTTGGTTGCCCAAGGGACCACCTCTGGGTCAGCTGACCGATTATCGTGGGTCCACTGGCTAAACAGTTTGAGATACAGCAGCACCTCTGGGTTCCATGTGTGACGCTGTCACTGGAAAGTTTATCCAAAGCCACAAGTGCCATTGGCACAACATTCAGGCAGCTGGGTTTTAAAAATCAATGGTGTAGGAGTGTGTGACCCCAACGCTTCCCTGCCAGTGCTGAGACCTTAGAGCCCGTGCTTGCCCCGCATCCCACCGTTGCAAAGTCTCAGGTCACACGTCACACCCTCAAGGAATAATTACTAACTCTTTATTGTTTCCTTGCCTTTTTCTCCCTTACCTGTTCCACTAGGGGACCTCCAAACGTCCCATCGACACTGTCTGGGGTTGTTTAGGTCTGAGCGTGTCTTCCCCCAACAGTACTGGGCAGCTCTAAAGAACTGAGCGAGCCTCCGTATCACGAGATGTGTAACAACTCAAATGCAAGAGGATGCTCTCACTTCTGAAAGATTTTTTGGGGAAAAAACTCTGCCTTATACTCAGACCCATAGGGTTCTTAGAACCTGAATTCCGGGAGTCCTGGTGTCTGGCCGTGTGGCGGCCTGGCCTGGGTCCCTCTCCCCTCCCCAGCACTGCTCACACAGCACTCCAACTCCTGCCATGGGCCCTGCTTCCCGGGACTCCCAGGCGCTGCAGAGGGAGCAGCGTACCTGCACTGTACAGACAAGACCCAGGCTGGGGGACGCCAAGGGCAGCCTAAGCGGGGCAAGGCGCGCCTGCTGTCGTGGGGGAATTCTCTGCCAGGTCCCCATGCTCGTGACCCCTGAACAGGCACTCACATCCCCCTTCCCCTGGCTTTACCCCACCCTGCTGGCCTTGCTGGGGTCCCGAGGAGCCACCAGGCCTAGGACAACACCCCCCAACCCCCATGGTCTGGGGTCCACTTCTTGTTCCCTGGGACTCTGGGTAAGTGGTATGCCTTCTTGGAGCCTCAGTTTCCTCATCTGAAAAATGGAGAAAACTCGTGACCATTGCAGGTCAGCCAGGCCACGAAGCACCTGGCTCACAGGCTCGGTGACCTTCCCGCCCTATTGCCCTGGCCTCTGCTCTTGGGTTTCACATGTGCCTTCCTCAGGGCCAGAGTGTCCCTCAGAGGGAGACTCTTCTCTCTACAAACAGCCCAGCTGACTTTGGGGGGACACCCTGCCTCTGCCAGGTGCATGGGGCTGGGGGCAGGTAGAGGGTTCTGATCAGGTGGCCCCAGGCAGTGGCTAGCGCTGGGGGTGTGTGCCTGCTCAGCCACCACTCCTGCTGGGCTCAGCTGGGGGTGGCAGGATGAGGCCTTGGGCCCTGGGTATCCATCACACACTTCAGCCCTCCAGACCCGAGGCTACAGGGCCCCACAGCCCCCTGGGAGAGCTGTCCCCACCCACAGCCCATGGGACTGGAGAGGCCCAAGTCATGGGTAGGAGGGAGCTGTCTGTGAACACAGCCCTGAGTCTGGGGCCATTCTGGCCCAGAGCCCTGAGGTCGGAGCTGACCCTTGGCTCCCTGACCCAGGCCTGAAGTCCCTTCCTCTTGGCTCCTCTGGGAGCCCTTGGGCCACTGGCTGCTTGGACACCAGCTCCCAGACGCAGAGAAAGCCGGTAGAAGGCGTCCGCCCCCACCCTGCCCCCCTCCTTGGCTGAAACACCTCTTCACCAAAAACTTCCCCCTTTATTAATCACCTCACATTTCTACGATACAACCAGGAACGTGGGTCAGGAACCGAGCTGAGTGAAAGCAAGCGAGCGGGAGCTCTTGAGCCACATTATTCAAAAGAGCATGGCAGCCACAATGGAGATGGCAGCGCGATGCAGGGTGGGGCTGAGGCGAGGCCTTGGGCGAGCCCTTCACCAGTATACCTCACATCCCGGCATCTTAGCCTTGGCGGGGCCTGGAGCCCCCAGCTCCAGGTAATCCTGCCTCTAGGTCCTCGGGAGCTTGGGGATTGGCGTATAGACCCCGGCTGTGCAGATGGTAGGGACTGGCCAGAGCTGAGCTGGAGAAAAAAGGTCCTCCCAGTCTCCCAGCCTGAGGGACGCTCAGCGGGTTCCTTCCCCGGGGGAGGCCTCGGTGGCCTCGCTGGGCTCCTGGCCTACGTCCTGCTCAGCCTCTGAACTCAGCCCAGAACTTGGCCCTGCAGGTACTGGGGATGACCCACCACAGGCACTTGGCTCCGGCCTGCAGGCCCTGCTGGGGGTGCTGTCCCTGGTTCAGTCAGACCTGCAGGGCCCGGGGGAGAAGGAGCAAAGGAGGGGAGCCCTGGTGGGTGGCCCACCCCAAGGTGGCTTGGCTGTGGCAGTGGCAGGCCTGAGCAGGGGAGGCTCAGAGCTTGGCCCGGGGGTGGCTCTGCAGCAGAGCACGCATGTCCAGGAGTGCGTTCTCCAGGTAGTGCGCCAGGCGGACAGCGTTGGTCTCGGCACAGCTGTTGTAGGCCGACACGGAGAAGTTGATGTGGGCCTCCATGGGGTTATAGCAGACACCATAGCCGTCTGGGACCACGGGCCCAAAGAACATGACACAGTCTGTCTTGGCAGGGACCTGGGGACAGCACAGGACCAAGGCTCTCATGTTTACCCCGCCGGCTACCCCCAGCCCCACGGTAGCTCTGCTCCAACTGTGCTCTGCCTCAGGTGCCCCGTTCTCTTCTCCAGCAACCTGGTTACTCGCGCTCATCCTTTAGGGGCAGTTCTGGTGTCATCCCTCTGCGGAGCCTTCCTTGACCTTCCTGCAGGGGGCTTCAACTGCTCCCTCCCTGGGACTCCCTGGACCCCCCAGCACTTCCTGGGGGGGGTGGTCACTAGCCCCTGGGGCAGGGCCAGTGGTCTGTCCCTGATGTGTCCCGTGCCCAGTACAGGCTGGCACAGATCACACATTCCTTCATGTCTGACCAGTGAATGAATGAAGCTGATTCTCCTGTTGAGGGGGGGGGTCCCAGTGAAGCCCCTGACCCTAGCTCTTCTGCCAGAACTCAGCTTCTTCTCAGTGGGCCTGTCGTGGCCTGGGTGGGCCACATCACTAAGGTCTGACCACGTTCTGGACCGGGGCTCCATTCAGTGCAGCCTGTGTCCAGCTCTAGCTCCAGTGGGTTCTTCTCCATCCCCCCAGGGCAGTGGCAGAGGCCCAGAGGGCAGGGACCCCTAGATGGCTCTGGGGCAATGGCCCACCTGGCTGGTGGAGAGGTTGAAGTGCATGGCAATGGCGTAGGAGGTGTCCATGAAGATGTCTGGCATGCTCACCAGGTCCTCAATGGCCTGTAGCTTCAGGCCCAGCAGGTGCCGGTCGAAGGCCTCCCCGCGGATGGCCTGCAGGAGGGGGAGCTGTCAGGAGCAGGGGCCGCGGGCCCACAGGGTGCTGCTGCCCTCCTCAGAACCCGTGGCAGCAACACCTCTTTCATCCACTGGCCCCTTGGACGCATGAGACCAGAGCATCCAGGCAGGAGAGCCCTCACTTCACAGATGGGGAAACTGAGGCCCAGGGAGGCAGGACACTGCAAGATTTAAGAGCATAGGCCTGGAGCTGGGTGGCCTGGCCCCATCCCGGCTGTGGGATCTTGGCAGGTCACTTATATCTTGGAACCTCAGTGTTTTCATCTGTACGATGGGGACTGTCACTGAACTCCCCTCATGGGATGTCTGCATGTAAGATGGGCAGAGCCTGGCAAACACAGGTGCTCGGAGCCAGAGCAGATGGGAGCCCAGCCCTGCATCCCCTTGACTGCAGCACAAGCTGTCAAAGGGCAGGAACCCCACTGTCTGCCAGACCGTGCACACCCTCAGCTTCCCGGCTCCAGGGGTACTGGGGAGAGAGCATGACACAAGAGCCAGAGGCCACGCCAGGACAGGGCAGCCACTGGGCTCGGCCTCTGTTTCTCCAACTTAAAAATGGGGATATTCAGCCTCACTCCGGGTGCACCAAAGCTCAGGGGAGGGATGGCTGATGCTGAGAGGGTGAGCAGCCATTTGCTGCAGGAATGGACAGACAGATGGACAGACAGGTGGGAAATGTCACAGGTCAAGCAAGTAGGGACAAGAGGGGCTTACTCACCCGATCAGTGTAGGCTCGGTGGGCCTGCACTGCCTTCCGCAGCAGCTCCACCTTCTGCTGCCCCTGGGGGGTGAGGGTAGGAGGGAGTTGCTGTCCCTGCCCTGTCCCTGCTGCCCACCTCAGCAGCCCACTCCCCACCTGGACCTAGATGCTGAGCTCCTTGAGAGCAGGAACCGGAACTGCCATCTCTCTAGTCAGTCCCCAGCCAAGGCCTGAATAGGGCAGATGCTCATTGCCGATGAGCAAATGAACGAATAATTCCTTTTTCTCTTTGGCTGCCAGAAAGCTCAGGACTAAACTCATGGCTCCTTTTTCTGTTAGATTCCCACTGCCCACCATAGTAGGTACTCAATGCACGTGTCGACAGAATGAACAGGAAGGGAGAGAGCTCAAGCCCAGCGCCCCCATCCTCCCCCCAGACCTCTCACCGCCACATTGGAATCATCCATGGCTTTGACGAAGGTCAGCGAGTCTGTGGAGGCTGAGCGGATGGTGTCGGTACGGCCCAGGTGAAACATGCGCAGGGAGGCGCTTTCGTACGTGGCACAGGCCTGCCCATAGATCCTGGGTGGGAGACGGCACTAAGCACACCCCTGGCAGGTCGCCCCCACCTCTGCCCCAGGTCTCAGCCCTCCCTCACGGGCAGGCAGGGCAGGGCGCACCTGTAGTAGGCCAGCTGCAGTGCCATCTGGATGAAGGCATCTGGGCTCAGCTTCTCCGACTTGGGGAAGTCCTTCCCAAAGTGATGGAACATCATCACAGTGAGGTCCAAGTCCTGGATCATGCTGGGGCGGGAGAGGGCAGGTGAGGAGCAGGCACCTGGTGGCCCTGCCAACCCCAGGGAGGGCCCAAGAGTGGTCTCAGAATGAGCCAGGTATAACGATAGCCCCGACGGGAGGCTGTCAGGCCTGCGGCCCAGCGCCCAGCACCTACATGCTGAGGTTCTGCTTGGCCTTCTCGATGTCGCTCTTGATCTCAGGGGTGATGTTGAAGCGCAGCTTTTTGGGCATGGGCAGGGGCACCATGGGAGACCGCACGAGCTCAGGCTTCTTCCTGCAGGAGACACAGGGCCTCAGGCTCGTGCTGGTGCTTGGGTCCCTAGCCCACCCCTGCGATTGGGGTGGGGAGGATGCGTCCCTGAAGCTGGAGGGGGCCAGCCCCAGGAGACTCCTGGGTTTGCTTTTCTGAAAACTGTTTCACTCCAGCTTTCAAGTGGCCAAACGGAGGAGGCCAGGAGAGGGGAAGAGACTTGTCCAAGGTCACGGAGCTGGGAAGTGGCAAAGCCAGAATTCCAACCCAGGTCTGACTGACTCTAAAACCCAGGCCCTCTTCTGGCTCCCTTGGAAGAAACAGATTCCCAGGTGTAAGGGAGGAGCCAGTCTGTTGCCTATGTGTCACCTGTCACTGAAGCTGGGGACCTGGGTGGAGAGTGGCAGAACTACACTCACGTGAATTCAATGACGTGGTCCACAAGGGCAACGATGGGGGGCCCCTCTGCTGCTGCGTGCTCATAAACGAGCCCACAGGAGCCGTCCTCGGCCACGATGAACTGCGGAGGGAAACGGGGCATTAGCCAGGCCCCCGGAACCGCTCTCTGGCTGGGTCCAGTGGGAAGAGCCTCTCTAAAGCCACCTAAGGGGTTGTGCTGACATTACTGTTATGAACAACAGTTAACACTCAGCGGGGGCCCATCCCAGGCCATGCCACGCACGTCCCGTGCTGACATACCTCACTGAGTCCCTGCAGCTACCCTTCCGGGAGTCCTACCACCACCCCATTTCACAGATGCAGAGACGGAAAGTCATGGCTGAGATCGCACTGCTCTGCCTGGCCCACATCGCAGACTCTCTCTGACGTGCTGCAGGGGTGAGTTGGGGGTGACAGCAGTTTCTGGGCCAGGCCCAGTAATGACATGCTGATGGTCTGGTAATTACAGCCGCGTTCACCTGCTGGCTTCCCACCAGCTTTACAAGCTGGGAGGCCGGGATGCTCAGGTGGAGGGGCAGGAAGTCCCGAGGCTGCAGTGGGCTGAATTTGGGTGTGTGTCTGGGGTGGGAGTCATGGCCCAGCCTGGTCCTCACCTGCAGCGTCTTGTCGAACCAGCGGTTGCCACTGTTGATCTTGCTGCCCCCGCCGTGGAGCATCTGGCCGGCCACGCGGCTGCGGTACACGTCCTCTGAGACCCGAGGCACGGGCGCGTCCAGGCACACGGTGAAGATGCTTTTCTGGATGGAGCGCACCGAGTCTCGGTTCACCTTGTCTGTGGAGGCATGGTGGGGGAGACGCAAGACGGGGAGAGTGTCAGGCCTGGGGAGGCCTCGGAGGCCTCCAGAACATTCACCGAGTGCTAAGAGCTGGCTTCAGAGCTGGATACTCACTAGGGCCCTGCAGCACCCCGTGAGGCAGGGCCCAACACCTGACCCATTTTAGAAGCGAGGAAACAGAAGCCCAGGGTCAGTGCGGCAGTCTGACTCTGGGGATGACGCCCGTGACCAACAGAGGATTTGGGGGGAATGTGGAGGTAAAGGTGGGCTCCTCAGTCTGAGGACTGGACTCTCATTGCAACTTGCTACTTAATAGAGGGAAACTAAATTAACCCAACTGAGCCCAGGATCCTCATCTGAGAGATGGAGCCGACAACACCCAACCTGAGTTGAGAGGACTCAGTGAGAAATGTGGCCGCCCCGGGCCTAGTGTGGGCAGAGGCTGGGATGTGGGCCTCCCTCCCTTCCCCATGCCCTCCCGGGGGCACCTTTGATGAGGGTGTTGTACGCCTTGGCCCAGGAGTTGCGGTGGTTGGAGGTGAGGATGCCCACGGGCTCTTTGTTGGTCTGCAGTGACGAGTTCCAGATCTTCTCCAGCTGCGTGAAGATCTGATCGGAAGTCAGGGGCGTCCCATCGCTGTGGTACACATCCAGCTCAAAAAACTGTCAGGGTACAGGCAGGTGGAGAGAAGGGGGCTGGTGGGGTCTCAGACTGGCAGCAGTCACCTCCCACCCCAGCCGCCTCCTGGCCTTGGCAGCCCAGAGGTCACAGCCAGCACCGTCCCAGGCCCCGAGGAGGGGATGGGGTTGGGCCAAAGGTGAGACGGGGAGGACGTCCCTGCATTGCTCTCCCCAGGCTGTGGGGTAGGCCCACAGCCCCTCCTGCCCTCCGTCAGGCCAGGGCCTCGCCGGGCCCCAGTGGAGACGCCCAGGGCATGCCTATCCTGGGGAGTCCAGGGGCAGGCGAACTGGGGAAGCTGACTTTTGGCCTGGCGGCCTCCTCCCTGGTAGCGGCGTGGGCATGAGGCCTCAGGGGGCCTACCCACTTGGTAGTTGTGCACCACGGTGATGTGCATGGGCGGCTTCTTGGTCTTGCTGAAGTTGATGACCGAGTCCTGCTTGGGGCCCGGCACGCGGCAGGAGGACAGGATCTGATAGTACTGGTTCATGCACAGCGGCTTTCCCCCCAGGTACTCCACGGGCAGGGTCTCGCTGTGGGGGCAGGGGCATGGTCAGCGGGGAGGAGGGCAGGACCAACAGGGAGCTGCTGGGCCAGGCCGCGGGGGCTCACATAGCAGTGTCGCGCCCCTCACGTCCCTACTCCCACTCAGCATGAGCAGGGGGTCTGTCAGGGCTGGGCTGGGGTCAGGAGGCCTGCATTCCACCCTGGACAGGCCCTGCTTGTGAGTCACCCCGGATACTCCCTTCCCTTCTCTGCACTTCAGTTTGACACAGAAGACATGAAGAAGCGAGTCAACTCCCGAGGTCCTCTTTGGCTGGGATGCCAATTCCAGGGTCTCTCGGGATGTCATCAGGAAGAGGTCCCAGAAGCTGGAGCAGAGTACCTAGGCATCCCAATGCCCATGCTCTGTCTCCCTAACCCCAAAAGAGGCCAGGCCAACAGGAAGAGAAAGGCACCGGGCTCTGGGTCTGCCCAGCACACGGGCTGACGTCCTGGGCCAGGGCTCGGGGCTGGGCTGTCACTGGGTGAATAATTAGGTGGGAGGGGCAGGGCAGGGCTGCTCACTTGTCAACCATGGCCTTGAAATCCAACACACCCTCGATCAATTTGGCAGCGAACCTGGGGAAACCAATCAGAGATCAGAAGCTGTGTGAACGTTCCAACCAAAGGAGGTCCCTGAGTCAGACGCCCGCTGGGTGAAGGGAGAGGCCGAGGCAGGAGAGGAGACGAACTGCTCCACTCCTCAGGTGCTGCTGCAGGATGCTGGGCCAAGTCCAGGCGCAGGACCTGTGTTCAAGTCCCAGCTCACCCTTCTGAACCTGCTTTCTTCTAATTTCTAGTGGGAGGACTGTCAGGAGGGCTCAGGGAGATGCTGGTGGCCAAGCACCTAACAGGATTTAGGTGCTAATAAATGGCAGCATGATTATGGCTGGATTACGAGTCAGTACTGGCTGAGTCCACCCCAAAGGGCCTGAGGCTCTGGTCCATATAGCCTAGAGTCTGGAAGGAGGTCACCCAGCTCTGAAGCATCAGTTATGGAGGGACCTGGGACCTCGGGGCAGGGGGAGTGGGAATGGGAGGGCAGTGGCTTGTGGTGTCCCCTTAGCTATGTCCCTTCCTGTTTCTGGGCCTCTGTGTCCCCCAGGCCACCTCCCTCAAGCTGGCCTTCCTCCCTGGACTGTCTGGGCCACACCAACCATGCCTAATGCCTGGGGCTGCCCCTGACCCCCAACATGGGGAACATGGGCTAGAGTTCCTGGCCCTGAACCCCTGGCCCTTCCCGGGGAGCCCTGGTCCCTTTAAGAGAAGCAGGTGGTGGCTGTGAGTGGCTAGCCCTTGGGCAGGAGATCCCCGTCACTGGTATTTTTATCCTAGGTAGGACTGGAACAGAGGCCAGGGCAAGTGACATGGCCGAATGTGGAAAAAGGGACTGTGTACAAAGGTCACCCTGGAGCCAGCTGAGAAGAGAGGGAAGGAGGGGTGAAGGGCCAGAATTGGGGAGAGGGGTAGCTTCAGGCATAGGGGGAGGGGAGGGACCTGGTCCCCAGTTTGGTGGTTAACAGTTATGAAGCTTTGGAGCCGGGAAAACCTTGCTGCCTGTCCCGGATTGGCTAATTCTGAGAAGTGATTTTGGGCAGGTCCCTTCACTGCTCTGAACCTCAGTTTCCCCATCTGTAAAATAGGGATGATGTTCCCTACTTCATAAGGCTGTTTGTGGGGATGAAAGACAATGAACAGGGCTGAGGCCCCTCCAGTCTCCTGGGGGAAGTGGCCCTCAGGGCCCTGAAAATGCCTGGAGCCCTGCTCCTGCTGCCCCCTGGCCCTGCCCCAGCCTCGGCCACTCACCGGAGCTGTCCCTGCAGATCCACAAAGTCCTGCTTGGGCAGCATTACACCAGGGCTGGAGTAGATGACCAGGGGCTGGCGGTACTGGAGGTAGGCTGTCTTAAGCCACCACTCGGACAGCTGGGCAAAGAACCAGAGCCTGTGAGGAGGGGTGGGCAGGGACCTGGTGCCCCATAGCCACCAGGCCCAGGGGACCAGGCTGGGCCCCCTCTGGCCTCTCTATGGAGCACAGATTCTCAAAGTGAATGCTCAGATCTAGAACCCCCACCCGCCTAAACCCACCAGCAGCATTCCATCATCTTCCCCTCAGCCTGAGCCAACCAGCATTAGCAAGAGAAGCAGTGAGGGAAAAGGGCTGTCAGGGAACCGGGTGGGGAGGGCGAGCGGGCAGGAGGAAAGAGGCAGCAATGTGAATCCTTTTGCTTTATCTTACAAATCTTTAGTCAATGATTTTACTACTTTTAGAAATAAAAATGCATGTCTGATAGACAGAAAGGAAAAAAGAAAGATACATAAAAAGGAAGTCTGCAGAAGGCGTCTCCATGGAGACAGGAGCCCAGGGCTCAGTGCGGCCCTTGGGACCCTGGTCCTCTGTGGCCTCAGTGTCGTGGGCGGCAGAGTGGGGAGTGGACACCCGCCTGGACCTCAAGGTCAGGGAGATCTGGAGGAAGCTCACTGTGAGCATAAATCATCGCACTAGTGACAAGATGTGGGTGACACACTCTGCATCTCCACCCAGCGGTCTGGCCTTTGCCAGAGGTGAGGCTGTTTCCACCAGGTGAGCAGTGTCTCTCTGGGGACCAGCCATGGACATGCTGTGACAGGCTCCCGTCTTGGGGCTGTGTAACTCACCCTTGGGCCTTATGTGCTGACTGCAACATCCCCTCGCTGTGCCCCAGAGCACAGGGCCAGTACAGGCCTCTCTGGCAGGTCCCTCAATCCCTGGAGACCGGGCTCCCACTGTGTTTCCTCATCCCATCTCAAACAGCAGTGGGACGTGCCTCTTCACCACAGATTCCCCTTGGGGACCTGATGGCCTGTGGCACCAGGCCACTAGTCTTGAGCCTTTGGCAAGAGGCAAGGGAGGGCAACATGCCCAGGTTGCACAGCAGATCACTGGGCAACTGCTGTCTGCTGACTTGTGGCCAGAGGACATGGTCCCTGATCAACCAGATCTCCTCTATAGCTTGGGACCTCCCTGAGAGCTGCTGTGTGGCTCTGGGCTTTCAATCTACCTCTCTGGGCCTCTGTTTCCTCATCTATAGATCAGAGAGGGGCAGCTAGGAGCTTCTTCCCCTTGGGGACAGCTGGGCTGCCCTTTAGCCAGGGGCCCCCCTCCACCAGGGATCTCAGAGCTTCTGGCCACAGTTCAGGAAATGGGGGGAACCCTGCAGATGTGGGCATTCTCCCAAAGAGAATCTGCTGGGCAGTGGCAGAGCCCCTTAAGGGGCCCTGTGAGTGTGGAAGGTGGGACCTCACCCCTTTAGCCAGAAGCTTCTGTTTGAAGAGGAGTTCTGGGCTAAACAAAGTTGGAAAACTGCCGGACCCCAGACTCTCTAAGCACCTTCTGGGGCCAGCTGCCTGATTCCGGAGACTGAGGCCCGGACCTGCCGAGGCTCAGAACGCATGGCCCACCCTCCTCTGTGCAGCCCCCACTCCCCTCATAGCGCCTCCCACTTTATTGTTCCAGAACTGGCTCGGTTCCCTCCCGCACCTGCTCTTTCCCGGCCATCCCCATCTCTCCCTCCCCCAGTGCAGTTAAGTCAGGCCAGAACTGCTCCCCCCGCCCCCGGCCCCCAGCAGCAAGGGCCACTGGTGCTGCTTCTAACACACGTCCTGGCCCGAACGCCTTTCTACCCTGTCCGCGCCAGCCTCTCCCTCGGGCGATGGCACCAGCCTCCCCACCTGCCTCCCACCCCACTTTCGCTTCCCTCCCGGCAGCCAGGGTGGTCTTTTTCACTCTATGTTGAGGCATAAGACGCATACAGAAAAGTGCATGGAGCATCAGTGTAGACACATTTCCACAAGCTGAACGCACTGGCGGACAGATTGAGACACAGAACCAGGGCGATCTGTCACAAACACCGCAAATGCCCGGCTTGAAGCCAGCCTGTGGCCCCCTCTGAGCTCAAGCCCAAGTGACTTCTCCGGGCACCCCTGCCCTTGCTCTCCACTCCAGCCTCTGTCCCCAAGCAGGCCGGGCTGCTGGCACCTTTGTCCACGGTGTTCCCTTGTTCTCACTCACCCAGTTCTCCGTCTTCCTGGCCCTGCGCTCCAGCCCTTTCTGCAGGCGCTCCCCCACGCCCCCCGAGGTCTGAAACTCTTCCACCAGCTGCTTGGTTTGGGCCCACTCCTCCTCGCTCACGATGGGCTGCAGCGCCTTGAGGTAATGGTCCAGGGACTGCCGCAGCGGGGGCACGGGCAGCCGGGGCAGGGAGTCCTGGTGCGCCTTGAAGCGGCCGGAAACCCGCGTCAAGGAGGAGGGCTTGAGGAAGCCCAGGGGCTTCACCTGCAGATGGAACATCTTGATCATTCTCTCTCGGCTCTGGGAGGCCCTGGCAATCCCAAAGCTGCAGTCCTGGCACTTATGCGTCCATCCCTGGGGGCAGGGCCAGCCTCTTGGGTGGTGCCCGCCCTGGCTTCCCAGCCCAGAAGCGGTAGTTGTCCCCGCCTCTCAGGGGCTTGGAGATGCAGGTGGGGAGGGGGCGGGGGAGTGTGGCCACTGATCTTGGCAGGGCTCAGTGGAACTAAGGCAGGACGAATGGCACCTGTTGTGGATGGCACAGGTGAGGGATCTCTCACCTGTCTGGATGCACAGGGCCCTGCCTTTCTCATCCTGGGATGACGAGCCAGCCAGCAGTGAGGTGACTGCTCCCTCCCAGAGGTCCCCACTTCCTTTTCTCCCACCCTTGCCAGGTTATGAAATAAGAAGGAAGAAGAGAAAATCAGAGGGAGCCAGATGGTGACAGCACGCTTCGGCGAGGGTGGAGGCCTTGGCCTTTCTCCTGTCTGTGGGGTAGGGGTAGGGGTGCCACGGGGACAGCGCTGCAGCAAGAGAGAGCTGAGCGGCCTGGCAAGGAGGGTGAGAAGTGGCAGAGCGAGAGAATCCAGGAGACTCTGGAGGCGGGCAGAAAGAGAGGCAGGAGGGTCTGAGGCTGCTGGCAGCAGTGGAGAGGCAAGTAGCAGAGGCTCCGTTCCATACCTTCTCTTTCTGCTGCCCGTCCTCCATGGCAGGACTGAGGTTCTGAGCCCTGTCTGTCTGCCTCGGCTGGATCACTAAGACTAACTGTGCTACCAAGTGGGCGAGCAGAACCTAGCAAGAGACAGCCACTTGCCCCGGCTGGAAAGAGAAAAGAGTCAAGATTCAGGGGGGAGGCAGAGACGGCAGTGGAGACTGACTCTGGTGGCTGTGGTGGCATCCAGGGTTGTGGCAGCAGCAGGAGCAGCTGCTCCACCCGCCCCAGCTTCTAGAAGCGGAGGAATCAGGAACAGGTGAGAGGGCTGGCTATAGGCACTGGAATAGGAGAAAACCTGGGAAACTTTCTCCTTTCTTCTCTGGATGGGCCCAGTGCCAGGGAGACAAGCCAAGAGGTATTAAAAAGTCCACCTGTTGGAATCTACAAGGTCTGTTTGATGAGGGAAAACTTGGCTGGAGAGCAGAAACTGCCTGGCTGCTGAAGTTAAACCACAACCCTGAAATCAGTCCTGAAAATTGGGGTTGGTGCAGGGGAGCAGACACGGGGAAGGGCGTAAGCGCACAGTGGCTGCAAAGAGCCCTGCCCACGCCCCGTTTCCCTCTAGGACTCCTGGGGGTCCTTCCAGGCTACCCTTCCACCAAAGCCTGGTTCTCTCGAACTTTGGCTTATTCAGCTGGGCACCAAGAGTAGAGGACTTGGGGGATTAAAAATAAACCAAAGAGGGGCCGCCCCGTGGCCGAGTGGTTAAGTTCGCGCGCTCCACTTCCGCGGCCCAGGGTTTTCACCGGTTCAGATCCTGGGTGTGGACATGGCACTGACCATCAGGCCATGCTGAGGCGGCCTTCCACATGCCACAGCTAGAAGGACCCACAACTATAAATACACAACTATGTACTGGGGGGCTTTGGGGAGAAGAAGAAGGAAAAAATAACAAAATAAACCAAAGGATGCTGGCTTTGGGATCGGGCTAGATTTGAGTCACCAGATCCAGGGGATTCTGGCTAAGTCTCTCCTTGCCTCAGTTTCCCTGGCAGTAAAGTGATCAGGCCAGCCCTGGTTAGGTGGTTAAGATTTGGTGCTCTCAAGCTGGGGATCGTTTCCCGGTCAGGGAACTCCACCCTCCATCTGTCGGTTGTGACACTGTGGTGGCTGCATGTTGCTGTGATGGTGAAGGCTCTGCCACCGGTATTTCAAATACCAGCAGGGTCACCCACGGTGGATAGGTTTCAGCAGAGCTTCCAGACTAAGACAAACTACGAAGAAGGACCTGGCCACCCACTTCTGAAAAATTGGCCATGAAAACCCTGTCAATAGCAATGGAGCATTGCCTCATAAAGCCCAGAAGGTGAGAGGATGGTGCAGAAAGATGGGCCAGTGTCCCATTCTGCTGTACACAGGAGGTGAAACTGGCTTGACAGTATTAACAACAGAACAAGTGATCAGGCCACCCGGCAGGTCCTGGACAATGGCCTAGAGGCTGTCTGTGGGATGGGGGACACAACCCAGGTGGCAGTGGCAAGGGCGAGGTGGAGCCTTAGGGTCCTGGAAGACCTGCAACAGGCTCTCCACTACTGGCCCCAGATGGGTACTCTCAGCCCTCTGGGACCGGAATATTCTTCTTGGCCCAGAGGGAGATACAAGCGGAGATATGCTTGGAGTAGAGAGAGCAGGAATCCAAATCAGGAGAGCAGCACTGCTTGCTCCAGGCTGCCCTCGGAGGAGGACTGGAGGCTGGATGTGGCCAGGTTCGGGGAGAGACTGGTAGAGAGGGAGGGCATGGAGCTGCCACCTGCTGCCTCCCGCCAGTGCTGAAGATGTCTGAGCAGCCCAGCCCGATGCCTCCACGTGAGTTTCTCTGGCCACACACAGTTCCCCAGGAGCCATCTGACAAGCCAAAGGAGGCTGACCAGCTGGATGGGGTTGGAGAAGTGGCTCTAGCCTTGGCAGAAACGGCCCAGGCTGAGCGTGCGAAGGGTGTGTGTCAGAGAACAACCGTGAGAGAGGCACTCCCCGTCTCTCTGCTCCTTGGCTCGGGGTCTAAAGGTGAGATGCTGCCTGAGACCAAGGTGCCCACTGTCTTTTCCGGGTCGTTGGAATTTAGCGCCATCGGCCGTGGGTTCGATCCGGCCTCTGACCTTGAGCCTCAGCCTCTTGCCCGGCCAAATGGGGGAAGCCCACCTGTCGACTCCACCCCAGCGGCTGCAGGTTGGGCTGCGCGGCAGCTGCCCGGCCGCGTCGCCTCGACGGCCCGTTTCCCCCACTCGGGCGCAGGTGCACGGTTGGCCCGGCCCGCGACCCGCCCGCCCCGTCCAGGGCCAGCCAGGCCGGGCTCCCGGCCGCACTCACCACGGTCCTGGCTGCGAAGGCCAACATCCCTGCGGCCCGCCCGCGGACACACGGTCCGCTCCGCCCCTCGCACGGGACAAAGTCCGCGCCGCCGCCGCCGTCGGTGGGTCCCCGCTAGAGCTTCCGGGCCAAGATCGCCCAGTCACCGCCGCCGCCCAGGAGAGGCGGCCCCGCGCCCACCCTCGGGGCCCGGAGGGCGGCGGACTGGCAGTCCCGGGGCAGAGGACGCTCGGGGCGGGGCCTCCCGCTGGCGGCGAACCCTGCGGCTGACCGCGGGCGCGGGGCGGGGCCGGGGCCCGGCGCAGAGAACAGTTGGCGGACGCGCGAGGCGGTGGGGCCCGGGGCGAGGGGCGAGGGGCGAGGGGCGAGGGGCGAGGGGCGAGGGGCGAGGGGCGGGCGGAGTGATGTCCAGCTCGCTCTCTCCCACCTCCCAGCGCCGTCCAAGCCGTTGGAGGCAGTGGTGTGCGCCCCTCTCATTCCGTTACTCTCACAGTGATAGGAAAGCACAACCAGATTGACAGGGCAATGTCCTCTGCTCTTCCTCGAGATAGGGTCAGAGCCACGCACAAAGATGGCAGGCGCGGACGGCCCCGCAAAAGCATGGCCGCCGCACTCGGTGGGGGGGGGCGGCCCCCCCCCCGAGCCGGCCGTCAGCGCGCATGCGCCGGGGCGCCCCGCACCAACATGGCCGCCGCCGCCCCGTGAGCGAGGCCGCGCGCGCGCCGGCCGTTGCCGGGCATGCTCCCTGAGTGCCCCGCACCAACATGGCGGGCGTCTCCGCGGGGTGACTCTAATTTTCGGTTTTCGGTTATAGCCGGCCGGTGCTCATCGCGCTTCACAAAGCTGTGAGCGCGTCGTGGGGCCGGAGAAAGGAAGGGTGGGTTCCAGGGCGAAAGGTGAGCGGGGACTGCAGGCATCCGGGCGGCTCCGGCGGGAGGAAGATGGCAGAGGGCGAGCGGCAGGCGCCGCCAGGTAGGGCGGGCTGCGGGCCGGGGGCGCGGGGGCGGCGCCAGGCGTGGGGCGGGGAAGGGGTGTGGTGTGGGGGCTCGGCAGGGGAGGGTCGGGAGACGCGGGAGCTGGAGGGGCGAGAGCCGCGGGCCCCGAGGCGGGACAGGGCTTGAGGGGCGCTCACGGGGGAGCAAGACCCGGGGCCGCGAAGGGCTGGTGGGTGGACTTGGGAGCCCGGGCTGCCCGGGGCCGGGTGGGCAGCGCCGAGGCCAGAAGGGGGGCCTTGTCCACCTCTGGGCTGCTCGGGCCTAAGTCAGCTCTTGACCTGGTGGGGAGGCTGCCGGGATGGGGCCGCCGCCTTTATGAGACCGTTTACCCCCGGGGTACGGGGTGATGCTCCGTGGGCCTGGGCCTCCTCGACCCACTTTCCAGCCTCCCGCACGTCCTGCCACCCCTCATCCGCCTCCCCTCTCTCCCTCTTGGAGGCCGGGCTCTGGAGTTTGCGGGGCTGAGAATTTATGGAGAGAAACTGCCCCTGCTCGTCTAAACCAGTAGTTTAAAAAGGCTGGTTGTGCAAGGAGATACGAGAGCCTCTGGCATCACCATCTGTAGCTTTCATTTACATTGTGGCCTCTTTTTTTAAAGATTGGCACCTGAGCTAACAGCTGTTGCCAATCTCCTTTTTCTTTTCTTTTTCCTTTTTTTAAAGATTTGATTTTTCCTTTTTCTCCCCAAAGCACCTGCAGTACATAGTTGTATATTTTTAGTCGTGGGTCCTTCTGGTTGTGGCATGTGGGACGCCGCCTCAGCGTGGCCTGATGAGCGGTGCCATTTCCGCACCCAGGATCCGAACCAGTGAAACCCTGGGCCGCTGAAGCGCAGCGCGGGAACTTAACCACTGGGCCACCGGGCCTGCCCCTGTGGCCTCTTTTTAATTCATTTCAAATGACTGGTGGAGGTGCTAGGGAAGGGGTCTCATAGAGATCCTTAACCTGGAGAAGGGACAAGCTATTTGCCCACCCCCTATCTTGAGCTAAAAAGGACTGATCACAGATCAGTTTTAAAATTTTGTCAGAGGGGGCCGGCCCAGTCTGTTAGGTCTGTTATGGTCTGTTACTGCGTTCGGAACCACACGTTTATTTTATGTGGTTCAAAAACTTTTGTGCGTGTCCCCTTAGAAATCCTGGTAATGACATCAGGAGATACAAGGCAAGGTGAATTATCAGGGAGGTGACTGTCTCTGATAATGGGTGGTGGCGGGAGAGAATCTGCAGAGAGACGAAGGCTCAGGCGGGCTGTCTATGGCTGGGAAGATTCAGGTTCCCTGGAGGGGGTCTGTCTGTGAAGTTTGAAACAGGATGTTTTGGAACAAATGGAAAGAGCTACTTAACTGCGTGGTGGTGAAAATCTTCGGTTTTGGAGTCACACAGACCTGGCTTTGCCTGGCAAGTCGCAGCCTCTGTGAGTCTGTTTTCTTCTGTCTTAAAATAGGGCGACTATACCTTCTTCAGAGTTGTAGTGTGTGTTCCATAGCTGATGTGGCTGAAACGTGGGCGTGGTGGGCAGTCAGTAAAGGCGGATTTACTGTTACCCTTCTCAGAGGTGGTCCAGGGTGAACATGTAGACCAGATCCCAAATGGTAGATGATAACACATTATCCTCTCTGGGGTTTTTAAGGAACATCTCTAAGACTCTGCAGGTTTCCATCTTATACTGAGATGTCGTAGGGGGATCCAGCTGTCCTGCGGCACCTTTGTCAGAGACCGAGTCTGAGGCTGAAGAGACTGTGGGTCTGACTTCATTTATCACAGTTGCGAGTTTGAAGGCTTGTTTTTCTTTTTTGATTTGGGATTATATGTTCTGGGGACCTGTGTGTGTTTCATCAGTGATTTGTTACATTGCTTCTTACAAGGTGGCCTCTCCCCTGGGACCATGTTGGGTATGGCCTGGAGGTCTTCCTCTTTGTGAAACATCCCCTTGCAGGTTCTCAGAGAAAGAGCGAGTTCCCGAAAGGGCATTCCCAAAGATCATTTGCAAGTTGATTAGTTGAAATGTGGAACATGCTTTCCCATAAAAACAATGCGGTTAGGTTCCCAGCCTAATAAAGTTTTTTATTTAGCATCTTACTTAGAGTAGCAGTTTACTAATAGCAGCGTCCTCAATTTTGGGTTCTGGGAACAGGACTTGCAGAACAGGTGGGAGGAGGAAGAGAATTTCTGGTCTCTTTCTGGGGCCCTGGTTTGAGTTTTGAATTAGGCAGAGGTTTGCATGGCTCTTATCTCAGATTCTCTGTCTGTCTCCTGAGGTCTCCTGGCACTTTTCCTTTCCTCAGGGCCTCTCCAGGCAGGCTCTATTCCCCCAAATGTCATGTGTTCCAGAATCTTCTTAGGTCCTTGTCCCCTTTTCTCCATGCACCTGATGTCAGTTCGGTTTTAGGAAGACGGTGGGGATGAGACAAATTTATACTATGTTGTGAGTGACTGGTAGTCCTTTGCTCTTCCGGGAGATTTTCGTTTTTAGAGGAAGATGCTTATTACTCTAACAAATCTCCAATAGTAGATTCAGTCCGCAAATCCCAACCCCAAACCCGAGAGTCAGGTGCATTTTGGGATTCAGAGTTTTTCAGATTTCAGAAAGCAGTGCCCCGTAATCAAACAAAAATATTCTGCAGCAAAACATAAGTTTCCTACGTGGGATACACAAAGCCTGTAAATGTTCTCATGTCACTTTAGGTTTAAGTTTAGTACCAAATGGTTTTGTGCCAAACTTATTAAAAAAAAACCTTTGGGTTTTTAAAACCTTTCGGATTTTGGAATTCTGGATAGGAGACTGAGGGCTGCGTCTCCCAGTGTCACGGCGTGAAGGGATCCTGCAGTGTGGGGAAGATATTTTTGGCTAGGGAGGCCATTCGGAGTAAGCAATCAGCTTTGGTGCCAAGTGTGTGTCTAGGACGGCTCATTAAACTGCCCCGTGTTTTCCTTTCCCTCAACTTCTGAATATATAGAAACTCCACTTAAAATAGGTTTTTTTGTGGGGGCTGGCCTGGTGGCATAGTGGTTGGGTTCACATTCAGATCCCAGGTGTGGACCTATGTAACACTCATCAAGCCATGCTGTGGCAGAGTCCCACATACAAAATAGAGGAAGATTGGCAACAGATGTTAGCTCAGGGCTAATCTTCCTCAAGCAAAAAGAGGAAGATTGGCAACAGATGTTCAAGGCCAATCTTCCTCAGCAAAAAGAAGAAGAAGAAGAAGAAGAAGAAGGTTTTTTCTGATTATAAAAGTACTATATGCTAGTTTTGAATAGTAATATGTAGGTTAGAAAACAGAAGTCCTTTATAAATTTCACCTCCTTGAGACAAGTATTATTAACTTTGGTGGTTAATGCTTTAGGTTTTCCCAAGGCATATGCTAATAAGTATATGTGTTGTTTATATTAGTATGTAGAGTTGGGGTTTTGTTTTTTTAGTTTTTTTTGGTGAGGAAGATTGACCCTGAGCTAACCTCTGTGGGCAATCTTCCTCTTTTTTTTTTTCTCTCCAAAGCCCCAGTAAAGAGTTGTATATCCTAGCTGTAGGTCATTCTAGTTCTACGTGGAATGCTGCCGCAGCCTGGCTTAATGAGCGGAGTGTAGGTCCCTGCCCAGGATCTGAACCGGCGAACCCTGGGGCACCAAAGCAGAGTACATGAACTTAACCACGGGGCCACGAGGCCAGCCCCTGTAGAGTTGTTTTTACAAAAGCGAGATTATATTACATTTGATATAGTACAATTTTCTTTCCTCACTTATGAAGATCTAGGCTGTTTTTCCTATGTCAGTAATTTAGATTTTATTCTTTTTAAAAGCTAGGAAGATTTCCATTATGTGGGCATATCATTATTTGCCCATCGCCTGATCGACTAACGTTTGGGTTGTTTCTGATGTTTTCGATGCAGTTAGCACCTTTTTACACGTGTGTCTCTTTCTGCGAGTACATCTGAAGGGTTGATTCCTGGAGGTGGAACTGGCGGCTCAGTGGGTGAATGCAGGCGGGGCTGAGTTGCCCCCTTAGCAGCTTCTGCCACCTGAGACTCCCCCCAACAGTGCAGGAGAATTCCTGCTCCCCCTTCTGCAGCCACTGCCCGATGTTCTTGATCTGCCAACCTGGTTTGGAAAAGTGATCTCATCTAATTTACATTTCTTTGCTTATTTGGAAGGTTGGTAATTTTTTCAAATGTTTATTGGCCATTTGTTGTTGTTCTTTTTCTTCTTTGAATTGCCTGTTTCTGTCTAAAAGATCAACTTGGTTCTATTTTTCTAACCGTTCTGCCGGTTGGGCAGCAGGAGGTGAGGGCATGGCAGAGCCCCCAAATGGATCAGCTGTTGAGGGGTTGCCACTACTGCCTGGCCCCTGTCGGGCAGGGAGAGGCAGGAGGCCGGTGGGTTTGGCTTAACAAGTCACTACTCTGTCCTGGGAGCTTGATCTCGTTTATGCTGGCCTTGCGTGTTGGAGTCTTGGTTTAAAAGTGTGTGTGTGTGTGTGTGTGCGCGTGCGTGCGTGTGTGTGTGTGCGTGTGTGCGTGCTGGGGGGAGGATTCTATTGATCTGTTTGCCTTTGCATTTTCTTTATCAAGATTCTTCGGAGGATGCCCCTGCAGCCACTCAGAACTTCATCATTCCAAAGAAGGAGATCCACACGGTTCCTGACATGGGCAAGTGGAAGCGTTCTCAGGTGCCGGAGGGGTCTGCCCTGTGGGCTCGCAACTGGGATGAGAAGCTTAGGCTTTTCAAAGCCTGTGGTTTTCTGGGCATGACTGGGGCTGCGAGCTCCTGCCCCTTCTTGCTCTTGGGTGCAGAGCTGTTAGAAGCTGGGGAGAGAGGTGACGGGGAGCTGGCTGTCCCTCCTCCTCAGGGCAGAACTCAGAGACGCGTTAGTGGGGAACTCTCTGGGGCCGGGGCCGGAGTAACCCCGGAGGGTTCTGCTCCTGGCTCTCATAAGCTGCCGCTCCTTGAGTGTTGTACTGATTGAACGCCAGTGTCCTCAGTCACAGGGTGGGTCCCTTTGATTCTTGGGGTTGCAAGTACTAGCAAGTCTGGGAGCCAGCGTATCAAAGGGAGAGGGTATCATATGGAAGCCTCGCCAGGGAGGGGGCTGAGCCTAGAGATGCCAGGGAACTGGGACTGAGGGCACTGGGGGCGGACCAGCCTTCTGTGCTGCTCTGTCCACGTGGTGGGCAGAAGATAACAGCCTGTAGCTCCCAGGCTTCTGGAAAGACTGGGACTAAGAAAAAGAAAGCCACTTTCTAATTCCCAGGGAAGGCCTTGGGTCCCGCTCCAGCCAGGTGCCTCCGCCTGGTCTGGTCAGCTGGGGTGGGGACTGTCACTTGTCAGAAGGGCAGGCTCAGGGTCCCAGCAAGCTTGGTGGGCTCTCTTTCAGGAGTCTGCTGTGCTTGCCTCGAGCCCAAACCCTACAGCTGCCAGGCCTTGTCCTTGTTGGGCCTGGGGGCCGTGGAGCCTGTCTGGCTTCTCTTTCAGAGATGGTTATCCTGTCTTTTCTGAGTTGTATTCCTCGCCGAGGCTTCACCAGGGTAAACACTTTAGCCCCTTTTCTTGCTCAAAGCACATCATTTGAATACTTCGTCGTCCTGTTGCTGTAGCTCAGGGTTTCCCAACCTCAGCACTGCTGACATCTGGGGCGGAGGATTCTGTGTTGGCCTGTGCGCTGCGTGATGTTTAGGAACCTCCTGGCCTCTACCCGCTAGATGTCAGTAGCACGCCTGCCCCCGGTTAGCACAACCTAGAATGTCTCCAGACGTTGTCAGCAGTCCCCTGGAGGCGGAGAACACTGCTCTGCCCTGAGCTTGCAGGTTTGTCTGAATGCAGACGTGGCTTCAGCCCCTTGCTTTCCCCCGGACGTCCTCCGGAGAGGACTGGGTGTTTGGGCTGTGCCAGCACTTCAGCTCAGTTCATGCTCCCAGAACCGTGGGAGGCGGCCTCTCTACTCAGCTCCATTTTGAAGGTGAGAAAACTTGGGCCAGAAGGCCAAGAAATTTAGCAAGGTGGCAAGGCTACGAGTGGTTGAGCAAGTGAGTGTGACATGGCAAAGGTTCACGCCCCGGTGGCCTGGCTCTGGAGCCCCGTCGGGGGAGCCGCTGTGCCAGAGGCTGCAGGTCAGCAGAGGAGCACCTGTCAGCCTCACCTGGCCCGGGCCTGTTTTTGTGAAGAAAGTGTTGCTGGAGTGCAGCCACACTGCTTCATTGATACGTTGTCCATGGCCTTTCAGGCCGCGAGGGCAGAGGTGAGGACCTGTGCGCCAGACTGTGTGGCCTGTGGAGCCTCACATATTTACAGAGTTGGCCAGCCCTCTCCAGGGGCCAGCGCGCTTTAGGGAGTGTTAGCCACGTTTTCTTCTGGCCTGTGTGTTCACTCGCTGGGAAGCTCATCGTTCAAGTGGATGGACCTGTTGCAGCCATGCAGGTGACTCTGTGCGGTGGTCAAGAACAAGGGCCGGGGGTCAGAGAGGTCAGAGCTTCAAGCCCAGGGTTTCCATTTTCTCTTCTTGTGACTTACGCAAGGTGCTTAACTTGACCAAGCCTCAGTTCCCGCTGCCATAACATCGTCTGGGGGCTTAAATGACTGAAAGGCCGCAAAGCACGCGGCTCAGGGCCAGGCCTCCAGGGAGCCCTACTGAGCAGCACACGTGACCGTCGTTCTCTCGTGGTGACGAAATGGTGTCAGTGGAGACTTCGCCACAGTCAGGTTCCTAGGAACGTCCTGAGCTTTAGTCACCAAGAGCCCCAGACCTGTGTGGGAGCCAGCGCTGTGGAGGGTGACGCAGCCCCTGCTGCTCCCTCTCCTTGCGCCCCAGTGTACTTTGCAGGAATGATGGTGAGCCTGGCTGCAGTCAGGACGAGGGCTCAGACTGCCCTGGGCTAGGAGAGTGGCTGTGGGTGCCCCCCGGCGGCCAGGTGACGCCCCCTTCCCCTGCGGCCACTCCATGGGCTGCAGGAGGACCATGAGAGAAGGATGCTCCCTTCTAGACACTGGGGGTTGGTGCTCAGGGCTCATCTCAGGGCTGGCTGTGGATGCCCCTGGCACCCGTAAGGCTTGGATAAGGAGGAAGGAAAAAGCGAGAGATGAAAGGGATGAAGAAGAAACAAGATGGAAGGGAAGTCACGTGCGCCCAGACCCGCCTCTCCAGGGGCCTGCACCTCCGTGCTTTCTTCACCCTGTGCTGTGTGTGACCTACAGCCCTGCAGCGGGGAGAGTGCCCTGTTGGAAGCTGGTGGGTGTGTTGGGAGACCTGGTCATGCACAGAAGACAATTTCTCCTGGGAGTATGGCAGCTGCACTGCAAGCAGGCAGTCTGGCCCGTCTGATGGGGGAAACATCCGGGAGATGCCCGGGGAGGGACCCTTGGTAGTATTCCTTGGACTCCGGGTGGGCTGGTAGTAATGGCCGAAGACTTGGCCACTCTGCTTTGGAGTTTGGCTGGCTGGGTCCTGCTCCAGTCTGATGAGATCTTGGTCTTAGGAGACCTTGGGCAAGTCTCTTCTCCTGCAGTCTTGGTTTCATCTGTAAAATGGGGCCAGTGATAGTGGCTGCCTTGTGGGGTGGTTGTGTCAAGTGCTGGCAGCATCAGTGAGCACAGAGGAAACTCTGGCTGGAGGTCCCGGTGTCGTTGTGGTCCCCGGCCTGCCAGCAGTGTGGGAGGGAGGGTGGGGGCGGGCTGTTCGGCATTATCTTTCTACGGCCCCTGCTGCTGGCTTGGGAGCCAGGGGTAGCTTGGAGCCCTTTGATAACCGGGGGGCGCTGGGGGCTGGCCAGGGCATAGAGTCCGGCTCTGACACCACTCTCCGCATCCCCACACCCGCTCTATTTGGTAGGCGTACGCTGACTACATCGGATTCATCCTCACCCTCAACGAAGGCGTGAAGGGGAAGAAGCTGACCTTCGAGTACACAGTCTCTGAGGTAGGCCGGTGTGGGCGGGCACCTCCTGGGCAGGGTCTTTCCAAAAATAGCTCCAGGGTCACGTGTGCTCGTGCCCACAACGGGGCCAATGCAGAAAATGAGATTGCCCAAACACATGTGCAGTTGACATTTTGGTGTCTCTATTGCTAATCCTGTCTTATCTGCAAATAGGTGGGTAGTTATAAAATTGGAATCAAAGTAAATATACTGTTTTATAGCCTGCATTTTTGCTCACTGATGTCTTTATATGACTTTTTAAATTAAAAAAGATCACAAAGAAGTAAATGTGCTAACTGAAGAGATGACTGACAGCGACGTGCATGACACTAGCCTCCCGTACAGCCCTCCTCCCTAACTCCCAGGGGCAGTCCCGTTCGTGGTGTGCGGAGTGCCACCAGACCTGCCCCCCAGTGCCTTTCCTGCTGTGTACATGGCTGCCTCATTGAGCCAGCCCTTATTTGTTTAAACTGCCCCCTAACTGTGGGCTTTTAGGTTGTTTCCCTAGACATCGCTGCTCTGGACATCCTTGCACACAGATCTGTGGGCGTCCTTTCCTGAGGATTCTTCCCAGAAGCGGAAATACTGAGTGGCAGGGTGCATGCTGCTGTGCTGCTCCGTGGCCACGGCCGTGCTGCAGAGAGGGGCCTGTTTCTGGAGGGAGGGCGGAGCTGGGAGGAGGCCGATACCCAGGGGAAAGTGTGCGCTTGCAGGCCGTCTGCTCTGGCTGGTTGCCATCTCCCAGGGCTGGGTCCCAGGCCTTCAGTGGCCTCATGGGTTCCTGTCACAGTTGGCCCAGAGCCACCTTGAGCCTCTTATCTCAGACATCAGGGCCTCTCGCAGTTCCTTGTCCCACCCGGCTCTCCAGCCCTAGCCTCGGCCTGTTGGGTAAGGTCTGTGCTGGCCCAGTGCCTCCGTCTGTCCTGAGGCTAGCAGTGCCCTCTTAGCCCTCCTGCTCCTGGGTCCTAGCTGACTGCTGGGTGGCTGAGGTTCTGTTCTGTCACTTCTGGCGAGCCGGGCATTCACAGCTTTCTTTTGGGAGCTGACCCACCAATGACTTCTTGGGTTCCTCTTGGGCCCACCCAGCGCCCTGGGACTTTGGCTCTGGCACAGATGTCTGGGGAGGGAGAGGGCTCCTCCTTGAGCCCATGGCAGGGATGTCCAGCTGTGCTCAGTGGGCTGGGGAATGTGGTGTGGGACGGCTAATTAAAGGAGAATACTGTAATTACCCCAGCCGATCCTGAGCTGCCAGGTCCCTCTCAGGTCCCTTAATTGCCCTTGAGGCTTTGATGGCAGGCGGTCCACACCCACCAGGTGTTGTCTTGGCTCAGGAGCTGTTCTTTTGGCAGAGTTGCAGCGTGGTTAAGTGCTTGGGTTCCAGAGGCAGGCTGACTGGTTTTGATGACCTCTCACTTCTGAGCTGAGTCGCCTTGTCCCCTCTGACCCTCTGTTTCCTCATCTGTAGAGTGGGAAGAGCCGCAGGCCTGCTCATGGCCCCTGGGGAGATTCGCTGAGCTCCTGCACGCTGAGTTTTTCTTTAGCACAGCACCTGGCACACACTAGATGGCATTATCGTTATTAGCTGTTGTTATCATTAACTGTCCTCAGTTCTAATTTCCAGCAGCGTTGTTGTTCCTTCAGCTGGGGCTCTTCCTGAGCTGGGGCTCCTCCCACTGCCGGGTGGTGGCTTCCTCCTCACTCGGTGGACAGAGGTGACTAGTTTGGTCTCCAGAGGTCTTACAGCTTCTGCCCACAGCTGGCAGGGGCAGCAGGGCCTCGGCCCACAGGTGGGGGCCTCCTCCCGCCTGTGCAGCTGCTGGGCCTCCCTGCAGGGATGGCAGCTGTGGCCGCAGAGAGGGCCCAGTGCCTCTGGTGGCCTCGGGTGGCGGCTTCCGGACCAGCGGCAAAGGGAACAAGGAAGGGCGGTGTAGTGATATTGCCTAGGCCCATATGTAGAAGGCTCTCCTTCATTTTGAAATTGTGTCTGACCTGTTCTTTGGGGGTTAAAGTTTTTGCAACATAAAAGTGATAGGCAGTAGGAGGCTTATTTTTTGTTGTTGTTCTGTTTGAATTTTTAAGTGAGAGCAAAATGAAAAATTGGCAAGTAAAGTTTTGGAGAAAATGTTGCTGGTCCATGAAATCCAAAAAGGAGCCCTGGTCTGGGGAGAAGGAGGGGAGCTCAGAGGATGCTTCGGCCTCCTAGCGGTCTCAGCCCACAGTCCCCCCACCCCTCTGCCCCAGCGAGCCAAAAGTGGAGGCAGCCCCTTGCGTTCAGAAAGCCCTCTCCAGAAAGAGGAGCTGGGAGCCTTTTAATGATTCAGTGGCCCAGCTGAGCTAGCAGCTGGGGCAGCCTCTGGAGCGCCACCTCTGTGCCCTCGGTGTCACCAAAGACTGAGCTCTCCAGGGCCTCGGGCCTTGCCGGTGCTTCCTGGGGCCAGGATTGCTGGGCCAGCCCTCCTCAGTCCTAGTTGCTGCGTGGCGTTGGGCTTGCTCTGTCCTTGTCAGCCGTTCCTGGTGACCTGGTTCTTCATAAAACCAGGCTTTGGCAGCACTTTCTGTCACATTTCATCATGGCGGCTTTATGTCCCCTGACCGCCTGCCTCAGCCAGACGCAGAGGGACCTTTCTCCTCTGATAGGTAAGAGGGGTGAGGACGGGCTGCATTCAGGGCCGTTGTCCTGTGGCACAATTCCAGGGGGGCTGTACAAGGACTGCGATGTGATTTATGCCTCCTGGAGCTGTGCAGCCGGGGGTGACATGCATTCCTTAGCTCGAGCGCTCCTCTCCCCTCCCCACAAATATGCGGCCGGCTCTCAGACCACTTCTCTGCGGAGTCTCTGCAATGGCAGGCCCGCCATGATGGCCCTGCTGGTCACGACTTTTCCTGTGGGCACCACCCTGCTGGGTCCTACCAGCGTCGGCAGCTCCTGGAGGTGTCTCCTTGCACCATCTGTGCCAGTCAATGTGGCCAGGTCCGCTTTGGGCAGGGTCTCTCCTCCCACGGCTGCCTGACTCCCAGTGTCCCTGCGTCTGCACCGTGCGCTCCCCGAGCCCTCCGTTGCCCTTCCTCCTGGCCCGTGCTGCAAGCCTCCTCTGGGAGGAACGCTTTCCTAGCTGCCCTCACAGACCTGTGTTTTGGGTGGACAGTGTCCCCTGATTTCCTCATGGAGTGACATTTTGTGTGCGCATGCACGAGTCGGCCTGTGACACTGGTTCCACTCCTTTGTCCTGCCTTCTGTGGGAAAGGTGTCAGTGAGGCGAGAGCAGGCTGTCACACCCGCAGAGCGTTCCCGCGTCCCTTCCTCTGAGCGGACCTCTCCACAGAGGCTGGGATGCCACGTTGTTCATCACAGTGCTGTTTGTGGTGGTGAACAATCGGAAGCAGCCCAGACATTGACCAGAGAGGGAGTCAGTGAGTAAACGGCAGCGCTTCGGCCCAGGAAGTGCTGTTCACTTGTTACAGGCTATCGTGACGTTGTGTCTGCGTGTGCACGTGCAACGAGGTTCGTGAGGAAGCTGAGCAGGCTGCGAAGCAGTGTGTGCCCCGTGACCTATGTTTTTGAGTCCGGATGTGTATAAATTTATACTATCACCTCTGCCAGGTGCTGCACTAGGCATTCTTTTTTTTTTTTCCCAGAAGAAAACATCACGTTTTATAATCTTGGAGTAGAGGAGATATTTCTGAGCATGACACAAAATGGAGAAGCCATAAATGAAAAAAGTAATAATGAATAGCGATTTTAAATACCTGACAAAAATAAATAAGTACAAACAAACGAAAAAACACAATCCAAGTCAAAGACAAAGGACAGATTAGGAAAAAAACACTTTGAACAGACAATGGGGTAATTTCCTTAGTATGTAAAATGCTCCTAGTAAACAATAACATCAACAACCCAGTAGAAGAATGGGCAAAGAATATGAAATACGAATGGCTTTTAAATATATACATGTTTATAATAAATTGAGATTTTTCCGGTTTACAAATGAGTATGTTAGTGGTAGAGATGATCACCATGAAAATAAATCAGAGAAAGACATTGAGATGTTCGACTACACTTCTAGGAAACACAAATGAAGCTACAGTGAAGTGTGGTTTCACGCCTCCCAGGCCTGCAGGATCGAGCATTGATTGGCAATGGGGGCATGAGCTCCCTCCTTTGCTGGAGGAGGGGTAGCTTGGTACAACCTGTTTAGGGATCACTTACCCGTTTAGAGATCCAGGGAAAGCCTTCTGTTTCCTCCCCAAAGCCCCAGCACATAGTTGTACATCCTAGTTGTAGGTCCTTCTAGTTCCTCTGTGTGCGACGCTGCCACGGCCTGGGGTCCGCGCCCAGGATCTGAACGGGCGAACCCAGGGCCGCTGAAGCGGAGCACTTGAACTTAACCACTCGGCCACAAGGCCCGCCCCAAGGAAAGCCCTTTGACCTAGCACTTCTGCCCTAAGGAATTTAGCCTACAGAAATATGCCTGCTTGGGTACAAAGACATTTGTACAAAGATAGGCAGTGCAGCACTGCTTGTTACGAAAGACTGGAAAGAACCCGAATTTCTACCAAAGGGAAACATAAATAAATTAGAGTGCTAGCGAAGTACAGTGCAGTCGTTCAAACAGATGAGTCTGGTCTAGATTTGGGAGCATGGAGAACACTTTGCAACCTGTGCCGAGTAAAAGGCTCACACATCAACACGTTAGATGCACACGCACAGACTCTCTTTGTCGACACCCGAGAAACTGGCTTCTCTCTTCCCCAGGGCACGGGAGCCAGGCCGTGGAGGTCAGGGGTGGGAAGACACTGAGTTTTTCCCCACACCCTTTTGTACTCTGAATTTTTTCCTCTGTGTATCTGAAAACGTTTTTGTCCAACTGTAAGCAGTTGCTTTGAATGTGCTGTGTTGTGGGGCCCTGGCTCTCAGGGAGCTGACATTCTGATGGGTGAGAAGACTGCAGGCTCTGTGACAAGCGCAGGGCCGGGGGGGGGGGGGGGGGGGGGGGGGGGGGGGACACAGCAGGGGGGCGGGGGGGGGTGCTTCAGGGAAGAAACACTGTAGCAAGAGACTGAGAAGAATTCAGTAGGCACGCTGGGGGCATCGGCCCAAGACCAGGACATAACGAGGGCATGTCAGTCACAAAGAGCAGCTTATGCAAAGGCTCTGTGGTGAGAAGGGCCGACGAGAGAGAGGACTACAGACGGTCTCTGCTCCAGTGATCACACACTCACATTCAGTTTTGCTTCTAAATGTCCTATATTTTCAAAAATGTCCTTAGGCTCTGAGCAAGAGGGGCCCGTGGGACTTGGAGGGACAAAGGGACAGGAGCTTCACTGCCCACCCCCAGGCCACGGCGCTTCCCTGTGTTAGAGATGGGTGCGCCGGGACTCCACGACCCCAGAGTTGGGTCAGCCCAGAGGGTGGGTGGTGGCGGGAGGACTCTATAGGAGGGCCCTGGACGGGTCACCTCCCATCTGACGCAGTGGCAGCAGTGGCACAGTCCCATGGCCTGCTCTTTGTGTGCCTGGGGCCCGTCCTAAACTCTTTGGACACCGAGTCTCCATTCCCAACCATGAACAACAAAGAGCTCTGCAGCGCAAAGCGTCCAGTGGCCACGCCTGGCCGGACTGGCGCGGAGTGACCCACTGCCACCCTGTGTGGTGGGGGCGTGGACACACCGGGATACGCAGGCCTGCGAGCCGCCGCCTCGGCGCGCCTCGTGGAGGGGCCTTGCGAAGTCCTTATCATCACACCCATTTTTGAAATGGGGAGCAGCCTCTGAGAGTCAGTCACTGGCTCGAGGTCTCGCAGCGACTAAATGGTGTTTCAGCTGGGCTTTGAATCAGGTCCAGCTGCCTCGAAAATTCTTACCATGGTGAGCAAGAGAAAACACTGTAAAAAGATGAAATAAAAGAGGATGTGAAAGTGTTAGTGGTGTTTATTTCTGGGACAGGATTACTGGTCATTTTTGTTTTCTCCTTTTTCATCTGTTTTCTGGGATGCGTAGATATTGTGTGCTGAACAGCAGACCTCAATAAAATCTCTTAGAGAAGGTCAGGGCTGCGTTCCGCCTGTCCAGCTCCTCCTGGATAGGCTGGCTGGAGAAACCAGGTGCTGAAGCCACACCTGTCCCTTCAGCCTAGTGCTGTCCCTTTCTGTAAAGCTCCCTCTGTTCCCCCAGCCCCTCCTTCATATTCAGGACGTTTGGGAAGAAAGGGGAGAGCAAGGAGAATGCGAGTTAGTGCCGTGGCTTGGGGTCATTGGCCAGCAGCTGTTGGGACTCCTCTGTGGCTCTGGCTCGGGGCCCCTGGTCATTGTGGCTTGGCCCCCTCTATTTTGCCTCCACAGGCCATTGAGAAACTGGTTGCTCTTCTCAACACGTTGGACAAGTGGATTGATGAGACCCCTCCGGTGGACCAGCCCTCTCGGTTTGGGAACAAGGCCTATAGGACCTGGTATGCCAAACTCGACCAGGTGAGGCTGCCGCAGGACAGGCTTGGGGGCGGGGCAGGGGGAAAGCTTGCAGGCGGATCAAAATCACTGGGGGGTTTGTGAAAATGGCAATTCCATTTACCAAAAGTATGAATGCATTTACCCTCTGCCCCAGCCGTCTTCTGGGAATCACCATGTGGATGCACAGTCCTCTGCTCGGGGCTGTTCATTAGGTCATCGTTTGTATTCACAACAGGTGGAAGTGTCCCTGGTGTCCATTCTCAGGGGAAGAACTAAATAGACTGATAGGGGATCAGTCAAATAAAATCCAGCCAGCTGGCCACTCTCCCCCCAGGGTCTGTAAGAAAGAATAAGGAGACCGACTAGGGAAGTCAGGGAAGGGCTCTGCGATTTACTGTTAGGTCAGAGGAGCCAGGGCAGGATGCGCACGGCAAGCTGCCTTTTGATAGGAAGGGAGGAAAGATAAAGAGGTGTGTTTGTATCTGTCAGTTTGCCCAGAGAAGCCTCACTGGAAGGACACACGATGGGCAGGTGCAGTTTCTTTTTGAGGGCAGGGGAGGGGGGTGGACAGGGACGGGGTGGAGTGAGACTTCTCATGCCTCCCTTTTAGAATATGTTTATTTCTGAATCATAGGAAGGTGATACCTGTTCAAAGCAAACAAAAAATAAAAATGCAGGATTGCAATGCCATCCTTAGAAAGGCCGAGTCTGTGGGTCTGGGCTGGGCCTGGGAGTCCAGCTTCTCCCCAGGTCTCCAAGACACTCTCATGCCTGGGCCACCACAGACTGGACTCAGAGAAACTTGGGTCCTAATTTCTCTGGCCCCGTGTTTTCACATGGAGCAGAGGAGAGTCCCAAGGACCCAGAAAAATGCTGTCCCTGCCTAAGAACGGCCTGGGGCTGCCTCTGGACTCTAAGATGGCATATACTCTTGGTTTTTTAAAAGATTTTTATTGAATTATAACTTAAAGTTGACAAATCATAACTGTATAGTTTGATAGAACTTAACATATGTTTTTACCATTGTACCCACCACCTGTATTAAACCACAGAACATTCTAGCACTCCAGCAGGGCCCTTGTGCCCCTCCTAGCTGGTATCCCCAAACTTCTCTGACTTCTGCTCCATAGATCGATTTTGCCTGTTTTCGAACATCATATACATGTCTGGCTTCTTTTGCTCAATGTTATGTCTGTGCAATTCATCCACATAGTTGTGTAGCAGTGGATCTTTTTCATTGCTGTGTAGTATTCCATTGTACAAACATATTACAGTTTATCCATTCTACTGTTGATGGACATCTCAGCTGTGGGTTGTTTCCATGTTGTGGCTACTGTAAATAATGCTGCTATGAACATCCTTGCATACGTCTTTTGGTGGACATATGGCACAAATTCTGTTGCTGGAAGTATGAAGAAAGATGACCTCTATGGAGTGTCAATGAGTTACGTGATAGGAGAGCTGAGTGGGTTTTTTTCAGATCCCTCCTGTCTTGCCCCTGGAACCTTGTCCTCTCGAGAAAGTGTCAGCAGACAAAAAGCCACCCCAGGGTAGTCCCTCTGTTGTGTACACATAAATGCTCTCCCTCCTCTTCCTTCTGTGACCAGTTGGAGCAGGGAGCCAGGCCCAGCTCGCATGGCATCCTGGGCTCCAGCCAGATGCTGCCCCTGGGCGCTTGCCATCGGATGCTGCCTAATCTGCTGCCACCACCTTGTGTCTCTTGTGTTATCAGGAAGCAGAAAGCTTGGTGGCCACGGTGGTCCCCACCCATCTGGCGGCTGCTGTGCCTGAGGTGGCTGTTTACCTAAAGGAGTCGGTGGGGAACTCCACGCGCATTGACTACGGCACAGGTACCTGCCTTGCTGTGGTCTTTTCTGGGTTGCGGCTCTGGCTGGCTCCACCAGGGGGCGCTGGCACCACACGTGTGGTGCCTGTCTGTACAGAGCTGATTTCTGTTCTTTGTAAAGATGCTCTGTGAGCTCATCATCACCCAAACAATAGCTTACTGAGCACTTACTATGTCTCGAGGCCACCGCTCTCAGAAGCCTTGAGAAATGGAAGAGCTTGGGAGCCTCTGGCAGCGTTGCGGCGCACCCTCTCCCTGGGCCCCTTGCTCTTGGCCACCTTCTCTGTGCTCCTGAGCTCTTGTGGGGAGGCAGGGGTGGAGCCGTGGAGGGAGAGGGAGGGACCGGAGGGCTGTGGAGGGAGCATTCTCCGGGCCAGGGTGCTGAGGAGGAGCCTGCATGGGAGGCCTGCCTTTCCTTCCTCCACCCACAGCAGGCTGCACAAGACCTGCTGCTCTGGGCCCGCCCCTCGCCTGGGGCTCAGGATCCTCAAGAGGCGCCTGGACCCGGGGCGGACGGCCTGGCTTGGGGGAGGTTTGTCGTCTGCTCCCCCTGTTGCTGGGGAGCAGGGGTGTGAAGGGTTTTGAGACTTCCATGGTGGGGCTTAGACTCAGGCCAGCGGGCGCCCTGTGAGGAGAGCCGGCCGGCAGGGTGGGTTCCCTCTGCCCTCAGGCGCTCCCGGGTGTGGGAGTGGAGGTTGCCCCTGAGCGAGGGTGGCCTGGACTGGGCTGCTCATGATCAGAAGCCGTGCAGGTGAAAGCTACAGCTCACAGGTTTCTAGGCCCTTGGAGGGGCCTTCATTCTGCAGAAATGGGACAGGAACTCACTGAAAGATTCTCTTCCCACCTCTCTCGAAATGTGTTTTTATGATGCCGTGAACCGTGGGATTCAGTCCAAAGTCCAGTTGGTGGTTTCTGTACTGCTGACCGTTCCTATTTGACATGACTGGGAAAGGAAGGGGGTGCCTTTTGACCCTGTAATGTGACCATGCTTAGAAGGTGACCTGCTTAGAAGCCTTTGGTGGCTCCCCATTGCTCTAAGGAAAACATCTGAGCTTTTTACTCTGGCTATGAAGGCCTATCTGATCTCCAGCCTCATCTTGTTACACTTTCTCTCTTGCTCGCTCTGCTTTAGCCATACCGGCCTTCTTAGGGTTCTTCAAATATATCATTTTTTTTTTTTTTTTTTTGCCTCAGGACGTTTGCACATGCTGTTTCTGCTGGCTAGAAGGCTCTTCTTGCTCCCCTCACCTTCTGTGCCTTGCCAAGTCTTATTCATCTTTCAGATTTCAAATTAAATATTACTTCCTTAGAGAAACATTCTTGAGCCCTTATATCAGGATCTCCCTGTGATATCCTCCAGTTATCACCCTATACTTCTCCTTCAGAGCTGGGGTCATAGAAGTGACTGTATATTTAATGTCTGTCATCCTGATAGATCATAAACTATCAAACGAGGGCAGGGACTTCTTCCCACTGTCCCCCTAATGCCTGACGTGGACAGTGACCCACAGTGGGTGCTCAATAAATAGGGTGGCATTGATGACTGACTTAAATCTACAAAATTCAAGAAAATGCCTATTTAAAGAAGTCAACAGCCCAGCCCTTTTAGGAGTAGAATTACAGTGCTAGGAGCTCCTAAAAGCTCCTAAAAGGTCTTTCTGGATAAGGAGGAGGCCCCGTGGTCTCCATGTCGGCCTCCCCCCTTTGAGGGCAGCTATCAGCGGCCTGGGCTCTAGTGAGACAGGGCATGTCCCACTGCTGTTTCTGGAAGGCTGTCAAGCTCGGCGGTTCCTCCCCAGGACACGAAGCTGCCTTTGCTGCCTTCCTCTGCTGTCTCTGCAAGATCGGGGTGCTCCGGGTGGACGACCAGATAGCCATCGTCTTCAAGGTGTTCAATCGGTGAGTGCGGGGAGGGCGGGGGGTGGCTACCTGGTGGCTGAGCGAGGGCTCTGCCCTTGTTCTTGTCCGGCTGGGGACAGGTGCCAGGGTTCCCTCGTCCTGTCTTCATCAAGCTCTGGCTGTGGACAGGTGTCCCAGACTCCTCACAGGTTCAACTTCCAGTCCAGACAGTGAAGGGAACGCCGCGTGATGACGGCTTGTGCTCCCGTGGCGGATGCCATGAGGAGGCGCGTTCTGAGCGCTTTCTGTGCAGCTCACGTAATTCCCACTGCAGCCCTGGAAGGAGCAGCTCTCGTTTCCATTTTATCGATGGGGAGGCCGAGGCACAGAGAAGTCGGGTCTCTTCCCTGAGGTCACGCAGCCATCTGAACCCAGCCAGTCCAGCTCTGACCTGCTCCCCTCACCGCCCAGACTGCCTGCCCGGCAGCACGGCTGTGTTTCAGTCACCAGAGAGTGACAAGTGCCTGTTCTGGGCTCCCCTGGCGATGCCAGCACGGGGGCTCCTGGGGCAGTCTGATGCACCTTTGATGACACTGGAGCTCGGCGCTGCGAGGGCCTAGGAGGTGACCTGCCCCGCCAGCGCTCCAACAGGCGAGCCGAAGTGGGGGAGGCTGAGGCTCCTGCCCAGGGCCTTACATGTTGTCAGGAGTTGACGGCACTAACCGCGCCCCCTCCATCCCAGTCGGTGTCTGCCCCTTTCCTGGGCCAGGAGGAGGCTGAGTAGGGGAGACAAACAGCTGCGTGATCTGAGAGTCCCAGCTGAGGCATAGCTTGGACACGTGGGTTGTCGCTGCAGTGGAGGCCAGCTCCAATCTGAGTTGGGCCCTTCTGGCCTCGATCTCTGAAGGGTGAGACTGGCTTTTTCCTTTTTGCTCCCCCGTCCCCCCTCCTCCTTTGTAGGTACCTTGAGGTTATGCGGAAACTCCAGAAAACATACAGGATGGAGCCAGCCGGCAGCCAGGGCGTGTGGGGCCTGGATGACTTCCAGTTTCTGCCCTTTATCTGGGGCAGTTCGCAGCTGATAGGTACTGAAGCGGGGAAGGCGTACCCCTGCGCCCCCCAGGGCGCGTTCTGTACCCTGCCCCGCCCTTCTCTCTTCTCTCCTCCCTTCTCTTCCTGCTCAGCGCGGACAGTGACAGCTTGTAAAGCAGCCATTAGACCGGCTGTTGATGGGGGCTGCTCGCTGTCCACCTGCTGCTGCCAGCCAGTGTGGCAGGCTGGGGGCGGTGGGGGCAGGGCGCCTCCGAGATAATGGGAAGTGACGTGGCTGGAGCAGGGCGCTCGCCTGGCGCATAATGGACTGCTGTGCAGTGCGCCCAGCTCCTGGCAGCAGCTGCGGGGTTTAATGTTGAAAATGAGGGGCTCCTTTGACTCGGTGACCAGTGTCATCTGCTGTTATTATGGAGCCATGAGCAAGTGAGCCCTTCAGGGAGCTGCCACCAAGTGCTGCGCGGTGGGCCGCTCACTGTGGGCCCGCTCTGGGGGTTGCCCCCCACTTTCCCCAGGCAAGCCGGAGCGAGGGAGGGATCTGCCGGTGGGCGAGGCAGGTGCTAACTTCTGGTTTGGGGTAGGTTAACTCCCCTCACAATAATGCTAATAAGTGACTGCTTGTGGAGGCCTGGCTCTGGGCCAGGCGCTGCTCTGACGGCTTCAGGTCAGTTGGCTCCCGGAATCTTCTCCGGGACCCTGCCACCACTGAGCAGCACTTCCTGTGCAGGCCCCATGGCAGTGCTTTACGGTGGCTGTGATTGTCAGGTGCTACCCAGCAGCCTATGAGGGAGGTGCTGCTCTTAGCCCCGGCGCACAGATGAGGAAACTGAGTCACACAGCTAGACAGAAGCAGAGCTGCAGCTTAGTACACTAGAGTACACACGTGGCCATTTACTCTTCCTGCAAGGCCAGGTGTTGAGGGGTGTGGGCCGGGCTGTGGCCCTGGGCTGGGTGTGGTCCACCCTGGGCTGAGGCGCCCTGAAGGTGTGAGCGCCTGGTTCTGAACCCCAGGCCTTTGTGCTGTTCCCAGACCACCCGTATCTGGAGCCCAGGCACTTCGTCGACGAGAAGGCTGTGAATGAGAACCACAAGGACTACATGTTCCTGGAGTGTATCCTGTTCATCACTGAGGTGAGGGCAAGGGGGTGCGCAAGAAGCGCCAGCCGCCTCCGGGCTGGGCGAAAGGAGGTAGACGAGCCAGAGCTGCTGCCCAAAGGTGGTGGGCTGGCCGCAGGAGGCGGCTTCTTGCAAGGAAGCCTCTCCGGGAACTTAAACAGCTTCTGACCATCCCAGAGCTCCTCCTGCATCAGTGGTCTGGGGGTCCCTACCTGAGCCGAGGACTAAGACTCAGTCACTAGGCGGACTCGGTTATCCATAGAGCGGGTCTGAAGGGAGGGCGGGTATTGTTGGGGGTGCGTGGGTGTCAGCATCTTGTGGGGGGGCCCACAGGTCTGGGAGCTGTGTGTGTGTGTGGATGTGTAGGGTGAACCCATTGCAGGAGTGGGAGGGACTGGAGTGGACAGGACAGACTTCTGCTGAAGGGACACATCTCTGTCAGTGCTGGAGGACATGGGCCAGGGGACGTGCCGGAGGTGAAAATGAGCAGGCCTGGTCCCCCAGCCCACCCCGTGGGGGTCGTTTAACTGGGTGGTGCTGTCTTGCTAAGGCAGGATCTCCCACAGTGCGGCCTTGGACCACTTCCTCAAGATTGCCTGGGGAGCTTGTTAAAAAGCAGGTTCTTGGGCGCCACCCCAGCTTTCTGGATCAGAATCCTAGGGAACGAGAGCTGGACCTATGTTTAAACACACTGGCCACATGACTGTGCATGAAAGGTGGGGACCCACTGTTCTCAGGGCCTCTCTTTCGGGAGGTGTTGGGACCTTTCATCCTCCCTTCCTGGTATACAGTTGTGTGTGCCGCCCCCCCTTCGCACAACTCCTGAAGCTCACCCCAGCTCTGCTGTCTGGAGAAGTCCTTCCCCCATTCTCTTCCCTGATGCCGGCATGCATGTCTGCTGGCCCAGTGACAGCCCTGGCACAGCCATGGACCTCGCCCCCTCCCCCGTGGGGGCTGCTCTCTCCGCTGCCCATTCTGAGCCCCCGGAGAGGGGTAGAAGCCTGGTTAAGCAGCCGGGGCTCCAGGCTCCTGCTGGTCAGCATTCGGCTCAGGCCTCCACCAAACTCCAGAGGCCAGAGGGGAATGACACGTTTTTCTAAGTCAGCAAATGGCGCGGGGCTGGCGCTGGGGGCCACCACTTCATTCTGCGAGATCTGCTGCCTTCAGCAGAGTAGCCGGCCCAAGGTCGGGAGGACTCCAGGGCGGCCTGGCTCACTGCCGGGAGCGCAGTCACGTGCGCTCCCTCCAGAGTGGGATGCGGGGTCTGCGGAGCCCCGGGAGACCCCGGGAGGAGCTGGAGGAGCAGGGGGACGGGTGCGTGTGCTGCGCGGAGCTGCGGCCTCACCCCTGCTCCGGTAGGGGTGAAAGGCGGCGCTGGTTTGGCTCCCTCTGGTGGCTGGCCGAGCGCCTGGTCCCCGTCAGTGACTGACAAGGACGAAGGCCAGGCCGGGCCTCAGGGGACGTGGGAGCTGACTCCAGGTTAAAACTTTGTATTTTTGTTTGGTTGGTTGATGGTGCCGGTATAAAAAACCAAAAGCTTTCCCAAAGTGTGGGACCCAGTTCCCCTGCTCGAGGAAATCCTCCAGTGGCCACTAGGTGGCGTTAAAGGCACGTTGAACCAGGAGAGGGTTTTGTGACCTTTGCTTGGGGAGAGGCGTGAACTGGGAGGGGGCAGGCCGAGAGCTCCTGGGGGTCCCGCACCCTCTCTGCAAGGCCTGGTTTTCTCTTTGGGGCTGGGTGCTCAGGCTTGGTGGTCCGCCACTGGGTGCTGGCGGTGTGCCCCAGAGCCGGGGTGGCTGTGATGAGGTCCCCTCCACCCCTGGCCAGGGCGCCCACGCCAGCACACCTTGCGCTAGTTCTCAGCTCTGTCTGCCCCCCCTCCCCCCCCCCCGCCCCTGTCCACCTCAGACACGTTTGCAGCCCCTCGTCGGTGGGTGGGTGACCTGGCCTGGCTTCCCCTGACAAAGGGAGGCCGAGGGCCTGACCCTGGGGCCCAGGGACCTGGAGGCCTGCGTGCAGTCTTGCATGCTAGGGTCGGCAAGGGGGCGGTTGCCCCTGCAGACCGGAGGTCTCCA
Organism: Equus quagga; assembly: GCF_021613505.1. Classification (NCBI taxonomy): domain Eukaryota; kingdom Metazoa; phylum Chordata; class Mammalia; order Perissodactyla; family Equidae; genus Equus; species Equus quagga. The sequence goes on from NC_060267.1 coordinate 89,910,050, forward strand.
GGGCCCGTGCCACTAGGAGGCTAAACAAAACAAGAAGAAGTTGGAAATGGAACCGCCTTCTCCTCCTGGTCTCACCCCAGGGACGGCCGGGACCGCCCTGGGAGCCCAGGGCATCCCGGAGGATGGCCGCCCCAGCAGGGCTTCTGCCGCCTTGGGAAACGCAGCCCTGGCGCCTTTAAGAGCCCAGGGCAGCAGGAACAGAATTTCAGCCTCAATCTGGCTTCTAAATTTGGAGTTTTGGGAAGGGAGGGATCGGATTTCAGCTGGAAGGGAAGGAGCTGACAGGAAGGCGCTGTGCAGCCTCCCACCCCCGCCCATCCCCCGTCACTGACAGAGGAGCCATTTACAAAAGGCCGATTCTCCCGGGAGTGGAGAGGCAGGAACGCGCCTGTGAGTAATTTCCTGCTCAATATGGCTGCTCTGACTCACACGATTCCCCTGGGGTCACTGCGGGACTGCGGCTGCCTGCTCCTTCTCGTTCTTTCTCTTCTCCCTTTGTGGCTAGAATGAGCTAGATTTTTTTTGTCTTTTCACCCCTGATTCCTCTTTTCCCTGTTTCCCTTTCCCAGAGTTGCACAGTCTCCTTCTGAAGGACTTAGGGAGACCTTGGCACCCTGAAGGGGGTGCGCAGCCCCTCTGGAGAAACAGCATCTCGGGCCTTTCCACGGTGGGGGCCCAGCCATGGGGCTCCGCCGGAGCTCGGCCTCCCCTGGCTCTGCCAGTAGGCCAGAGGGGCCTTTTGGGGCCCCCCTTCCATGCCCCTAGTGAGTGAGGCTGGCCCAGGAAGCAGAACCTCTTGGTTCCCCGAGTCCACCCTCCGGCCCTGGCCTGGGAGACCTTGCTAAGCAGCTCCCTGGAGCTGCTGCTGTGGGATGAAGCCAGTCAGGGTCCCTGCTGGGTAGTGTGTCATGGGCCCTGTCCAGAGTGAACCTGGTTACACAGCTCCAGTGGTCCCTGAGCTCCTCAGCGCCTGGAAGTGTGCAAGAGAGAGCTGGAGCTGGTGCTTGCCCCCGTGGCAGAGATCCTGGGGAAGGGGCGGGGTGGCCAGAGGGTGGAGCCTGACTGAGTGGGACTGTTGGAACCAAGCTCCGCGGAGGCCTGGCCCCAGTAGGAGGAGGGAGCCTTAGAGCCAGGAGCGAGCCTTAGATAAAGAGAGGAGGGGAAAGATTCTGGGTGAAGGGACTAGCCCAGGAGAAGCCCTTCCGGGACCAGAGTGGGTTTTGTCTCTGGCACCTTGGGCTGTGGCCTCAAAGTTGGTGGAAAGTACTTGTTGTCCCTGTTACTGAACCCATGGGAAGAGACAGGCTTTTTGGGGACTTGGACTAGGGGAGGGAGGTGACCAGGGTAAATGTCAGCTTTTTTTCTTCTTTTTTTGCTGAGGAAGATTCGCCCTGAGCTAACATCTGTTGCCAATCTTACTCTTTTTGATTGAGGAAGATTCATCCTGAGCTAACATCCATGCCAGCCTTCCTGTATTTTGTATGTGGGTTGCCGCCACAGTGTGGCCACTGACAAATGGTGTAGGTCTGCACCTGGGGAACTGAACCCTGGGCCGTCAAACTTAATCAATAGGCCATGGGGCTGGCCCCGAATGGCAGCTTTTTTTGACTTAAGTCTTACATTTTTGGAGTTGGCCTGCTGGAGAAGTGAGGGGCCTTCAGGAGTGGGCCACCAGGTAGAGACTACAGCCAAAGGGTGGGGCTTATTTACTTCTGGGCCTTTACACTTAAAATGTCCAGTATGGAGAGATGGCTTTGGCCCATCCTTTCTGCCTGGACCAGCTCTCCCCCAGCCCCACCTCCACACACAGCTTCTTCTGGAACCTTCTACCCGCTTGGGTCCAAGTCTCCTCTTCCTTGCCAGCTCAGCCTCTTTGCTTTTCAGGCGCCTTCTTCTGACGCTTTCTGGGGCTCGGGGTGCTGAGCCCTGTACCCCAGCGTCAGGGCTGCTTATCAGCCCGGGAGGGGACGTGCCGAGGGGGACTGTGAGCTGCTCGTTAGTAAATACAGGTGTGCTGTCTGCGGGGACTCTCAGGCACATAGGCTTCCCTGTCTCGGTGCTGTGGTTTCTGATGTCATGGGAACTCCACTGGGCTCGCTGCAGAATTTCTCTCTTCCTTCTCAGAGACTCAAACTCTTTGGCAAGAGGAGGGACCAGGAATGGAGCTGTCCTTCCTCCTGCCTGTCCCTTGCCACCTGGTTGCCCTCCCCTTCCCAGGTCAGGCTGGCTTTCTAAGCAGACCCTCCTCCCGAGCCTGCTGCAGGGCCCTGGCCATGTCTGCCCCTCTTCCTCCTCCCCTCTGCGGGCAGTGCACAGGCCAGTGGGATGTGTGGTTTGCTCTTACCCGCCTCGGCCCTCCCCTGAACGGCCCCTCCCTTGGCTCTTCCCACTCCCCCTGTGGCAGATGCAGACTGAGTACCCTATGGTGGAAGCCCCCTGTGTGCGGGCCTGGGGGTCAGGGTCCAGGCTGCTGCCGCTGCTGTTTACCTGAGTGGGAGGGGGTCCCGGTGCTGGCGGGCTCTCTGTGGCTCTGGCGAGTGGTGGGAGCGCACCAGAAGCTTGGGTGGAGCGTTGATTTTTCTGAGGCTGCTGGATGCGGTGGACAGTGGGAATCATTTCCCTTTTTTGGCTGTGGAAGAAAGAGGGTGACTGCGGGGCTCACATTTTCCCGGTGGGTCTTACAGGCCAGGAGGGTCCATGTCTTTGGCACTTATGTGTGCCTGTGCGTGTGCACTCCCCACAGGCAGGTGTTGTAGCCTGGTCCCCTTGTGTGCAGTGTGTGTGCACGAATCTGTGCATGCATGTGTGTGTGTGTGCGTGTGCGTGAATCTGCGTGCATGTGTGTGCATGTGTGCAAGCATGACCTTGCTGCAGGGGAGCAGGGGCTGGGCTCCCAGGTGGCCCGTTCTCCAGCAGAGGGACTCTCTCTTGCAGATGAAGACGGGCCCCTTTGCAGAGCACTCCAACCAGCTGTGGAACATCAGCGCGGTCCCCTCGTGGTCCAAGGTGAACCAGGGCCTCATCCGCATGTACAAGGCCGAGGTGAGCGGGGCTTGCGCTGCTCTTGGTCTGAGGGCTGTTGTTCCCTCACCCTGGCTCTGCTGTTTGGCTCTGCATCTTGGGCCAGCCCCTCTGACACTGGAGGCCTCAGTCTCCGTCTGTGGGATGGGCTGTCAAAAAAGCACTGGCTTGAGGCCCAGCTCTGCGCTGTGACTGAGCAGGGCCCTGCTGCTGGGGTGGGGGTGGGGATCATCTCTCTTCCCACCTGGTCCCCCGCAGCTCTGTCTCTCTTGGGGACACGAAGACCCAGACACGCTCGGAAATGGTTTTGTCCCTTGGATGCCTCATCCAAAGTGGCGCTTCTCACACTGGTGTGTCTGATCGCTGGGCGGTGGGAGGTCTGTGGGCCCAGGAGCTCTCCCCTCAGAAAGGCAGGGAGAGGCTGGTCTCCCAGAGCTCCCCCTGCTGGGAGGCGGCCCTGGGCTCCTGGGGCATCTCATGCTCTCTCCTTGTCCTGCTTGGCACTCTTCTCCCAGCCAAGGACGTGGCTTTTTCTCTTGCAAGTAGGGAGGGGACATTCTCTTTCCATCCTGTCCCTTGCACTAGCTCCTTCCACATCTTGGGCAGACCAGTCCTGGAACTGCTTCACCTTGGCCAGGGGAGGGCCTGGGTGTGAATTCCCTCACCTGGAGCAATGGGTCCCCGAAGTCCCCTCTTTTCGCCCTCGGGCTGGTGGTCTCAGATGCCCTGTGGGTGCCCACCTCTTGACCCTGGGCCATCCCTCTCCCGTGGAGGGAGGGAGGTGCTTGGTCTGCTTCATTACGCCCAGATCTCACTCAGACCCGGTCTCCAGAGGTGGGGAGCGGGGAGGAAAGGGTGGTAGAGGGCTGGGTGTGGCTTGGTAGGACAAGTGCCTCCAGTTGGCCAGCTCCTCTGCCTGCCTGAAGGGGTTAACGGCGCTGGCCCTGGCGGCCTGGCCCCTCTCCCTTCCGCCCCTCCCCCTCAGTCCCTTCCTCTGGACTTCACATCCTGTGTTTAGGCTCCAGCCCACATACCTCTCTAATCGGAGAGGAGCGTTTGCTGGGGCTGCGCAGGCCCCTTCCGCTGCAGTCGCTGGCCCTGTCCCGCCTGGAGAGCACAGGCCATTGCCCTCTGGGTGTCCTGTTGTTCCTGACACCCCCACTCCCACAGGCTCACAGTGGGTGCTGATGGGGAACCCCGTCACCCTGCCGAGCCCTCCCTACTCCTGCACACGGCCCTCCAGCCTCCCACCCCACCCAGCGTGTCCCAGGCAGAGCTCGCTGGGATCTTAAACACTGTCCTTCCTGCAGGCTCTTATTTGAGTGACTAAACTTCTGTTGACCCAGGCCCCTGAGGGCAGAACAGGGGACCCTGCCACCTTTCCCTACCTGCCCCTTCCAGAGGCAGGAGAGGTCCAGGCTGACAGGAGGAGGGAGGAGCAAATTCAGATCTGAGGTGGTGACAGGAAGGCAGGGACAGAAGGTTCCTGGGGTGAGCGCTGTCTGTATTTCTACGGATGGTCAACATAAGCAGGGCTCCACTGAAAACTCCCCCAGCTCAGGACCAGACAGGGAGCACGAGTGGATGACAGTGCCCTCCTGAGAGCAGGGCCAAGCCCACTCGGGGCACGTGGGCGCGGCACGAGCTTGCTGCCCGGCTGGCGCTGTGGGGCGGCCAGCCTCCTTTGTAGGGCCGCACTGGAACTCTGACTAGTTTGGGAACACCACGTCTCTGGGGTGTTGGCACTCATTTGACAGCCTCCCGCGGGTAGCCCATAGTCTCTGGTCCCCGAGAGCCCAGGGGGTCGCATTCTCCCTGCCCAAGGTGTGAGGAGAGGACTTGCTTTTTCGTTCCCGTTCTCAGCCCACAGGGAGGCGCTTCAAGGCCCACCAGTCTTGAAGTCCAGAAGGAGGTTAGAAGGGGGTTAGCAGGGCCAGGGCCGCTAGCCAGAGTTGGCTGCTGGAGGGCAGCCTTGTCCCTGAGCAGCCACAGAGGCCTGACCAGGCCTGGCATTAGGTGGCCTCCAGATTTGGGCCCAGCTGTCTGCATCTCCACACTGCCTGGCCTGGCCTTCCTGAATGAAGAGCCAGATGTGTTCGGGGCCCCTGGGGCTGGGGCCTGTCTTTGCTGAGGGCTGTCACTGTGTTGGCACTCCCTTCAGAAGGCCTTGTCAGGGCCCAGAGGGCCCCTTCTCCCCGCAGTCACCGGGACCTGGTGTGTGTGTGTGGCGACAGGCTGAGGCTGTTGCTCTGCCCCATACGCGGGTGGGGTGGGCACTGTTAGCTGGGCAAAGGGCCTGACCAGAGGCCCCCTTCTGCTGTTCCCCTGAGCCTGGGACTTGCTTTGCCCCAAACCTCCTCTTGCCTTTGACCCTGCTCCTTGCCTCTCCTGTGGCCCTGGGGAAGCTTGAGTGGAGAGAACTTCTGCCCCTGCCCCTCCCCCTAAGCTTCCTGCCCTCACAGCCTCTGTGAATAAGAGCTAGAAGCAGGTTGACCTTTGACCCTTTTTGGAATTCCAGGGCCCTGGGGGGGCCCCCCCTTTTACCAACTCCCACCACTTCCTCCATGACATAAGCACAATGGCAGCTGCCTTTGCCTCTGGCCTGGTCTGCTGCTCCTCCTCCCCCAGGGACCACTCCTGGCTCCTGCGCCCCGCTTTCTCTGCCCCAGGCCCACGAGCCTGGTTCTGGCCCGGAGCTCTGCTCCCACACTGAGCTGGGTTCCCGTCCTTCTTCCACTGCACACAAAGATTTCCCTTTTCCTGCTCCCCTCCTGGCCCCCCTTGTCCTTGTGGACTGACCCCACCCTGACACACACACTGGACCGAGATCTCCTTGTTTCTGCAGCCGGTTGTTGAGGTGAGGGAGCCTGGCCGGTCATGGCGGGCCTTTGTCCTTCAAAGTTAGTTGAGACCACAGTCACAGAATGGGACGGTCACCCCTTCTAAGGCCATAAGTCTTATTCCATGCCAGCCAGGGGGTGCCCAGCACATTCTGGTTGTTTTGTGGCCAAAAGTGTTAGAGGGGCAGATTCTCACATGCCTGGGGCAGCTGCCTGTGAGAAGCAGCTAGTGACCAGGGCCTGGGTGGCAGGCACAGCAGGGCTGCTGCGGGAGGCTGGGAGCTGGGCCCTCCTCCCCTTCCTGGTCCTGTGCGGTGCTGACGCCGTGCCCGGGCCGGAGGGCAGAGGCGTGTGGGTCTAGGGTCTGGCTGCCTGTGGACCAGGCCAGCTTCTGGGGTGCAGGCCCTGCCGATTTCTCCATCTCCTCTTCTCTGCCAGAGCCCTGGGGCTGAGGCCGCTGCTGGGCTGGGTTTGGGGAGTAGGGCCATCCCCCAGCTCTGCCACCCTCGCCCCACGCACTGGGCTGCTGGGAATTGCCGGGGGTGGGGGTGGGGGCTCTCAGCTGGTTCTTATTGTCTCGCTCTGAAGTGCCAAGATGCCTTTTTCAGTCCAAAGAACTGAAAATTGGAGAAAGCGGGCCTGGGACTCTTCTCAGGCTTGTGTCCAGTGTCCTCACACCTCTTCTCCAGGCCTGGGACCTGGCTACAGGGTCCCCAGTGATCTGGAGGGTTCTTTTCACCTCTGGTGTCCAACTTCTCCCTCTGGGCCAAGTGATGTCATTGGCTGCCTCTCTTGGCTTCTGCTCTGTGGGGTTGGGCTGCTTCTCTCCCCCTCCCTCTGTCACTCTCATGCTCGTTACTTGGTGGATCTGATTGTCATGGAGTGGGGTCTTTGGGTGGGAGGCTGTGGTTGAGAACAGCTAGGAAGCTGCCCCTTCCTCCAAAGCCTGGGGGCTGTTCTGAGATGGCCACTTCTTGGGTCCTGGATGGAAACTTCCTAGAACTGCACTGGACAGAGCCTCGGGGCTGTCCAGGGGCCCCTGGAGGCCCGAGAGGCCGAGCAGGCCACGGCAGGGGTGTGGTGCAGCCCTCACCTCTCTGCTCTCCCCCCTCCTTCCTCACAGTGCCTGGAGAAGTTCCCTGTGATCCAGCACTTCAAGTTCGGGAGCCTGCTGCCCATCCACCCTGTCACGTCGAGCTAGGAGGGGCTGAGCAGCCAGAGCCATCCAGGCCGCACTTCCTGTGCCTGCCCCCGACCCCAGCCATGGCCCCCTCCCCGCCCCCTCTGTTCTTTCTGTTTGACAAGAGGCTCTTTCCTGGGGTGGGGGGTGAGCATGGTGTGAGGGAGGCTCAGGGCGTGAGACTGAAGGACCCCAGTTGGGAGAAGTGACCAAGTGACTTCTCCTGTGGTGGGCAGGCAAGAAGAGAGGGCCTGGGCCAGGGTCCCTGGGCCTGCCCCGGCTCCCGCTCCCTCTGGTGCAGCGCACCCTGAGGCCTGGGCTGCTCCGCTCCTCTGGGGAGGGCTATTTCGCTGTTTCTGTTGCTTCTTTCCCTTCGCAGGCCCCTTGTCTTTCTAGGGGTGGAGCAGTTGCTCCCCGCAGGATGGGTGGGTCCCCAAGCCGTGTTTGGTAGGCATCGGGGGATTTGAGGGCTGGAGGCTGAGGCTGGTGGCCAGCCTGGGGGCGGGGGTCAGGTAGGAAGAAGCAGTAGCTGTTCCGGTGACCCCTCCCAGCTCCCCTCATGCTGCCCTGGGCCTCTGGACACCTGTGTCCAGCGCCTCATCCTGGCTTTTCTGTTCTGACTTTCCTGCCACAGCCACACCTGTTTCCCTCCCCAAGGGCAGCCTCTGGAAGCTGCCCTTTGGGCGGCCGCTGGGCTCCTGGGAGGGCCCCACAGGGCTTGCTCACCGGCTGACTGGGTGAGGCCTGCCCTTCCGAAGCTCTCCCTGGCTGGGAGGGGGCCGGGACTTGGGGAGGGGCTTGGGGCCAGCAGTGGTTGTGGAGAACCCTGATTCCTCTTGGCAGTCTTACATCCGGCAGCTTCTGTTCCCTCCTCACTCTGCTTGCTTCCAGTGCCCTTGGCCCTGCTTCCCGGCCCCTGTGGGCGGTGGGTGAGCAGGCCACAGCAGGGCTCAGAAAGCAGCAGCCCTTCTCCTCCAGCCCCCCGACCTCGCCCTGTAGCATCCCAGGATGAGGGAGTGATGGCGCCCTAAGCCTGGACTTGGGCCCTGAGGATGGACGGGGGCCAGGCTGGGCAGGCCCACCTGAGGGGTGACGGGGTGCTGGCGGCAGCGGGCCAGTTCCAGAATCTTCTAGGGCTGCTCCCGGGCCTGGCTCTTGCAGCCTCTCCCCTGCCAAAGCCAAGGCCGGCCTTCTCTAGCCCCCTCCCCATAGCTGGGTCCACACACCCTTTGGGAAGGGGGAGCACCCGAGAAGCACAGTCCAGGGCATTGACCCTTGGATCTGGGCCAGTGGCCTGCGCAGAGGCTGGACAGGAGCCACAAGAGTCACAGAAACAGTTTTCTGAGGAGAGGCCCAGTACCTGCCTCCCTCCCGGGACCCAGACCACCGCCTTCCTGGCTCCTCTGTCTCCGTGCCCCCTCGGGCCCCCAGCCCCTGCGCCTTCATTGCTGTTCCGATTAAAGCCTCTGTTTTGCACCTGTTACCTGTGTGAGATGCGTCCTTTCATGCCACATGCTTGTTCCATCTCCGCATGACTGTTTGTTCCTCCATCAAGTCCCCTCCCTGGCCCTGAGGTTGGGGCTTGGGTGGTTGCGGTGGGGTCTGGGTTGGTTCCTTCCTGGGCGCCAGGAAGGCACTCAACTGAATGTGTGATGTTGCTCGAGGAGCTCGGAGCAGAGATCTGGGTTCAGATCCTGATTGTCTCCACCCCGAGCTGCAAAGTCCTGGGTGAGTCACTGAATCTCTGAGCCTCAGCTTCATCGATACAGTGGGGACCGTCACAGGGTGACTACAACAGTGAGTGAAGGGTGCAGAGTCCTCAGCCCAGGGCCCGTGGTCACTGCGGCTGCCCTCGGTGACAGCAGCCCCTCTGGACTCTGGAGTCAGCCCCAGACTGGCCTATGGGAGCCTTTGGCCTGGACCTAGCTGTGAACCGTGTCCCAGCAGTTCTTAAAGGGGGTGCTCTCCTGTCCCGCCACCCCTTGTGTCCCTGTCGTGCTGGAGTCGGGAGACGTGCTGCTCTGCCTAAGACTCTTGGACACTTCCTTGGGAATTCCTGTTCCTGGGCTTCTGTCTTTGGATGAGTCTCCTCAGACAACAAGAGCTTCCTCCTGGCCCTGGAGGCCTTGCAGAGGGCCCAGGATAGCCTGGGGCCCAGAGCCCGGCCTCTGCAGTCAGGCGGACCTGAGTTCAACCCGAGGCCCATCACTTAGTAGCAGGAGACCCTGATGGTTGACTCAGTCTCAGCTTCCTGATCTGAAAAATGGGCATGACGACAATTAGGTCACGGAGTGTGAGATTCATTCATTTCTCAAGTGGTGGCTGTGTATTCCTCATTCTAGTGTAGACGACACCAGTAAATCCCTGAATCCCAGAGTGGTAGGTAGTGGTGCGTATTTTATGAAGAGCATACCAGCAGTTAGGGTGTGAGGGGGGTTTACAGGAGCTACCGGGGTCAGGAAAGACACCCTGGACAGCGTGTGAGCTGAGACCCCCAAGAGGAGGAGCAGCCTTGGGGAGAGCCGCAGGGGGAGGGGCAGCTGGGGAGAGCAGGCCGGGCTCCAAGGGGTCTCATCTTAAGTGTTCTCTGGGAAGCTCCTGGAGGATTCTGTACCTGAGAAGGGCTTGGGGTGTGTGGGGCAAGAGGGGAGGTGGGCACCGTGTGGGAGGAGCCCTGGATTAGAGTTCAGAGTGGAGGTGGTGAGAGGTGGTCCCATTCAGGCTGTGTTGGGAGGTATTGCCACAGGAGGGAAGGTGGGAGGGGAAAGGAGCAGCCAAGAGCAACCCAGTTCTTGATGCCGGTTACGGAGCTGGGCAGACTGGCGAGAGGGATTTGCTGTTGGCGGCTCGGGGCTGGAGGAGGCAGCTGGCTGTGCTGTCCAGAGCGGGGCAGCCGGGGGGTCAGGGAGGGGTCTGCAGGGCTCCCCGAGGGAGCAGTGGGGATGAGGGAGAGAAGAGGGCTGCCTGGGTGGGAAGCCCACTCAGGACCTGGGAGATGCGACGTGGTGAGGGTTCACACTCCTGCTCATGCTGTGCTTGCTGCAGGATGGCTGCACTGCTGTCGTCCCTGAGGGTCAGCGGGGCCACGAAGGGAAACCAAGAATGGGGTGGCTCCCCAGGGCTGGAGGCTTCCCGCCATCCCGGGCCCCAGAGGCCCCAGAGAGCAAGGTGAGCTCCAGCTGTGTTCCCTCCTGGCTCGCAGGGGCCGCAGCCAGGCTGTGCTCCCAGGAGGTGAGGGCAGAGGCCTTTCCTGGGAGGAACCCCAGGCAGGAGTTGGGGGTGGAAGGAGAACATGGTGAGGGCTCGGTGTGCCCAAGGCTTGCACCCAAGTCGGGTGACATGTTTTTCTTGAGTCCAACAAGCATTATGTCACAGGCATTTGGGGGAATGTGGAGATGAAAAAGGTGAGAATCCTGCCTTCTGGAACCTTCCAACCTAGTGGGGGAAACAGAGAGACAGTGGACTAGCCATGGAAGAAGGGGGACGATGGACTCCAGGGGGAGCTCGGGAAGGTTCTGTGGAGGAGGTGGCATTCAAGCGGGGCCTTGAATGATGGGCACAGACAGAGGGCATTTTGGTGGGAGGCTGTGTGAGTAGAGGTGTGGGGGCTGCCGCAGGAGGCAGAGCTGGGAAGGCAGGTGGAGGCTGGCCTGCGGAGGGCTCTGTGAGGGGCGCCCACAGCGCTCAGCTCATCCCCTCGACACACAGCACAACTGCTTTAATTACCTGCAGAATGTATGCGTTGAAGGAATGTCTTCTCTGCTGGAAGATGCCACAGGAGGGCAGGGACCCGCTTGCTGCTGTATCCCAGTGCCAGCAGAGACTGGCACAGAGAGGCACCCGGTACACGTTGAATCAGTGACCAGGGAGGATGTTTAACTGGTGTGTGTGTGTGTGTGTGTGTGTGTGTGTGTGTGTGTGTGACAGAGAGAGAGAGAGAGAGAGAGAGAGAGAGAGAGAGAGAGACACCCAGATTGGGTTTCAGGAAACTGGGGCAGCTGTCTGGGTGCTGGATTGGAAGCTGGGTGCCAGCGACAGGGCTGGTGCCTGGGCCCAGGTAAGAGATGTTGACGGCCCTGTGCAGGGCAGAGAGGCCCCGGGCTGGGAACGGGGAGATCCAGGTAGGATTTGGTGCTGAGGGAGAGGGAGGAGTTCTCAATGACTCTGGGGACTGCCGTCTGTGCCTGGGAGGAGCCGAGGGGCAGGAGCAGGCCTCAGGGAGGATGCTGTGCTCAGCGGGAGTGTCGCTCAGCTGGTTTGAGGAGCTCTGTGGGGTAGGCTTTTGGGCCTGGCTGATGCTGAGGCTGGCAGGGCTGCTGAGACCCAACCCCCAGTGGAGTGGGGGGCCGGGCTGCAGGGACTTCCAGAACCCCCACCAGGCTCCCTCCCTCCCCCTGCGCTCTAGGTTCCGGTGCACCGGCCTCCTCTCTCTTCCTCAGACTCTCCGGGCCACTGCACACTTAGCATTTGGCCCTCTTCCCAGAACCCTTTTCCTCACTGGAACCACTGGTCATTCTTCAGGGCTTGGCTGAGGCCTCTCGTCCTCTGGGAGTCCTCACCTGGCCCCCACACCAGGGCAGGTGTCCTGGATGTGCTCACATGGCCGCATGCCTGTCCCCGCTCTGAGCGCGTGGCACCCAGCTATGGGAGCTGCACGTGTCTGTGCAGCCCGGCAGCTCCGGGATCTTCAGGGCCGGTGGGAGGGGGAGAGGTGCAGCCACCTCATTGGAAGATAGGTGTGATACGGGCTGTTTGCAGACACAGCTTCTCTTTACTTAGGGTTCCTTGGTGGGCGGCTGGGGCCCACCCCCTGTGCTCAGCACCCAGCACCGCTCCTCCCTGCACGGCTGTCCTGTCTCCTGCCATCCCTAGGAGGGTGCTCACACTGCAGATGCTCAGGACAGTCTGTGAGTGGCTGTAACAGAGTTAGAGGCCTTTCCTGTGGAGGGATGATGGAGGCACAGAGTGGGCTGGATCACCCGGGAGAAGCCGGTGGAGGAGAGGAGGCGGTGGCACCCCGTCTGGAGGCAGAGAGATGCCACTGAGCGGCAGAAGCGGGTGCTCAGTGTGTCCACTGCTGCCCTGAGGCCAGACCGCCAGCACTGAAGTTGGGGTGTGCTGGGGACCTCAGAGAGAGCAGTTCTGAGGGCTCTGAGGCTGAAGTGGAAGTGCAGTGGGCTGGGGAGAGATGAGGGTGCGGTTAGGGCGGAGGGGAGAGAAACTAGCAGAGGGAGGAAAAAGCAGGGTCCAAGGCAGCCTATTGGAGCAGCCCTGGGGAACCTGAGAGCAACTGCAGGCTGAGGACCCAAAGTCCTCGTGGGGACCATCAGGGCTGAGCCGGGAGGCTGCTTACTGTGGCTCGTATTGGTTCACTTGCCCAGCAGACATCGCTGGAGCCCTCTCTGTGCCAGGCACCAGGATGCTACGGTGAACAGGACAGACAGGACCCTCCCTCCTGGCACATATTCTAGCATGACTTATCCTAATGAAACATTGGAAATACCCTATGTGTCCAGCAGTTGGGGATTGTTAGAGGCCGGATGGAGCAGTCATACAATGGGCCATCAGATGACGCGCTTATCCGTTTACTCTTTTGGAAAGATGCTTATGACCTATTGTGAAGCAAGGATAACAGCTACAATGACTGTAGGTAAAGTACAACCCCTTTTGGTAAAATATCTACATTTTTTATCTGTCTGTCTGCCCATCTCCATGGACAAAGGACCAGAAGGCTGTTTCTCCAGGAGTTAATGTGCTTATTATCTCTGGGTGGTGAGGATGTGAGGGTTTTTGAGAAATCCTTGTTGCTTCTCCCACTCCCCAAAGATGCTTGTGAAAATGGTAAACATTCCTGAACCCCGGAAGAAAGAGAAAGTGATTGTGGTATGTTTTAACTTTGCTTTTGTTTTCCGTAATTGATTTTTAAATCTACAATGTCCACATATTATTTTATAATGAGAAAAAAAAAGAGAAACTGATTAAAAGAAATGTTCCCTAAAGAGCACTGGAGTGTGGTATACCTCTGGCCGGGAGGCAGGAGGGAGAGAGGGGAGGGGAGAGCTCCTCAGGTGGATCAGGATAAAGGGCAGGAGGGAGCTCTCAGCCTGGGGTTGGCTCAGAGCCTCTCTGAGAGGGAGGCAGACATGTGGGCTGGGGCTTCTGGGAGTAAAGCACCTGTGGGACCAGTGATGGGGACTCCAGAGGCCGCACCCAGCGAGAGGAGGCAGCTGGGCTTCCTCAGAAAGCCTTCGGACCGGGAGAGTTGAGGTCCCCGCTGGTGACTTCTGGGAGCCAGTCCCTGCTCTCAGGACCCCGGCAGACATGAATGAGGGGCAGAATTCAACCCTGGAGTTGAGGTGCACTTTCTCCTGCCTATCGCCTGGACTGGGGGAGCTTATAAACCAAGGGACAAGTGGTTCCATTCTTCCCAATGCTTGCAGTACTGCAGGGGGTAGTTTCCTGAGTCCCTGCTTCATCCATCACCCTCCTCTGAGCTGGGGGCGTTGAGGGCACTGTGCCCAGGACCAGGGACACCAGGGACACACAAGGTCTCTAGGGCACGTGATAGTGGAAAGGATCTGGGAATCAGGCAGACCTGTGTGACCTCAGACAAGGGCCTTCACCTCTCTGAGCCCCTCTGTTCTCTCATCTGCGAGTGTGGATGGCAGTCCAGAACCGTGACGCTGAGCTGGAGTGTCCATGGCGCCTGGCACGAAGTCGGCGCTCCATGCATGGAAAGGCGTGGGAGGTGGGTCCCTTCCCACAGGGCGGCCCACCGTGTCCCTGGCTCTTGTCTCGATGCTGTCCCCTCTGTCTGTGCCACTGCTCCAGGACACTTAGCCCCCTCTCCAGCTGGACCTTTGCTGACCTCTTGATAGATCTCTTAGCCTGGGTGTGGACAAATCCCTTTTCCCTCTGTGTTTGCTTGGGACGAGGTTGGGGCTTTTCCAAAGGACACTGCAAAGGCAGGCAGAGTGCGGACGCCTCATCCCCGGAGAACCAGAGTCCAGCCCCAGTGGGAGGCCGTGGGTAGACAGACTGCTCAGACCTTCAGTGGGGGACATTTGGGTCGGCTCTGCTGCCTGTGAAGACCCTTCTAGAGCTGCCCCCAACCTCTGCAAGGGGTGGGGAGTGTCATGGTCAAGGTGTGTGTGGGCTCTGGGGTCAGCTCTTGCACCTCCTGCTGTGTGACCTTGAGTCAGTTCCTCAACCTGTCTGGGCCCCAGTTTCCTCAGATAGAAATTGGGGTAAATAAACACAGCCTTACAGGGTTATTGCACGACCCACAGAAGTTCACCTGACGATCTCATCTCTTCTTTACAAGCCACCCTATGGGTGGGCGTGTGGTGCCCAAGGCACAGCAAGGTGAAGACTGCCTTGGTGAGAGGTATTCACAGCTGGCCATCGGCCCCACACAGACTTCTAACCACTGAGCTCAGTCATGGCCTCTGGTTCCTCATGGAGATTTCAGGAGGACATGAGAGGGCCTGCAGGGGGCCATGGGCACTGCAGAGGACCGGGGGGATGGCCCCAGCAGAGAGGACCCCTTGGGAAGGCTCTGAGGTGTAGCCAGGGGCTGGGCATCCATTGCTGCTGCTCCCCCAGGCCCGGCCTCCAGGCTGGACCGTGCTGGCCTGGTAAGCCCTCCGGGCTGAACGAGCTCCTTTAGGAGCTGCTTCTGCCCCATTCCATGCAAATTCCTGCACCATTGCGCCCTCATTTGCCACCGCTGCTCAGGCCCCGGAAGCCGCCAGCACCCTGACCCCTGGGGGTGTCCCCAGAGACCTGGGTGCGGGGGGCTCCTGAGCCCAGCCTTGCGTCTGGCCCCGGGTGAAGTGCTTAAAATGATGTCTCGCCTCTTCCTCACCATGGGCCGCCTGTGTCCCCGTTCCACAGAGGAGGAAACGGAAGCCCAGGTGGCTGGATAGGCGAGGCGTTGGTCTCTTTCCCATGGAAGCTCACGCACCTGCAGCCCCTCCCTGGGGCCTGACCTGAAGCCTCAGGGTGGCTCTGGCTGCCTTGTGCTGTCCCACCTCAGATGGCTGGGGAGCCCTCGTCCTCCCCCTGCTGGACCCGCCCCAGACCTGTGTCCTGTCTGAGAGGCTCCTTCCCGCAGAGCTCGGTTTCTTTCCGGGAGGCAGGGCTGGTGCTCAAAGATGACGAAGCAGCAGGATAGCAAGGACAATGGTGACCATTCTGGGTGATGGCCACACGTGTGCCAGCCTGCAGGACAGGCTCTCCATGCTCCCTCATGGAGTCCCTCCAGCGAGCTGAGAAAGCGGCATCACCTTCCAGGTGGGGATGACGGATCGGGGCTTGGAGGTTTCAGGGACAGCCTGGGGCCACCAGCTCCTCCTGTGGGGCCAGGTGGAACCGGGTTTGTCTGACATGGGTCCTAGTGGGTCTTTCCCACTCCACGTCCAGCGATGTCACACTGGCAGCTTGAAATTGCCAAGGTGGGAGTACGTACGCCACAGAGATGGGCAAATGCTCCGACTGAACTCTGCCTCCCAATCAGTTTTCAGTATTCGAGTTGGGGACTGCCACGAGCTGACTTACACACCGCCACGTGCGAGAGAATGGACAGTAGGAGGGGTGAAACTAGGAAGACTAGCAAGCAGGTTAGAGCCATAACCCAGGCAGCGGCGGCGTGGCTGGACCAGGAGAGCGAAAGCCGTGATGGTGACCAGAGGGTGGGTTGTGAATCTCTCCCAAAGGAGAGCCGCCAGGATTTTCCCAGGGACCAGATTTGGGTTTATGGGCAAAGAAGTAGTGGAGATGTTCTGAAGTTCTTGACCTCAGCAACTTGCTGGTTGGTGATGCCATCGACTGGATGGGAAAGACGGGGGAGAAACAGGTGCTGGGGTGGCTCTCAGGGGTCTGGGTCCAGACAGGTGAGCTCTGAGGTGCCCGGTACCCCAAGAGGAGAGGTCAAGCAGGGCCGGGCCCCCTGAGCTGCATTCAGCATAGAGGTCCCGGCTGGAGATGGAGGTGTCTGCGGGTTGATGCACAGCACGAGCTTGTCCAGGAGAAGGAGGCCAGAAGGGAGAAGGCGGCCAAGGCCTGAGCCAGGAGCCTCCGTGGCACATAGAGGAAGGAGAGGAGGACCCTGCAAAGGAGACTGGGGTGATCTGAACCAGGAGAGTGGAACGAAATTGCTCCCCTGCCCAGTGGTTTCTTTCTTATTTTTTAAACTAAGCATGAAGAGTATGTAGAGAAAGGACAGCGGGGTTTGGCGGCTGTGCAGTCCTCATTCCTCTGGGAACAGAATCCCTCTTCTCTATGGAGAACCCATTGGAAGGGGTGAGGTGAGCCGACAGGCCCTCTAGTCTTAGGGATGGACACAGGCCCAGACCTGCCTCCCCCTTGGCTGTGATTGGTTCAGGGGTGAGCATGTGAGCCAGGCTGTGCCAATGAGCGCCAGCCCTGGTACTTCCTGTCAGAGCTGTTGGGAAGATACCCTTTCTGCCAGGGTTGCTAAGCTGGGCGGGTGTTGTCCTGGGGATGCTGGTGGCAGGGCCAGCTGCGTAATTGTGGGGCCCAGTGCAAAATGGAAATGCAGGGCCCCTTGCTCAAAAAAGCAGGAAACAGAGCCATTAAAGGCATACAGAATGCTTTTCCTTCCTTCCACAGACTCTCTCAACTCGACATGGTGTTTTTTATTTGCCATTTAATGTCATCCCAAGTAAAGAAAAATCAAAATTTTAAATGTTTAGCACACGTTTTATCATTCATCTTTATATTGTGCAATATTGGTTTTAAATGCAAATATCAGAGCGTTTAAGTCATGTGCAGAATCACTGAAATTACACAATTTGTATTTTGTGGCTTGTCCCTGAGGGTGCCTTGAACTCGCCAGAGAAGATAAACACGAGCCAGATACAGGAAGGTTGTAAGAGGAGGAGAGGGTCCCCAGGCACGTGGTGCTGCCAAGGGGGTGCTCCTGGGCTTGGGGATACGGCAGACCCTCCCAGGCACCCCTCCCCCTGTCATGCATGCCCATGTGCATGCTCCCTCACTCCCTTGGACATGCCAGTTGCTGAATTACCCCTTCCATCGACCACCAGCCTGATGTCTTGAGCCCTGGCCCAAGGACTGGGCCTGGGGCAGTTGACCAGGCAGCTCCTCTTTCCACAGGCCCATACCTCAGCCCAAGGCAGAGGGCTGATCCCCAAGGATCTCAGGCCACACGTGAGGGTAGGTGAGACCCTTCCTTGCCTAGACACAGTCGCTGGTTGGCTGCAGACAGGCTGTAGTGCTGCCAACACAGGGCAGCGATGGCTGCTACCACACCCAATGACGCTGCTGGGCATGCACTCCTGACCATAACCCTCCCTGTGTCCATGCCCAGTGTGAAAGGGGGCAGTGGTCACGGGGAGGGGGAGGACAGGCAGGGCTGGGGTGCCAGGGGATAGGGTTGTGGCGACAGAAAACCTGTCCCAGGGAGTTGGGGAGGTGGCAGGAGGCAGGACGGCACGTGAGGTGAGGCTCACACCCCTCGGCTCATCATCCCATCAGCCATCGCTTAAAAACACAGATTCAAAGACAAAAGAATTATGGATTTGAAGACAGCAACTGCAGAGCATTCCACTCCAAGCATGGGGTCTTTTGAACAGGGAGCCTGTGGGCTGCTCTGGTCACATGCCTGTGAGGCTAGGCCTGGCCGATGGCCATCTTGCTCCCGCCCCAGAGCAAACCTAAAAAGAGGCCAAGGAGAGGCAGCGAGCGGCCCTGATGACGTCATGTGAGCCTCACAGTCCAGCTGTGCCTGGAGCTAAGACACTATGGATTTCCTAGTTTTTGAGCCAATTAATCCCTTCTTGCCTTAAGCCAGCTTTCCTTGAGTTTCTGAGGCCCGAACAATGCAGGACTCACAGAGGTGAGGAGCCAGGCCTGGGAATCCGGACGCCCTGCTTCCTTTCCTGACAAAGAATTTTGGAACCGTCCATCCAATCGGAATGTTTGCAGGTCACTTGGAGATCTAACTGCCCCATCCCCACATGGACCTGTTCTGCTGTCAGCCAGGTCCTTTATCTTAGGCCTCCGGTTCTTTCTCCAAACAAAGGGAAGCTTTATTCCTCAGCCTTCCCAGAGTTCTCCAGGCTGGTTGATGTGGGTGTCAAAGGAGAGCCTCCAATCCCACTCTGGGATGGTTTGTGTGTGTGCGTGTGTGTGTGTGTGTGTGTGTGTGTGTGTGTATAGTGGCCTGGAGGGTGGCTGGGAGCTGGGGAATGCAAGTGGGAAGGGTGCCTGGCAATGTTCAGGAAATGGCTGGGTTGGGGGCAGGAGGGGGAGGACTTAGAGACCCAGGGGGCTGGGGGTGGGGAAGGTCCTGACCGGGATGGCAGAGCAGGCAGGCAATCTCTCACCAACTGATTCCCCTTTACACCACTCCCCGGAACAAACAAGTAGTCCACTCACCCATCCACCCACCCATCCACTCATTCATCCATCCTTCATTCGCTAGGCAGACGTCCTGTATGAAATTGTTAGACACGCACGGAGTCCGTGTTGACCGGCAGGCACAGCCAGGCCCTGAAATAGCCCAACACCTTCCTGGAGATTTACCTTTTTAAAAACACGAGTGCCAATTTATGGAAAGATGAAAAAGAAAATCCAACAAAGTTCATAGGGCACTTCCTCCGTGCTCCCTCCCCAGCCCCAGAGTAAGAAGATCTTGATTGGTTTGTTCTGGAAAGGGCACATCTTCTTACTTGTTAGGTCATCAATTCTCTCAGCAGGAAAACGTCCTGCCTTTTGCAGTGAAGTTATTATCCGGGCAGAGCTGACCGTGACCCTATCACAGCTCTCGTTTATTGGGCACCTGCTGTATGCCAGGTGCAGTGCTGTAGAAGGCTCCGCACACAGGTGGATACTCACGTGCATCCTCGTTTTGTAGACAAGGGACCAGAGACACGGAGAGGGGATGTGAAGAGTCCATTGTCACCTAGAAAGTGGCAGGGCCTGGTTTGTACTCAGGTCTGTGTGGCTCTGGAGCTGAGCTTGCAGCCACGAGCCTGGGCCTTGGCCGGTCGGCCCCGCTGGGGGTGGCCCTGGGAAGCCCTCTGCGCTTGGCTTTGTGCCTGCCGGTCCACATTCACGCATCTGATGTTAACAACTAACAAGGAGGGACGCTGCACAAGGAATCCTCACGCGGCCCTGGGACGACCCTCCCATCCTCCCTCTTTGCTGAGGGTCCCCGGGATGGGTGTGTCCACGGGGCTCAGTCCACCAGGAAAAGACACAGAGCCCAGACTGGCCTGGAGCCTCCGCCTGCCTGGCGCAACGGGGAAACTGGTGGGGGCAGCTGACCCAGACTGTGGTTAAACTGGTTGATTCTCTCCCTCAGCCCCCCAGGCATCCCACTGATCTGGGGAAAGGAAGGAAGTTCTTATAACACCAGTAGTCGCTACCATTTCTTGAGTGCTTGCTGTGTGCCAGGCACTGTGCGAAGTCCCTGCATGGGTCGTAACTGAATCTTCCTGTCCCTGCCTTTCTTTCCGGCCCCGTCTCCTGCCGCTCTGCCCCTCGCCCTCTGCCTCAGCTGCGCCAGCCTTCTTCTGGTCCTTTGAACACATCACGTTAGGTCCTCGGTTTAGTCTTCACACTCGCTGTTCCTTCTGCCTGGAACGCTCTTCCATCTTTGTTCGTCCAGCTGGTGATACAGAGACTTAGCGCTCCCCGGTGTGCGCCGCCCGTCTCCCCTTCCCTTGCAGTTAGGCGGGGCCATGGGACTAATCCTGGCCACTGGGCTGTGAGTGTGAGTGAGGAGTATCACTTCCCTTGCAGGACTCTGTGGCTCCTGAGTCCCTGAGTCACCGCAGGGAGGACGGCAGCCTAGGAGAGCTGGCCGATTTACTCACACTTTGCACCGTCAGGAAATAAATCTCCGAGATTTGGGGATTAATTGTTACCGCAGCATAGCCTACCCTGTCCTGACAAATACAGCTGACCCATTCAGGCCTCAGCTCCAACACCACCTTCTCCGATCACCAGCTCTACAGTGGGGCCACCCCCTCCTCGCCAGTCCTCTTGAGCCCTGTTTTTATTTTCCCAGAACACTTACTGATTGTTTACTGGTTCACTTGCGCATTGTCGGTCTCCCTCACTAGAATGTGAGCGCCATGAGGGCAGGGCCCTTGTCTGTCTTGGTCACGGCTGCGTCTTCGGTGCCGGCCACAGTGCCTGGCATATAAAGCGCTCAATAAATATGAATGAATGAACGCACACATTTCTTGAATGAGTGAGTGACACAGGCAGATGACCATGTTCACAGATAGGTGTGGAATCTGATATTGCCACCTGCTTTTTTCTTGCTGTGACGGGACACCGGCCTCAGATCACGAGGAGGCTGGAAGCAAGGGTTGCTTTTTCAACTTTTAAAGCATCCACACTGGCTTAAGGCTTTGCTGCTCTCCTCTCACTCTATCTCTGCAGACGAGGGAATGTGGGCCTGCCAGGAAAATGATTCATCCCAGGTCCAAGGTAAGCCCGTGGCAGAGCCAGCACCTGCCCCTGGGTCTCTAGACTCCTGCCCCTGTGCTCTTCCTGCCGGGCTTGCCACTTCCTCTTTAGTTTCAGCCTAAGTTGCTGAAAACATTTTCCGAGCACATTTGCCTCTTCCTACCCACCCCACCAGGTAATCCTGCAACTCTGAGCCACTGGCCCTGTGACGATTGATGGCTAGGACTGGGCGGGTCTGGGACTGCGGAGAGGAGAAGGAACAAGGCCC
Source organism: Equus quagga (assembly GCF_021613505.1). Taxonomy (NCBI): domain Eukaryota; kingdom Metazoa; phylum Chordata; class Mammalia; order Perissodactyla; family Equidae; genus Equus; species Equus quagga. The sequence continues at coordinate 89,930,823 of NC_060267.1, forward strand.
CTCCGGAATGCCTCCCTTGCACTGAGCCTGTCTGACACTTCCTTTAACAGAGACAGGGTGCAGGAGGGTGGGTACCGGCGAAGCCAGGCTTTCTGTTGGAGCGTTCTGTTTCCCCAGGGTCGAGCCGGCCCCAGATGGGTTGAACACAGCTGCTCCCCCTCTGCTCGGTGGCACGCTGTACATCGATTATGCCGCCTGTCACGTCACATTTGAAAATGTAGTGTTCATTTTTCCTTCCAAATAGAAAAGTGATACGCGCTCATTGTAGAAAATTTGGGACATCTAGAAAGGTATGAAGGATAAAACAAAAGTGGCCTGTAATCCGCCCACCTGGTAACAACCATTCAACATTTTTGAGCTTCTAGTCGGCCTTTGTCATCCACACATGTTAACAGGTAATGCTCTCTATTCCCCGGATGTCCCCAGACCCCACCAGCTGGGGTAGAAAAGTGGCCCCTCAGCATGGCCCCTCCCCTCCCCTCCTCTAGGCAGCACCTCCGCCTCCCCTCCAAAGCCTTTGAGTTCTACCTGGGAGGGCCTGGGACAGCCACCGACCAGCTCCAGCCAAGTTCCTCCACTTTGGCCTCCTTGAGGATGTCCACTGCCGTAAGTCCCCTGATGGTGGCCCCTGTCACCGTCTCTGCCATGGAGCCTGCTGGGAAAATCTGGCCCCCTGCCCCCGGGGGCTGCAGCCTCCCTCCCCTGGAGATTCCAGAGGGGTGAACCCGGGAGGCACTGGATGGCCCTGGAGCCTCACTGTCCTGGCTGGGAGCAAAGAGCAGTGTCCTTTCCCAGAGCTGTGTTGGCTGCACTTAATCACCCGGGCCTTGAGGCAGCGGTGCCTGTGCCCTGCTGTCCCCCATCCCACAGGCAAAGGCCTCTGGTGGCTCAGCTGCAGCCCTTCTCTCTGGAGGACGTCTTGGCCCGTCACCTTCTACCACACGTTCCTGAGAAGCGCACCCCTTCTCTGCCAATAAGCTTCTACTGGGGGCTACCAACGCCCTCTGACTCCGGCCACAGGTTTGGGACAGGACACAGGTTTGGGACATGACAGAGTCCTTCCCTGAGATTTTCTGAGTTGAAAATAAGAGAAGAGGACTGTCCCTCTTGGGTGGCAAAGCTGCGAGATGGGAAGTCAGGAGCTGCCCCCTACAGCTGTAATGAGAAGTGGGTCTGCAACAGGAGAGGCGGAAGATCAAGTGCAGAGAAGGAAGTCACAGAAGACAGCAAGAGGAAGAGAGTGGGAGCATCTTGGAGATTTGTCCCTGGATCCAATCGTACCTGAAGCCAGCTGCACCTTGCCCACTGCACAGTTTACTGCCAGGAGCCAAGAAATCAACCTGAAGCCCAAGCTGGTTCCAGTTGGGTTGCTGTCCCCTACCACAGGAGTCCTGACAAATACCAGGAAAAGGTCATTCCCTGCCCTGGGTGGAGTGGGACACAGACATCATTGTCCTGTGTCTCTCCATCCCTTGTCCCTGGGACCCAGAGCATGAATCATTGTGTTTGTATGTGTGTGTGTGTGCTCCCAACCAGCTAGTTCAGGCTGACCACATCCCAGAACCAGTGTAGGCTCAGCTGGAACTTATCAATATCACTATTTAGACGACATCAGGGTCATTTGCCAGCTCGCATTGTAATGTGTTATAAGTTCTTCCCCACTAGACTGTGAACTCCAACAGGAAGACTGGCCACTTCTTAGTCCTGTGACTTCGGGCAAGTTTCCTCATTTCTAAAACAAGAATGCTAATAGTATGTATTTCACAGAGTGGCTGGGAAAATTAAATGAGTGAATCCATACAGAGGGACTTGCTGTTCTTCTGTTTGCTATTATTTTTCACAATGGTCAGCTCAGTGCTTTGCACAGGCTAGGCACCAAGTGGGCGGTCTGTCAATGTGTGTCCAGTGAATGTAGATGCAGAAAGACACAGCTCCTGTTGTGCACGCCCTGCACCAGAGGGATATTCATAGACACACACACACACACACACACACACATCTGAGTGCATCATAGAAGCACTGAGATCTTAGCACCCTGCACAGTGGCCCTCCTGGGAGCCTGGGGCATCCCCAGCCCCCGGCTCGTGTGGAGGGCAGCCTGCAGCTCTCGGAGGCTCTGTGCTGTCATCCCGGCAGCTCCATGTTGCTGGGAGCGCAGCTTAGAGTCTGGCTCAGCCCTACACCACGTATCAAGGGCAGCAGGACCTGCGGTGTTCTAGGAGCTGGAGGAAGAGTGTGCATGTGTGTGCGTGCTGGTGACCCTGGGGGGACGAGGGACTTGCTGGAGCTCTCGCTTCCAGAGCTGCTGTTTTCTGGAAGCTCCCCCTCATCACTCCCTGGGTCCCTCAATCTCTTCTGATCTCCATACGTCCCGAAGCAGCACCCCCAAGTCCTGCCTGGGGGCTCTTGTGGGGTCTGGCTTGGTGTTTTTACTGGAGAGAGAGGGGCTTGTCTGTGAACCTGGGTCTGTAGACTCCTGGGCTGCCTGCCTGGCCCCTCCCCTCCTTCGGAGGACCCTCACAGTCAGCGCCCCCACCCCAAGCCTTTCAGTCGCACTGTGCCTGGGAGTTCTAGTCTCTCAGGATGCTCTGGGCAGGCTGTGCCAGTACTCCGGGGCTTGAGCAGAGTGACGATGCTACCTAGGGTGTCTCGTGTTGGGGAGAGTGTGTTGGGCCGGGTGTGGCCCTCAGGGTGGTGTGCAGTGTGATACCAGGGTGGTGCTTGTGTTACTGTTTTGTGTGGAATGTCTTAACGTGAGATGTGGATGGCCAGTAAGTTGTGTTTTGGGTCACTGCACATGATGCTCAGGGCATTAACCTTTTGTGTGGCTGCCCTGGGCCCTGAAAAGATAAGAGCGGGGAAGGGCATCTCTCCTCTGGGTGCTCCCAGAACCCTCCATCGCTATCCCTCGGTTTCACCAGCTCCCAACGTGCCTGAGGCTCTTGGCGCAGCTGAAGCTCAGAAAACCTGGCAGAGGGGAGGAGAACCCTGGTCCGCGGTCCTGCAGGGTTTAGAGCTTCTATTTCGCAGCCCACCACCCACACTCCTTTGCTGTAGGGATCCGGGGGGCGGGCCGGGTTTCCCAAGCTCGGGTCTGCACTCCCAACAAAGGCGGCCGACCACGTGCCCTCTCCTCGACGCAGGCCTGGCGTGGGGACGCACGCTGTCCCCCGGCTCCGGCTCCGGCCAGGGCTGGATCCCGACGCGGCGCGGCGCCCCAGGTGGGCGCGGAGCGGCCCCCAGCAGCCCGGCCGCCCCCGGCTGTGCCTCGCCCACTCCCAGCCGCAGCCGCTGCAGCGTCCTGGAAGCGGCGCTAGGGGGAGCTCTGGCAACTGGCTTGGTGGATTGAATCAAAACGGTGCATCAAACAGCGACTCCGTGGACTTGCGGGGAAAAAACCGGGAGGGGGGAGACACGCCGTTCCCCCTCCTCAGCAGCTCGACTCTTCCCGTGGGAGGCCGAGAAAACAGTCTGAGGGGGTGAAGGTGCCTTTCCTCCCTGTAACTCACGCCTCCATAACCTCCCTCTTCCCCCACCCCCATCGCGGACCTTCGCTGACCCCCGGGCTCCGGAGTGTCCCCGAGAACTTCGCCTCGCTCGACACCGGGACTCAGATCCGAGCGGACCCCTGGGACTGGCCTGCGTCCGCCTCTCCGAGTCTGGGGTGGGGGCTTCCCGGTGACAGCCCCTCCTCTCGCTGCGGGAGGCGTGAGGGCTGGGGCGAGGGGCGTGAGTCGTCCAGTGGGGTGGCTCTTGCGGAAACGGGGAGCGCAGGGGCGAGAAAGAGAGCGAGAGAGCACTGGGGAGACAGCTAGAGCCAGAGAGACACCGAGAGACATTATCAAACAGAGAGCAAGCTGCCACTTTGCTTTTTTTTCCTCTCTTTTTTTTCAGCCTTTCTTTCCTATCCTCTCTTTGCAAGGCTGGAACCACCCGCGCGCCCCCGGGCCCGAGCCGCGGCTCCAGATGTGAATTCGGTTCCAGTGGGGAGAACGCGAGCTTCCTCGGGGCCTTGGCACATTCTCCCACTCTGAGGTCATTCCGTAGGTGGTCAGAGGGGAGAGCGCGCCTGGAGCCTTCCTGCCTCCATCCACTGGGGAGGGAAGAGAGGCAGGCGGAGGGAGGGGAGAGGGAGAGGGGAGGGGCGGGAGGAGGGAGGGAGACGCCGCCAGCACACCACCAAGTGGCACCGAGCAGTGATAACAAACTCAACTTAAAAAAAAAAAAAAAAGGAAAAGGAAAAAACTTCCCCAAGTTGCAGCCTGAGACGTGCGGACGTGCCGGGCGGGGAGTGTGGGTGGCCCAGAAGCCCCCGGCGTCCCCCGGCTGCTTTCCCCCGCCGCAGAGAGCTCAGACTTGAGGCCGACCAGGCTCTGCGCCCTGGCTGAGCAGGAAATGTGCTGGAGGCTGGCTCGGCTTCCTGCTGGAGACGCCGGGGGCGGACGGTTCCCGACGAGAGCCGGCTCCTCTGGGGAAGGGGGCCCGGGAGGCGGGCGGCACCGGCTTCATCCCCAGCAACAAACATCCCCTCCTCGATCCCGCTCCCACCCCGGCCCTGCGGATGTGGGCAGATCCCGCCCGCCCAGGCCCAGGAAAGCTGGGGTTTGAATGGGGGTAGGGGTCTCTTCCCACCGCCCCTACCTTCCCGCCACCTCTAGGCCGACTTGAAAACAACGCACCACCATCCTCTATAACGGACTTTTTATTAAGATTATAAATTTAAACAAATAATCTGAACAGTTTTACCCGGTGATATACAATTCAGTATGCACAAAAATACAGAATGAGGGAGAGTGTCAAGAGAGGGAAGGTTGGCAACTTGTTTTGGAGTCCACATGGTGCTGATGGCAGAGAACCAGAGGGGCTGCGAAGGAACCCCACCTTTTTACAACAAAAGGCTTTAAATTAAACAAATTCTATCGAGCTGAAGACACAGGACGGGGTTCTCAGTGGCTCGAACAATGCTGGTTTCATGAAATGCAACCGAAGGCTGAACCAGGACTGTGCAACTTAGAAGCACGCACACAAACACCACATCTGACCAGGAACTTAGTGAAAAGTCTCCAACGCCGTCGGCGGTCCCTGCCCGTCCCTCCCTCCCTCCCTCGGGGCCGCCGGGGATCCAGGTGAAGGAATCGACTTCCTTTTTTGTTTAGTGAGGACCGCAGTGCTGGGCATGATGGGAAATGTAGTCCGCGGTGCCCGCCCCCCACCCCTTCCCCAAACAGTGTCCGAGAGTGTCGGGGTGTCGGGCGCCACCCCCGAATCCGGGAGATGGGTGGAGGAGGGGAGGAGAACGGAGCCAGAGGGGCGGGGAGGGGAGGGGTTCAAGACACCCGCCCCGGGAAGAAAAGAAAAAAAAGTTGAAGTGTTTTCATTTCTGCCTTCTCATTTTGAGAACTTTGGAGGCCGCCCCTAGAGAGGAAATGTGACCCAAACGTCCCTTTCGGAGATAGAGTTTGCCTTTGTTTTTGCTCAGGATTTCACAAGACCTATTCCTCACCCCACGGAGGGACTCGCAAGAACGGAGCGCCGGGCTTCCTGGGTCTGACAACTGATTGGAGTCGGCGTCCTGGGCCCCGCGCCCTCCTGCTCTGCGCCCCCGGCGCGCCCCGGTGGCCCAGGCGCCCTGCTTCGCCCCCAGCTGCCCGGCACCTCCTCCAGGCAGCAGCCCTCCCTCACGTGGCTGGCTCCTCGCTAAACACCACTGCAATCACTACAATAAAAAGAAAAAAAGAGTAGGAGAAACACAAAGCATACTTAAATAGGCGCTTTTTCTCTCTGCAAAAATAAAGTCCAAGATCTTAGATTTCTTTTTTTTATTTTACAATTTATAAAACATCAGCCGCCTCCCCCTACTCGCCCCCGGCTCAGCCCCGAGTGGCCGGGCGCCCGTTCGTTCCTTCCTCTCGCCCCTTGGCCGAGTCTTTGTCTGGCCCCAGCCCCGCGGGGCCCCAGGTCCCCGTGCCCTCGGGGGTCCCTAGAAGGCGACAATGGCTCGAGTCCAGGCGCCGAGGCTGGCGAGCGCCTGCTTGGCGCACAGCTGCCCGTTGAGCGGCGGCGGCTGCTCCGAGGAGTCCGGCTGTCGGCTCACCAGCCCAGAGAAGCCCGAGCCAAAGATGGAGATCAAGTTTGAGATGTTGGACGCGTCCGGGGACGAGTCCGGGCAGAAGTCCTCGAAGCGGGCGCGCTTGCAGGGGGCGAACGGGGCGCCCCCGGGGGGCTCGGCCCCCAGGTCGCCCGCGTCGTCGTCGTCGTCGTCGTCCTCTTCCTGGCCAGGGTAGTACTTGCGCTTGCAGCCGGCGGCGGACGCCAGGCCTGGACCCGGGGCGCCCTGGCCACAGCAGGGACAGTGGGCGGAGGCGCAGCAGTCCTGGTGCAAGTAGCCGTTTTCCACCGTGGTCACCACGTGAGTGTCCAGGTCCAGCACGGTGGTCTGGCTGCTGCAGTGAACGCCGAAGTCCGAGGGGGTCGGGTACGCGCCCCGGTAGAAGCCGGGGGAGGAGGCGGGGGCCGGGGAGGCGGGGGGGGAGGCGGCGGCAGCGGCCTGAGGGGCGGCCCCTGGGGGCGCGGAGGGCGCGGAGCAGGCGGCAGAGGCGCGAGGGTCCCGCGGGCAGAGAGCGGAGGGCGCCGGCGGCGGCAGCGGCACAGGACCCGGCTGCAGCGGCTCCAAGGGCTGCCCGCGGTGGGGCGCGCCGTGCGGCGGCTGGAGCGCGGCGCACCCGGGCAGCTCCGAGAGCGCCCCCGCGCCGCCCGCGGGCGCCCCGGCCGCCGCTGCCGCGCAGCCCCTGGGTGCCGGGTGCTGGTGCTGGTGCAGCTGCTGCTGGAGGTGCAGCTGGTGGAGCTGGTGGAGCTGGTGCAGCTGGTGCCGGGCTGCCGGCTCGCGCGCCTCCGCGTCCCCGCCGCCGCCAAGTTGGAGCGGGCCGAAGTCGGCCGCGCTGGCCGGCATGCCCGGCGCCGCGTACGCGAGGTGCTGGTGCTGGTGGTGGGGCGGCTGCTGCTGTTGCTGCTGCTGCTGCTGCTGGCGCCGGTAGAGCTCGGCGTAGCGCTCGCTCAGGTAGAGCTGGCGCGCGTTGCGGAGCACGTAGGACACCAGGAGGTTCTTGTGCAGCTTGATGCCGCCGCGCTGGGTCCGGGAGCTGTGGATCTTGCGCAGGGAGATGCTGATCAGGCTCTGGGCGTCCAGGGCGCACTCCATGCTCCCGCGGAGACGGCGGCGGCGGAGCAGCCGCGGCCGCTGCTGCTGCTAATACTGCTGCTGTTTCGGCCTCCAGCCGGCCGCGGGGCGCGCCGGACAGAGGGAACGGAGCCCGGGTCAGCGGGTCGGCTGCGCTCCGAGAGGAGCCGCCACCACGCGCTGCGCGCCACCCGCGGGCTCGTGCTCCCCAGACGGCGCCAAAGCAATGAGCCTCGGCCGGCCCCGGCCCCAGCTATTTAGCCGGGCGTCCGGGCCCCGCCCCACACCTTATGAGCCAATAGGAGTGCCGAGAGCCTCCCGAGTGACAGGCGCTGCCCGCCCCGGGGCCACTAGGCTGGCCAATCAGACCAAGGCGGTTCCTTTGTGCTATTCAAATACCGAACGGACCCCGGGCCTCCAACGCCGCCGCTGCCTCGAATGTTCTCCCGGGGCTGCCGCGCCGCGCGGGACTCGGAGCCGCTGGGGCCGCTCCCTGCAGCACGGGTCGCCCCGCAGCCGACACGTTGGAGGCCGCGGCCGCCCTCGGCCTGCGTCCTGGGAGCCGGTGGTCGGCTCACCTGCGGGCGGCGGCCGCGGCTCCTCCCTCTTCCGCACGGCTTGGCCTCACCTGCGGCAGGTGCGCGCCGCTCCGCACACCCGCCGCGCGCCTCCTCCTTTCCCACCTGGCGCCCCCGGGTGGCCTGCGGGACCCAAGGCCTTTGCAGGAGACTAGTGGCGCTGCCGGCCTGACCAGGGGGACCCTCAAAGGAGAGAGGTTTGGAGGCACCCTCGACCTCAGAGAATGTTTGGCCTAACTCCCTGACTTTTTGGCCGAGAGGCCTCAGGGAATACTTGGGGAAGAGCCATCCTTCCCATCTGTCTGACGGGAAAACCCCAAACCTCCTGCCTTTTGGTCGTTTCTGATGGAGGAGGTTCCGAAGCATGCTGCAGAGAGTGCGTGAGCCCTGGACCCAGCTGAGGGCCAGAGCGGCTGTGAGGACCGACACCAGGTGTCCTAATCGTCGGCTCCGTAACCTTTCCTTTCCTTCCTAACTAATAATAATGACAATAGGGACTATCATTATGTTCCTAGCATGGGGCGGGCCCTTGCCGGGAACGCCCTGAATCCCTCACTGTGAGAGCTTGCAGAGCGGGGACCCGAGTCTCTGGGAAGTGGGGTGACTCCTGGGGGATCACACAGCCCCGAGGGGGTGGGGCCGGGATCTGTGCCGAGACTTTGAGCCCCAGACGGGAGGCGAATACCAAGGGCTGAGGAACTCGCCAACTTCGTTTTTGTTGACACTGTTTGCTTTCGTGTCCTGAACCGTTCATGGGCCACCCGCTCCCAGCTGCGGACTGAGAGAACTGGAGAACGGAGGGACAGACTTGCGATCTCGGGGCTCTCCATCCGGACTAGGAGGTCTAAAAAGACGGTGACTGCTCCTCTGGGAGGGGGGTCCAAGGCCCGGGGAGTGGAGAAGGTGGCTCCTTGAGGTGGTCAGGAAGTTTGCCTGAGGAGGGGGCCCTTGAGTTGGTCCTTGAAGGAGGAACAGACTTCACAGAGACTGTGGTAGCCAGGCGGGCCTTGTGGGGATGGGGTGCGGGGTGGTCCCAGGAGCAAACTGCCTGCTGTTTCACCCCCCCCCCCCCCCCTCGGGGTTTCTTCTGAGTCTCCTCTCTCCTTGAGCCCGTTGTCCTCAGCATCGACTTCTTGAGGGGAGCGAAGACTCAGCCAGCCCATCCTGCGGTTTCTGGGTCTCCTTTCAGTCTGAAGAATTCTCCAGATTTGTTTCCTCAAACAATTTCTCAGCATCTACTCAGGGCCAAGCATTAAGGGTGAAAACAAGGTTAAGGAGCATTTACCCTGTTTTTCAGATGAGGAAACTGAGGCACTGACAGTGGCAGGGACTTGCCTGAGGTCCCACAACTCCGGCCCCTGTCCTTTCCATGCCGGCTACCAACAACCTCAGACTAGGCCAAGCTCTGTGACCAGTTGCACCTCTCCCTGCCTCGACCCAGAGAAGCCAGGATTGACATTTTAGGGGGACTGCAGAGAAAGGGCATCCTACTTCCGTCCTCTTGGTGATCTGGTGGTAGGGACGCCCAAGAGTGGAACTTGCCCGTGTGCTAACACCTGCAGGAATAAGAATATACAGCCCCGCACTTCCCTGGGGCCTGTCTTACAGACACACAGAGGCTTCACTTATTTATTTCTGAAGTCCACTGTTGAGACATCACTAGCAGGTGGAGGGAAGCAGGAGGTCCCCTCTGGCTTTACAGCTCTGAGGACTCGGAGTGCAGCAGTCGAATCTGAGACCCATGGTGTCTGGCCCGTGGCAAGAGCCCAAGAATGTATTATGAATGCTGAGTTTGGGCCTTCATGCTGTCCTTGCCCAGAATTTATTGAGGGAAACTAAAACTTCGGGGTTTATGTGTCTTGCTCAAGGTCACACAGCCAAGAAGGGGTGGAGGCAGGATTTGAACCCAGGGCTGTTTCCAGGTCTGGAACTCGCTCTAGGTTCCTTGGAATCGGCTGCTTGCTTCTGCTGTTGGTGGATCTGAGTCCAGTTCTCAAAGCTCAGCTCAGGGTGATCGTGACCTTGATTTGGTTGACATCCCACCACTGTCCTGCCAACGGCTCTGAGACCAGGGCCGGCAGGAGTCCACAAAGAAGCAAATATCTGTCGCAGCCTCAGCTCATCACTGACAGCCATTCTCAGAGCTGCACCCCACGACAGGGCTCTGGGGGCCCAGGTGGGGAGCCGGTGTGGGGATGGAAGTGGATTCTCTAGCCACGGGGTGGGGACAGGGGAGCCAGGCCCCTCACTTGGGCAGCTCCCCTCGGCACTTCCCAGGCTCCTGCTCAGCCTCTGCCACGAGGTGAGTTGGGTTCTGCTAAGGCTCTTTCACTCCCCGGGGCTAGCTGAGAAGTGGTCAGCCCCAGCTGCATGGCCCCGTTCTTCAGGCCCTCTTGTCTGGGGCCTACAGTCCCTGGGTCTCCCCTCCTTCTCAAGAATCGAGAGGGGCAAGTGGGGAAGCCTAAGCAGTTGTCTAGCTTAATAAAAACCCTTGATCTTTTTGGGGGTGGCCTGCGAGGGGGGGTTGCCGCAGCTGTTGTACGAAAACACTTGCCGAAGGAGGCCCTGGAACAGCTGAGCTCTTTGGTGCCCTGGGAGTAGTGAAGCTTGGGGGCACACAGTAGGAATTCACAAATGTTTGCAGGATGGGTGGGTCGCACACGAGGCTTCTGTTCGGATGCAGAATGGCTCAGAGCAGGGTACCACAGACTGTCCCAGGCAGCAAGTGTGTACGTGTGTGTATGAGTCTCAGTGTGCACATGTGTGGGGAGGGGTGGCCCTCGGATCTGCGCCCTGCACTGGGGGCCAGGTCGGAGTGAGACGGGCTGCTTGGGGTGCGGGGCTGGCCCTATTTGTCTGGGCACCTGAGAAAGGTGGGGGTGCTTACCTTTCCTCCTGGAGCTGGGGGATGACATGTGGCCTGGAGTCATTGCTCCCTGGAGGGAGTTAATTAATGCCTAAATATTTACTGAGGGTCTGCGGGCACAGTGTGGAGCAGCGCAGAGAACCGATGTGGACCTGGGCTCCTGTCAAACCCCAGGTGGTGTCCGTGCCACACCAGAGCAGTTAACACCTTGAAAATGGCACATATGCTTTGTGGGCAACTTTTTGTCACCCGGCTTGGAGGAGGGAGCCACAGCTAGGAAGGTTCTCGGTGAGCAGTGGGATTTGTCCGGTGGGCTCCAGGGACTGGCCTGGGGAGGAGGGTGCAGAGGCAAGAAGCTTAATTGAGGCTATTCTGTTAGGGGGAGGAGAGAGGGGGAGAGAGATTTGAATTCGTGTATTCATTCATTTGTTCATTTGCCCAACAGACAGTTCCAGAACCCTCCTCTGGTATCCCCACAGATGGGTCAGGGAACCAGACGTGATCCTGCCCTCAGGAGCCCACGATTCAGAGGGAAGCAGACAGAATGAATAGACTGGATGATACAGAGGGATAAGTCTGTGATAGGAAGGAGGACGGGGCTGGAGGAGGGCAGGGGGAACCCAGGGCTGGTCCGGGAAGGCTTCCTGCAGGAGGCTGTGACTTGGAGGCCAAGGAGGGGAAGGGGCCTTCCATCAGAGAGAACACCCAGGGCCCAGCCAAGGGCCTGGTACACAGCAGGCACTCAATACATACCGTGGAATAAATCAGTCAATGAATGCAAGTATTCAGACGATGCTGTTAGAGTCGGAAGGGCCCCAGAGACCAGGCTGCCCCGACTTCTGATTTCCAGGTGGGTAAACTGAGGTCCGGAGTGGAGGAGGGGTGTGCTGAGGGTGTCAGCCTGGAGCTGGGGCTGGAACCCGGATGTCCCACCTCCTGGTCCAGCCTCTGGCTGCCACAGCTCACTGTCTCCGTGGCTTGGAGTGGGTGTTGCTCCATGAGGACTGAGACTGGGGACTGCGGGCAGTGGGCAGAGAAGGTGGTGGGTCACTGTGGAGACCTCTCCAAGGCCATGGCGCCTGTGGTGCTTGGATGTGGGGGCCCTGTGCTGCACCCCAAGAACGCTGTTCTCTGGCCAGTGGGTGCTGGGGAGCTTATCTGGAGTCTCAGAGTCCAGGCAGGTCCCACATCCCGCCCTGCCCAACTGGCACCTTGTCACCATCCCAGGTGGAGGTTAATGACCCACTAATGTCTGTGCTTGCCCAACATGGTCCTGGCAACAGGCTCAGGGCCCAGAAAGACCTGGTGGGTCCTGGCTTCGAGGTCCTTGAGTGTAACGAGAAAGACTGACAGGAGCCTGGCCTGTCAGAGCTCTGATCTGTGCCGGGCGCTGGGCCCAGTGCTCCCCATGGGGGGCTCCTGGAATCCTCACGCCAACCTTTGAGGCGGGTCCGGTTATAATCCTCATTTTATGGATGAAGCAGCTGAGGCACAGAAGGCTCGGGTGACTTGCCTGGGGTCACACAGCAAGGAAGAAGTGACTCGGATCCCAGGGCTCTGGGGAAGTGGGAGCTCCATGAGCAGCAGGGGAGGGACGAGGACCCCTCCTGCTTCTTTAGGATACATTGGCCTTTTGAACAAATTCTGTCCTTATCGATGGAATGTGCATAGAGGGCAGATATGATCTCTCAGCTGGGGTCTCTGCCCAAGCACCGGGCACAGGCTGTGTCCATTTGCTCATTCATTCATTCATTTATTCATGCAGTCACTCAATAACCATGGACTGAAGGCTGGCCAACGTGCCGGCGCTGGGCTAAGCCCTGGGGAGAACACTGGGCGGCTCCCAATGCCCAGAGCAGGGCTGCGGATCCTTTTAATCTCCCAGGCCAGTTCTGGTTGATTGGTAGTGTCTGGCTGGAGCCCTGGTTGGAAGGGATTTGGCATGTGCCCCAGTTGATTAGTGATGTCTGCCAAGGGCTCAGCTGGGAGCCTGTGTGACCAGCCTGCTGGGTAGCTGCCCCTGGGATGAGAATGGAGGGTCTGTTGTGCGCGTTGGACATCTAGGGTGGTCACGCAGATAGAGGAGGGTCTCAGGGTTGGGGGAAAGGGCTTCTAGCCCCAGATTGGCCTGCTAGCCTTAGGTATTACGCTGCACCTCTCTTGGGCCTCAGTTTCCTTATTTGTCACCTTCCTCCAGGAGGTGCTGTGAGCATCAAATGACACGAAAGTGCTTTGAAGTGTTGAAGGGATTAGGATGGAAACGAAATAGGAAACTTCTCCCCTCCCTCTCTCCTCCTTTCTCAAAATCCCGGCCAAAGCTGAGCGTGCTGGGCAGGCCGGAGTTAACCCTGGGCGGCGCTGGGTAGGTGTGTGGGGGAGGAAGGTGCTGGGCAGATTCGGTGGTTCCTGGCTCTGAGCTGTTTTATAACTCACTTAGTACACGCCTTTGTCCCCTCCCCAGGCAGCTGGGAGTTTCTAAAGAGCGAGAAGCTCCTTGGATCTTAGGAACGGCATCTTGGGATTTCTCTTTTCACTTGAGTGGTGGGAGCGGGTGTCTGTGCTGCCAGCTTCCCCCACCTCCCTACTCAGTGAATAAAACCACAGACCATTTTGCCAGACACAGAATTCAGTTAACATGGATTTGTTTTTGTTAATCCTCAAAACGATCTAACGAGGTGGGTAGTACCATGGTCCCTGTTTTACAGCTGAGGAAACTGAGGCCCAGGGAAGTGAAGTTCTGGGGTCACACCCTGGCTGCGGTGTGGGTACCAGCCTCTGGTCTTAGCTCCAGAAAGATCCACTCACGGCCAGCTGCGCCTCCCTCTGCCCTCTTGACCATTCATCCATTTGCTCGTTGATCCACTCATCCTTTTGTTCCTTGCAAATATTAAGTGCCTACTGTGTGCCAGGCTCTGCATCAGCCCCTGAACCACAGCTGTCCCTGTTCTCATGGACAGTACATTCCAGACCAGCTGGAAACAAACAAGAAATAAGTAAGCAGATAAATAAACAAGATTGCAATGAGGGTGATAAAGGAAGTAAGCAGGCTTGTGAGGGGGTCTGGGGGAGGGGAAAGTGACCCTCCTCACAGGCTCACTGGGCAGACGGTCCCCAAAACCCTGCCCCTCCCCTGGGGGGGGTCTCCTCCCCAGCCTCACCTGCACCTGAGTGCCTGCTTCGCCGGCCCAAACTCTCTAGCAATCTGTTCCGAGCTCAGGCTGCGCTCCTGGCCCTCTCGCTCCCCACAACTGGTGAATTTTTAATGCTGCTTACGTGGAATGAGCAGAGTTTTTGTTTTTGTTTTGAGAGCATTTTTCAAAAAAATCATTTCTCAAGTATGTGTGTGTGTGTGTGTGTGTGAGGAGAGAGTGAGTACTAATTGTCCTCAATTCATCCCCTGAGCTCCTTTTTCCTTTTCAATTTTTAAAAATATGAGGCCAAAGAGGATTTCAGTTCTGGACCCCGCGTGGGTGAAAGGGCACCTGGCAGGGCCCTTGTCATCCATGACCTCAGTGAACCCACCCAGCCCCTTGGGGACCCAGGCGCTGTTATCACCTGTGTCATACAGATGAGGAAACTGAGGCACAGAGGGAAGAAGCAGCTTCTGTACAGGGACCTCCTGCTAATGAGAGGTGGAGTGGGAGGGAGGATTCACATTTTGGGCTCTAAGCCAACCTCTTTCCACTGCTCCACACTGCCTGCCCCATCATGCGCATGCACACGCACATGGACGCACGCACACACACATGCACACACACATGCTCAGGGCTAAGTGAGCAGCTCTGGCCTCAGCAGGGGTGGGAATGAGGGAAGGAGCCCTCTCTGTGACCTCAGAGGAGCTGGGATTAATCTGGCTGAGAGGGAGAGGATGGGGAGAGACTTCCAGGAAGGAGAGTGGAGCCTAGTGGTTTGTGCTGGCGGGGGCAGAGCCTTTTTCCAGACCTGACCCCAGGATATAGCAAAGTGGGTCTCTGCCTTGTGTCCTTGATGGTGGCTCCCAGTGCCCTCCTCTTAGCCTATTTATTGAGCGTTTGCTGTGTACTACCCACTAAGTCCTTTACATGAGTCATCGTGTTGAATCTATGACTCAGGTACTTTAATTATCAAGCCCATTTTACAGACGAGGAGGCTGAGGCTCAGAGAGGTGAACTGACTGGAATCTAAACTGGTTCACCTCCAGGGCCGGCTCTTTTAACCCTGACACCTGGGGAGGCAGGTGGCAGGGAGAAGAAGGTGGCCTCTGGGACTTCGAGAGCTGGGGCTCACCATTGTCTCTGTGAACCTGTGAACCTTTGATGATGTTCTGGTTCATCTTTTCAGTCTGATTTTACCGGTTTTTAGCTCGGGGTTGGGCTATGCTCTGCTGCAGTAACAAATACTTCTTGAAATCTTAGAGGCTTGACCCATTAAAAGTTTCTTTCTTTCTCACACCGCAGTCGAATGTGGGTCAGACAGCTTTCCTCCAGGATGCAGGCTCCTCCCCTTGTGGTTCTCCTATCTGAGATGGTAGAGGTTTTTTTGCTTGTAGCCTTGCAGAAAAGGGAGGTGGGAGCGAGCATTTGGATGCTGCCACAGGATATTTTATAACGAAGGCTGAGATCAGCATTCCTGCCTTCCATTGGCCAGAATGGAGTCACGTGGCACTACCCTAGCTGCAAAGGAGGCTGGGAAATGTAGTCCTCGGATGTGCTCAGCAGGCAAATGACTGGGTTCAGGGAATACACAGCTTTGTCACCGACACAAAAGCCTTGAAGAAAGCAAAAGGGGAGCCTTGACCAATTGGTGGATCACAAAAATGAACTAAAAATGAATAAAACGTTCTTAAGTGGGGGCAGGGTGGAGAGGGCTTCTCATCCTGCAATGACCAAAAAAATGTTTTTTGTTTTTTGTTTTTTTTCCATGTGTGTCTGTCTACCCCTCTAGACTGCAGACTCCCTGAGGGCAGGCACATAAGTTTCTGTGCCTGGCAGCTTATTCAGTCTTTTGCAAATAACAGATGCCTGATTAGTGTTTGTTCAGTGAACAAACGTTCTCTGTGTGAAAGGACCTCGATGAACAACTGTGGAGCTTTGCAAGTATCAGATGTGTACAAAAATAGTTTTAACATCAGTCCAGCACGGAACTCTCTCTTGAAAAAAAAAGTCTTAACCAGTCTTGTCCTGCCCCTAGTGGTGAGCAGTTTTGAAATCAACAAGCTTCGTTCACTGTTGATTCATTCATTGGTTGTTGTACCAATGGAGGGCTAGGTTGATTCCATCCTTCATCAGATAGTTATTGAGTATCTCCTGCGTGCTGGACCCTTTACAGGACACAAGAGGAGGGCGTGGGCCGTCGGTTCTGCAGTGGCATGCAGCGTACTCCAGAGACAAGGCAACCCCAACTAATGGAATCAGACAACATTTAATTCTGTGAAATCGCAGCTCGATTTCTCACCTGCACAATCATACACTGAATTTAATCTATTCTAAGGCACGCACTCCCCCCATATCTAACATCTCTGAAATCAGGATGAATCTTAGATTTGACAAAGTCTGGATATTTGACTCGTTGGGCTCGTTAACATTTATAAGGCACATCAAACAACATATCCCATCGCCCCACATTTAGTGGCCAGCTCTGTCTGCACGTTGATTAAGGCAGCCTATTGGGTATTTTGGGGTCGTGGAGAAGGAAGGGGAACCATTCCTTGCCGAGCACTGAGTATGTACCAGGCACTGCACTTGGTGGTTCCCGACACGGGAGTTTTATACACCTGGTCAGGCAGCTTGTGCATCGTCCCCATTTCACACATGAAGAGACTACATCCTTTCTAGAATCCCTCACTGGAAGAGCCGGGGTTCCAGCTGCCTGTTCCGGGGCCCGTGCTCTGAGTCATTCTCCCCTACTCTGGGCAGACGCCCACCTGGGATGTAGTCATCAGTCCTGTCTCCCCAGTGAGGGAATCGAGGTGCACAGAGCTTACCTGCTTTGCTTAAATTTAAAGAGTAGGAAAGTGGCAGAGCAGGAGTTTTGAACCTGAGTCCTTTCTTCCCCAAATCCAAATGCTTCATGACTCTACTCTTCTGCCTTCAGCTTCCTCATGGTTTTGAAAATGAGGCTGGACTGACTGGGGAATCGTCCTGAAGCCAAACCTCGAAGCGAGTCTGCTCGAGCATCCCCACCTCTGGGGTTCTGGAGAAGGATGCCCACCAGTCTAGTCTTGGGTGGGAAGGACTCAGATACTGACGGAGATGGAAAGGCAGCTGGTAGCATTAATGATGCCAGCCTCGCTTACAGCACCCAAGGGGCTTGGAGAATGGGAGGTGATCCTTGTAGTGAACATGTTAGTGGGACTTAAGCAATTTTGGAAACTTAGTAACTAAATTTGATGGTTAACAAGAATATGTGTCACACTGGTAGTGGGCTTTGTGGTGGACTTCCCAACGCAGGTTCCAACTCTTCTCCATCAAGGAACAACCCCGTGGTTCGGGTAGCATTGGCTCCAGCCCCAGCTCCAGGGCTGGCAACCCCATCCGCTCACCGGGCAGCAGTGGGACATAACCCAAGTCCAAAGCCAGCCAGCACAGGGTTGAGGTATGGTTAGGTTAGAGGAAAGCTCAGGACTTGAGTTCCTATGAGGTAGGAATTTTCATCAATCCCATTTTACAGACAAGAAAACCGAAGCTAAGAAAGTAGACTGGATTATTGTTCAGCAATTATTCACTCCCTTTCTCCTTGAGGCAGAATAGGTTTTCCTGCCCCACTGACTGTGACTCTGGCACACGACTTGCTTTGGCTGATGGACCGTGGGTAGGAGAGATAGCAGGCCTCTAAGAAGACCCCTGGGAGATATTGTCTGTTTCTGTTCTACACCCTGCACACTTGTGATCTGTCACCACAAAATATATCCCATTTAGCTTCTGATCCAAAATGAATGTGGAGACACATGGGGCAAACTTGAACCCAACCGGGAACCTGGAGCCAACTTCAACTGGCCCACAGCCTGAGATACAACTACCTAGTCGAGTCCAGCCTAGACCAGTCAATTCTGTCAACCTACAGACCAATAAGTGTGAGAATAAATGTTTGCGTAGGAAGCCTCTGAGAGTTTGAGGTTGTTTGTTACATGGCATCATTACGGCAAAAGCTGACTATTACATAAATGTTAAGTGACTTGATTAAGGTCACACAGCTAATGAGGGGAAGAGCCAGAATCTAGAATTTTGACCTTATTGTACTCCCCATCCCTGAGGCTTTGGGTAAAGGCAGGCAGTAATGAGAACAGGACTAGGAGTGAGGGTACTCTGTAGGCGTGATGGACTTTCTCTGGCCTGATTTCTCTATCTGTCTGATGGAGATAGTAAACCCAGTGTGCATTGATGCATCTCTGCTACTTTTAGAATTTCATCACCATACTCAAGTTTGGAGATGGAGAGTTTTAGGAAAGAAAAACAATATATTAGCAGTTTTTCTGTTGTGTATGAGCTTTAAGGAAACATGGCAAGACAACTAGACAGGAATTTCTCCCCTTATCAGGAATTGTTTGATGAGTAAGTCAACTTTCTGTTAAAAGAATCTCTTTCTCAGGAACTTAAAACCTCTTAGGTATGTTTATGGATATGAATTTTCCTTTGAGCGTTGCTTTGGCTGCATCCTATAAGTTTTAGTATTCAATGCTCACATTTTAGCTAACGTTCAAATAGTATGAAATGTCTAAATAGTATGTACTTTCCTTTTGAATTCCCTCTATATCTCAAGAGTTATTTGGAAGAGGATTTTCAAATTTTCACCACCAGATTAAAAAAACTCTAGCTATTAATTTTAAATTTTTATTTCACTGTGTTGAGAATGTGTTTTACTTTGGAATTTGTTGAAATCGTCATTGTGCCTGAATATCATGATCATAATTTAAATGTTCCATGGGATTATTCTTTTCATGAATGCAAGGTTTTGACAGCTCCAAATACCTACGAATACTTGCAATCCAGGTAAATACAATCATACCCACCCCTCTGCTCCTTGGTATCATACACGAATAACCAAAAATTGTGGTGTGTTTGTTTTAACAGAAAACTCCCCAAGGTCCAACCCAGCTGGGTGTCTGTTCCATTGCTGACTCTGGGCTCGTCTGAAGAGAGGGGTTTTGTTGGTCGGCTCCTGCGGCGTTTGTTATAACAAACACGAATGGATCCTGCAAACAGGGGGCCAAGTGGAAGAAGCAGTTAATTAATATCTGACTCCTGCTGGGCATGTTTAGAGGCGGGTGGAAGAGGCTGATTTTTGGTTTATTCACTTTCTGCTTTCCTCTCTGCTAATTACTGCATTAGGCTCTCCTCTTTGTTGATAAAATTTGCATTTAAAAAATGATCTGAGAGACCATTTGGTCATGATAAACTTTTCACAAGTAAAATGATCCTTCAGCTTCTCTCACAGCCTCCAGGCCATTTCCTGGGTTACGCAGAGGTCAGGTCCATCGCCTCATTGCTGTGGCCGGCCACTGGTCAAGTGCGGAATAATAATCACCCTCACGTATTTGCAGGGGTCTTCCCCCGTGCTGGGCACTCCCACGCGCCATCTCATCATCATCACAGCTATGCTACATGGTTGGGACTCAGATGCCCCCATTTTCCAGATAAGGAAACTGACACCTGCGCAGGGTAAGTCTGTGGTTCTCAAACCTGGCTGCAGCTCGGAACCCACCCAGGGGCTTGTTAATCATGCAGAATCTTGGGAGGGCGGGTAAGGGCCCACTGACCCTAATGTGAGTCTAACCCCCAGACTTCCTCTGCCAGCTGATACTCCCTGTCTTCCTGGTGGAGCGGGTGATTCCCTGGGCTGGTGGGAACGTAAGGGGTTCAGAGGGTGGGTGAGGCAGGACAGGTGAGGGCCCCTCAGGGAGGGAGCCGCCTTGTACGCCACGTGGGGGCCCTGCGAGAGCACCTGCCCTGCTCACCCCGAGGTGCCCTGGGACCCAGCTGAGCCTCATCCAGACTCCTGACCTCCCTCCTCCTCTGGCACATCCACAGTGGCCAGAGCGCAGCCTCCCTCCCTCGCCTGAGCTCCTGCTTGTGCCAAGTCCTGAGGAAGACGCTGGACCAGCACATAGTCTGATGGGGGGAACAGAGTCACGGGCGGGCTGCCTCCACAGTCAGCCTTCTCCTACACTCAGAGAACACAGCGGAGTGAGTGCCCAGCCCTCCTGTGGGACCCTCAGGTGTGAAATACAATCCCTTCCCTGCTCCCACCCCTTCAAAATGTCCCCTCCCAATGATGCTTCCTCCACAAAGCCTTCTTTATGTCTCCATCAGAGCCATTCACTTCTCTTTGTTCCACGGCTCTGAGCACCTCTGCTTAGCCAACGTTGCATGGGCAGGAGTCACATTGGTGTCTGTCTGTCTGTCCTATCCTTCTGCCCCCACCGCTGGCCAGCTCCTCCTGCGAGGGAGATGCAGGGGTCAGGGGCACCTGCTTTGGAGGCAGGAAGACCTGGAGTCTGGCCTGTTGGATTTTTCCCTGAGACCTTGAGAAAAATGACTTCATCTCTTGTAGGCCCCCCCTCCCTCTGCCCCCATAACTTGGGATCACAGTTATGTCCAGCCTTGTCCCCTCAGCTCTCTCGTCCTGGCCCTGCCACACATGCTCACCTGGTAAATAGGCCAAGCTATTTAACGCCCATGCCTCAGTTTCCTCATTTGCTCAACAGGGATATTATTAGGGGTGTGAAGCTTCACAGAAGTGACACATGACATTTGGCACAGGGGGTGCTGGGTCAAGGCCAGCCCTTCCCAGATAAAAACCAACCCCGCAGCTTCCTCCTTTATTGTCCCTTCTATGGAATTTGGGTTTGGTGAGAGGAGCCCCCTTCCTCCACCACCAGAAAGAACTAAAGAAGAGTCGCGGGGGCCACTGCCCGGGAATATGGCTGCTCCCCTGGCAGACCCACCCAAAGCCCACCAAAGCCCACGCTCTAATTTTTCAGCTAGGAAAACTGAGGCCCAGAGAGGGGAAGGAACTTGCTCAGGGCCACACAGCATGACCCGGGGAGGGCTGGGCCAGGAATCCAGGTCTCCTAACGCTGATGGAATTGTCCAGCACTTCCCCTTCGGGCTGAGTTTGCAATTCGGGTCTCAGGGCTGCAGGGCACCTCAGAGGTCTCGTCCGCCTCGTCCATCCATTCACTCCATCGCTCACTCGTGTTTCTTAAGCAGCTGCTCTGTGCTGGCCCTTCTGCTGAGTGCTGTGAGGGTCTCTGAGGTGGCCTGGTGATGAGTCTGGATTTCTACAAGTCACAGAAACCTGACCATGATGGCTTAAACACAGACAGTCTTGCAGGAGGCGGTTCAAGCTGTGGCAGCCTCTTGAGATGTCCTTCTGATTTTCTGCTCCACTATCCCCAGCATGTGGATTTCATCCTTATGGCACAAAATGGCTGCTTCACCTGCAGGTACCACGACAGCATTCCAGGCAGGAAAACTGGTGTGAAGATTGGAAAAAAGTGAAGGGCAGGGGACAAAATGCCCCTGCCAGGTGAATTCCTCTTTTTATCAGAAAAACAACTGATTTCCTGGACCTTCCTAGCAGGAGACTCCGAATTCCATTTCACTGGCCAGCAATGGGTCAAGTGGTCCAGCTAGCCGAAGAGGAGTCTGGGAGGTGAGTCTTTTTATCTGAGCCCATTTGCCCACTTGAGCAAAACCAAGGTTCTGTTAGGAGGGAAGACAAGGGTGAAAGGGCCGCCCAGTTGGCCAGCAGTGTTCCTACCTGCTAAGCAGAGTCTCTGTCCTTGAGGGGCCATATTTGGGGCCCACATATATCAGAACGTTTTCACTGTAGTATAAACTAGGAAGCGGCTGGTATGGGCCCTGGCGAGACCCCCAGCTCTCTTTTACCCTCGGCAGCGGCAGTGTCCTTTGCATCGGAGCCCCTCCATGGCCCCTGGAGCCAGAGAGGCTGGACGTGTCCACTTTCGCCCCAGCGCCAGGTGCTTTTCCCATCTTCTCCTAGCCACGCCGAGAGAGGCAGTGCCAGCACGGCCCCTTCCACAGAGGGGGAAACACGAGGCTCAGTCGCTTCCCCAAGCCGGTGAGTGGCAGGTCTGGGGTTCGGACCCAGGTCGTCCAGTCCCAAAGCAGCCGCCGACCTGCAGAGACGGCCGACCTGCCTCTCCTTCATCAGGAGGCTCCGGGCCGAGGCTGGGGAGGGACGGGGAGTTTCCCAGGGGTGGGAAGGCAGCCGCGGTCGGGAGGCCGAGGCAGGAAGGGTGCACGGGGTCGGGGCCGCGCGCCAGCAGCCACCCCCGCGGAGGGCGGCTGCCCTGGGCCTGCGCCCGGCGCCAGGACCCCGGAGCCGACCGGCCGGCGCGTCTCCTTCCCTCTCGCTCTGCTCGCGGACGCGCGGGTCCCGGCTGCGGCGCCGCGTGCGCTCCGCGGGGAGGACTTGTCGTCGGTAGGCGCGGGCGCGATGACTCAGATGTCATCGGGGAGCAGCCGCCGGTGTCGGGCCGCGCTGCTCGCGAGCTCGAGTCTATCAACCGCCCTGAAGACGAAGAATCCCACGCGAGGGCTGAGGGCTGCGCCCTTCCTCGGGGGAGACCGGGAGGAGGGAGGAGGGAGGAGGGAGGAGGACGGGGTGGAGGGAACGGGCCGATCTTGCTGAGAGTCAGCCCGGAGCCCCAGGGCTGTGCAGCCCTGCTGGCTGCGCTCGGCGTCGCTGATGCCCGCGCGTCTGGGCAGAAGCACTGGCCGCCCCTTTGCTCCTGGCCAGGCAGATCAGACCCGATGCGCTGCTTTGGTTTGGTTTTTCTTGTAGCAGGGGGAGGGGTGGGGTGGGTGGGTCTGAGGTGGTCCCTGCCCTCTAGACAGGGATCTAGGCTGGGACTGTGCCCAAGGCCTTGAAGGAGTATCTTCCCCAGGGCTTGGCACACAGTCAGGAAGGAGTGCCTATCATTCATTCATTCAACAAACACATTCACGTGTGCCAGGCACTGGCCAGGGAAAATAAGACAGTCCCTACCCTCTTGGAGCTTATGTCCTGGAGGGGGAGACGACATCTAACAGATGAAGATGTGATGACTCTGCAGTTAGCGTGTGGAGGGGCAGAGGAGGAGAGAAGCCAAGAGACACCGGGGCAGAGCTGGCCCGGCCTGGTCCAGGAGTCCGGGGAAGGCTTTCCTTTGAGGGGGCGGTTGAAAGAAGAAAGAGTGGGAATGTCCAGCTCCCAGCAAAGAGGGAGAGAGAGCACAGCAGGCAGAGAGCAGCATTAACGAACACAGGACTTAACTCATCCGGCAAACCTTTAGTGAGCGCCTACTGTGTGTCATGCACTGGGGCTGCAGAGGGGAGTAATACAGGCAAAAATCCCGACCCTCCCATGAAGCTGGCATTCTGGATAATGAGCAAATGAAGTAACTATAAAGAGAAAGCATCAGCAATAAGGAGTGGTGGTCAAAATAGGCACGGTCGTGCGGTGGAGGTGCCTGGGGAGGCTCCCTTAGATTGTGCAGATGACAGGGAGGGCCCTTCAGAGGGGGGGGCATTTAGGCTGAGACCTGGATGGTGAGAGGAGCCAGCCATGA
The DNA here is from genome assembly GCF_021613505.1 of Equus quagga. Taxonomy (NCBI): domain Eukaryota; kingdom Metazoa; phylum Chordata; class Mammalia; order Perissodactyla; family Equidae; genus Equus; species Equus quagga. The sequence goes on from NC_060267.1 coordinate 89,953,997, forward strand.
GTAGATGTGGGAAGTGCAGAGGCCCTGAGGCAGGAGTGAGCTCAGCCTGGTCAAAGAACCAAAAAAGGCCAGTACAGCCGCTAGAGTACAGTGAGCCCCAAGGAAAGCAATTAGATACGAGCTCAGTAGGGGCCACTCAGGCAGGATCCTGTTTATAGCATCATATTTATTGCAAATAAAAAGCTCTACTACAGCGGCTCTAACAGATAGGAGATTTTGACTTAGACAACAGTGAGCCTGGGGTGAGCAGTCAGGGGTTAGATTAGGGGCTTAAAGGTGCCACCAGGCACCCTGGCTCTTTCTATCTTCCTTTTCACTATCCTCAGCATGGAGACTTTGAACTCACATTGCTACCTCATGGCTACAAAATGGCTGCTGAACCCCCAGGCCTCATGTCTGTGTTCCAGGCATGTCTTTTCCAGGGGAAAGAGCAAAAGGCCAAATAGCAAAGGGTGAAAAGGCCTTTTCCTTGACAGACTCCATTTCTTTAATCAGAAAAGGAATTGCTTCCCAGGGATTTCTGGTCTATCTCATTGGCTAGAATTGGGTTACACAGCCACCTTGAACTGCAAGAGAGGCTGGGAAAATTGAGTTTAGAAAACTTGCTCGTCTCTATAGCAGAGGAAGGAAACAGAGAGGGGCTGGAATGCCTTTTGGGTTGCCAACCCGGAGCTTTGGCCAAAGGCCCACCAAGGCCCCTAGGACGGAAGGGCTTGGTGAATTCTGGTGCAAGGAGTGGGCAGGGCCCAAGCTAAGGGGTGTGAACTTCATCTGCAGGGCTGCAGGGAGGCATGGATGGCTTTTCTGGAAGGGTGGCATGGCCAGATTTGCGCTGAAGCTCTGCTATTTAAACTGAGCACCTGCGACGTGTCGCGGAGGGAGACACGTCCCCGGCTGCCCTGGAGACTTGACTGGGGAGTCCTCGGGGCTCAGAGGACACCGTCACTCCGAGGAGAGGGGCTTCCAGCCCCCGGGGTCTCCTTCTTGCACCTCCTGCCCTGGCAGCTGTCTGCCAGTTGGCACCCAGCTGCAGCCCACAGATGGCTCCTGGCTGTCCCACGGCGTCGCACTGGGGCACAGAACAGAAAGTGACTCACACTGGCATCTCTCCTGCTTGTAAAATGCTGGTTTCACATCCATCATTTTTGGTTTTTCTGCTAGAATGACCCCACGAGCTGGGTGTACTGTGCTCTGCTTCATTGACGGGGATACGGGCTCAGGGAGGTGAAGACCTACACCCAGGAAGGGCTGGGCCCTGCCACATGGAGGGAGGACCCTGGGCAATAGATGTCTGCTGCCGGACCGCCTCCTCACACCCACTGCGTGCGAGGCCGATGAGAGGGGTTTGTGTGTGTGTGTGTGTGTGTGTGTGGGTGTTGGGGGGGGGGGGTGGTTCTAGAAGACACATGAGACCCAGGTCCCGTCCTTGGGGAGTCTGACATCTGGGGCTGCCTCCTGGGACCAACTTCCTCTGACTTGCTGTGTGACTTCGAGCAGGTCCCCTCATCTCTGGGCAAATTTCTTCTTGGGGATAACGAAGGGCTGGCAGGAATGGTTCTGGATTTTCCCACCCTGCCCATCAAATGCACCCTTTGAGTTTCAAAGATGCCAGTCCATCGTCTTCTCTGTGTGTCTGTGCTCAGAAAACATTCCATCTCCTTCCCTGTCCTCCTGCTGTTACAGCCTCATGCCCTGCTCCTTTGGGCCCAGCACAATGAAGTATTTGTACGATGGAATGTCCCATGTCTGTCTCCTTGCTTGGACTGTGTGCCAGCAAAGACGGGACCACGTCTGTCTTTATCTCTGGCCTCCAAGAGATGAGCACAGGGGCGGGCACACAGTAGGTGCACACTAAATAGAGTAGCTGTTGTGATGATGATGATGACTGAGAAGAAACAACGCTGGGAGACAGCTGTGGGAGTGAAAGGAGCCCCAGCCAGGCTGGCAGGCAGCCAGCGTCCTCAACCCCTCCCTACTAGTGGGCCGTGGAAGCTCCTTATTTCCCCGAGAGAACGCCCAGACGCCCCAGTCCCCAGGCCGCGCCCCTCTGGGGGGAACTACAATCCCCAGAAGGCCGCGAGGGGCGGTGCCGCCGGCGCTCGTCCACTCGGGCCCGCCGCAGGGAGCGGCATCATGGGAGTTGTAGTTCAGCCCCACGGACCCAGGCGCGCCGCCGCTGGTGCGGACGTGCACGGAGCAGCCGGGCACCCGCCGGGCTCGCAGTTGCGGGGGCGTGCAGGGCCCTCTTCCTTGTTGGGGTCTCCTGTGGAAGGCCGTTTGAGTTAACTCTCACGACCCCGGGAAGCTCTGGACGGCTCCGTCGCGTTCTCCGGGGCCCTTTAAGGGGCGGCGCCGGGCGTCCGCCCCATCCGTGACTCACCTCCTTCTGCTCAGAAACCTCAGCCCCCAGTTCCCCTCCCCCCCCCCCCCCCCCCCCCCCGCGGCGTCCGATCCCGCGCTTTAAACCCGTGATCTCGCTGAAACCTTTCCAGTCTCCGTTGGCCAAGCATTGGCTGTCAGCTGTGTGTCTGGCCCTTTGGGGTACAGCGCTTACTGTCGGGGTGGGCGTGAAAGGGGGACCACAGACTTTCAGCCGTCAATCACACATCAGATAGACCCTATCTGAGTCCCGGGGTGTGGGCAAGGCTTCCAGAGGATGGTGACATTCAAACTGGGCCTGGATTGGCCAGGTCAGGAGCAGGGAGGGGCCTTCCAGTCGGAGGGAGCAGCACGAGGCAGGGCTCTGGGCCAGAGGGGACTTCGGGTTTGGGAGAAGCAAGAGATGCGGGGGCTGGAGGGCGGAGAGCAATGGGGAAGGGGCCAGTGTGAGTCGGGGTGAGTCCAGTGGGGGCGTCTGCAGGACCTGGAACCATGGTGAGGAGTGTCCATTGATCTCAGATGAATGTGTGACTGTTTCTCAGGCAGGATGGCTGGCCCAACCTTGACCAGGGGTCCGTGGCAGAGCCTGGATCCAGCCCCCAGGGTGCTGTTTCCAGGTTCTGGCTTGTCCCTAGGGGCAGGGGGCATCCCAGGGCAGGGTTGCAGCAGGAGCTGGCTCAGTGCTGTCCTGGGCCTGTCCCAGGAGCCAGGCAGGGAGATGGGGGTGGGGGGAAGCTCAGCATCGCTGTTGCTTGGAGGGGAGACAGACTCTGGCAAATTCCTGCTGAATGGACGTCTTCATGAGACCCAAGAAAAGCCTTTGCCTCTTCAGACTCATCGACCATCAGGAACCGCTCCTGGGAAATAGGGGAGGGACATTTTCACACCCTCCCCCCATCCCAGATGTGGCAGAAGCAAGAAGAGTTCAGGCCAGATGCTGGGGGGTCCCTAGCTCCAGCGGGCTGCCTAGGGGCGGAGGCTGCCGTGTTTGGGACTCTGCTCTTGGAAAGGAGCCCTAACTGGGTCGCTGCTCTCGTTCTCCCTCCTCTGGCACTGTGGCCCAGAGACCCCAGGGGACATGCTCTCGGGTTCTGGTCACGTCTAAAGAGAGAGGCAGGAAGCCCGGGCCTCAGTGCTGGCGGCACCCGGGCTTTGCTGCCATGGTGACCTTGGCATCTTGTTCTCCTCCTGATCTCTCCCCCTCACCTGGAACCCTGGCTCCCTACCTGGCACCTCGCGCCCCTGGACTTCTGGAAAGTGTTCTGGACACTTGAGAAAGCTCGGCCGGAATGAAGCCCCCATGCCCCTTCAGAAACATCGGGGTCTGTGCTCTGGGCGAGGATGGCATCATCTCTGTGGCCGCGGCCCCCAGATCAGAGGCCTGGCTGGCTGTGGTTTGTCTTTGATTAGTAAAAAATGGGGAAGCAACTCAATTACCCCTTCAAAATGTCATTCAGACAGTAGGAAAGAATGTCTCTCGAGGCTTGGGAGCCTCTTCTCCGTGAAAAGATTTGAACGTACAGAAAGTGTGTGCTGAGACCCGCCCCTGCAAACCATGGTGCGAACTGTGCGTTTGTGCCTGAACCGGGGAGGGGACTCTGAATACTTAAGTTAAAAACTTAGGGTATGTGAGGCCACAAGGAGAGGGGGGGAAGGACAGGGGGGCATTGTCCCTCAGAGGTCCCTTTCCCAGTAGGACCCTAGGGCTGCTGAGGAACGGGAATTATCTCCCCCCCGAATCGTCACCCATTTGGTGGGATTTCTGGGTTGACATTCTGGAAACCAAATGGTTTCCCCAGATGCCTGCTGGTCCGGCTGTGTTGGAATCTCCAGGGAGACTGGTTCAAGGCAGATTCCCGGGCCCCTTGTGCCCTGAGATCCTGAGGCAGAGGGTCTGAGGAGGGGCCCAGGAATATCCATTTTTACGCAGCTCCTGAGGCAGAGTGACTGGCCTCCGAGGATGGAGCCACCTCGCCAGAGTGAAAGGCAGCAGCGAAGCGTCGAGGGCATAGCTCTGGGATCACCCAGACCCGGGGCTCCAGGCCCTGCTCATCTCTTACTGTATGACACTGGGCCGGTGACGTCCCTTCTCTGATTCTCGGGTCCTTGTCCATAAGGCAGTGATGGTATGGCTCCCAGCATTGCACAGGGCGTGCAGAATGTTCACGACATGGCTGTTATTATTATTATTGTTGTTGTTGGGAGGGAGGAAGAGGAAGCGCCTGCTTTTGGACTTTTTCACTGCCGTCTAAATGACTCCAGTTACTGTTGCCTCTGATGCACACTGTGGGGTGTGGTGCCCTTCCCGCGTGCACTGAGGGAAACACTGCAGAATCGGGGCCAGTCAGAGTTGGAGCCTCGTGGCCTCCTCTTACTGGGGTCTGGTGTATGGCCAGGAACATCTGCCGCATGGGGGTGGGTGGCACGGGCTATCCCTGGGGGAGGAGGGTCTGGGAGGCACGGCCTTGGCATCTCCTCCTCCAGACAGCCCTCCCTGACCACCCCAGGTCCAGGAGCCGGCTTCCTCTGCAGACGCCTTCTGCGGGCCATCTGCTCGGCTCTGATGCCGCACGGTGCGGCTCCTAGCGATGTGTTTACTGGTCGGTTTCCTTTTGGGGGCCGAGTTCTCTGACTAGGCCTGCTGTCTGCTCCTTATGCTCCCACCAAAGCAGCGGGCTGTGCTCCCCCAGACCTGGCCTGCTGATTCCCCCGGGGCTGAGACTGTGAACGTGGGATGTGGCTGTTGTTCTTACTGTCCAGCACCCACCCTAGTCCTCAGTTCCCTGGTGCAAGTGGTTCCCCGTCCTCTGTTGGGGACGAGCATGTGATCCTGGCCTGGCCGTCACCCAGCCAGAGGGCTTCGTGGGTGTCATCAACATGACCCAAGGCAGTCCAAGGAGATGCGTTCCTGGGACGTGGGCTCAGATCAGGGGGAAGTGAGGTGCTCTCTCTGCTGACAGTCTAGGCTGGGAGATCTAAGGCTGGAGCCGCCAGGGTCAACCATGTGGACAGCCGGGGCAAAGATGGAGCCAACACAGCTGGGAGCAGCGCTGAGAGATAGACAGAAAAAGAGATGACATTGTTTGAACACCTGGATCCAGCCATGCCTGATCCATTCTAAGGGTTTCTGTACTCGCGACCAGTTCTGACTAATGCAGAAAGCTTGTGTCACCCATTTGTCTGTCCCTCTGTCCACCCATCCATCCCACATTTGCTGAAACTGCTGCTCCATACCAGCCGCTATGCTGGGACCTCAGCCCTCGGCCTGAAGGGGGAGGTGAAAAGCTGACGCAAGCTTTTTAGCGCTTGGGAAACTAGGAGCTGCCACAGAGGTGAGCCCTGGGGGCTGTGGGCCGAGAGTCTCTGTGTTGGGGGCAATCTGAACGGGCTCTGCGGAGGAGGTGACCTTCGGGCTGGGCTTGGAGGCACAGGCAGGACTTCACTGGTTTGAGAATCAGGGAGGGGACCTTTCAGAGCAAGAGTTACAAAAAGGCGGGTAGAAAAGACCAGGCGCACTTGACCCCTGCTGCCTGGGGTGGAGGGGTGGCGATGCTGTGGGCTCGCAGGGCCTGTGTAATAATCGTGTGCTGTCCTACTACTCACGGTCAATAGCCAGCATTTGCTGAGCCAGCACTGTGCGGCTGGCCGAGCCCTCGATGATTCTCCACGATTTCCTCACTGATTCTCTTCGCCTCCCTGTAGGCACGGGCATCATCTCCATCTTACAGGTGAGGAAACCGAGGCCCAGAGAGGTGACAACCTCCTGCAAGCTTTGCAAACGCCAAGCGGCCCCAGGGGCTCTCTGCCTTGTGTCTCGAGTTCTCTAGGCCCACCCGGGTTCTTTGCAGCTCTGCCTTTTCAGCCACGTCTTTCTGAACTTGTCAGGAAGTTGGAGTGGAGGTCACAGACGCAGCCCTGGACGTTTCTGGAGTTTCCAGTGCTGGGGTGGGCAGGGGGAGGGGCTGGCCCTGTCGGTGGGCTCCCAAGTTGGGGATGGAGACTGGCTGATGCTGTGGGACCCCACACAACCCCTCTGCCCCCCTGCAGCCTGACCCCTCCCACTTCTCATCCTCACCACAGCA